>NC_056730.1:252366704-252499204 GCF_019279795.1 Protopterus annectens
TCCCTAATTTGGGAAATGAACCAGCCTTTATCTCTTCTAGCCTCACATAATTGTACAACCAGTTAAGACTCTACCAATGTTGCCACATCCACCAGCCCATAAGCAAGAATTACTGGGATTATAAATTGGGTCATTCCACTGAGAAGCAAGTATTGAATCACTTGCAATTGACAAATTTCAGCAAACTATACTAAATACCTGTTATCAAGTTCCAGTCTTCTAATAAGCACTGTGAATCATTTCTTACAAGATTTACTACATTCTAAGCTTTAGCTGAACAAGGAAATATTCATTTAGTAACTATGCTATTGATACCAATAGGCCTGAAGGTTGATCTGTTACAAGATTCACTACAAATTAAGCTTTGTCTGAACAAGAACAAAGTTATATTCATTTGTTAAGTACTCTCATGATTGTAATAAGCCTGTAGATTCATTTCTCACAAGATTAATCGTTAGCTGAACAAGAAAGAGAAGGAAAAAAGAGATACTCATTTGGCAAATTGTTTCAAGGTATTCAAAAAGAGGTATCTTCAACTTGAGTACGGGGCATATTGGGCAAAATGCATCCGGCATCAAGAAATGACAGACTTACTTTCAATAACAGCATAGAGACAAATGCAAAAGATATTAAAAAAGATTCAACATATTTGGCTAACTGAACCATACTTTTCATGTGGAATGGAAATTATGGCAGAAGCCATATTAATATCAAAGCTAATATAGGAAACACTACATTATAAACAGTAATACATTTAAGAAATTCATCTCCTTGTGCTGCAGAATTTCAAAATTTTCCTGTGTATTGCCCTATTTAAAAGACTATTATGCGAAAATGCTCTTCCATATAATCTCTAAAATCACTTCCATACAAGTTTTGTTCACACACAAACTGCACACAGATCTATGCTCAAAGTTTAACTGTCTTATTACGTAACATGGATCAACTGTCTTCTAATCTCAATTTACTCAAAGTATTTAGATCTGCATCAAAATCTGGTGACAAAGCTCTATGAAAATTATTGCTATCTAGAATGAGCTTCCAGCTGACATCAGACTAATTATTAAACAGTACAGCCCAATTTAACTTTGCGTGGAATACATATATTCTAAATCTCACTTCTTGCTTTACCTGTCATATTACCTAAGCATCTTTCCATTGTACAGTTGTGCATCTGAATTTTCTTCTCTTATTTAACTTTTATTAACCAGCTGCTGATGGATTAATTAGTCCATATGCATGCACATTCACCAATTTGCATGACACTTTCTATGTTCATAAGGCTCTTCATTACAGTTGAAATCTATATGACTCACCCCTTTAATACCCAACATAAAGCTTATTCTAAATTTATAACTATGGTAATTGTCAAATCCATTTAATTAAGAAATAATTCATTTTCTCTGATTAGAGGAGGTATCTCAATATAATAAGCATACTTCCAGGTTGGTTAAGCAGGGCTGGAGTTTCTCCATGTGCAGATAACCATAGATAAAATCCTGTACCACATCTAACCAAAGATTCTCAGACTTTGTAAATACAAATATCCTTGAACAGTTAGTATATACATCCACCAAAGGTTCCAACATTCTGGACTCCATAGTCACAAACATGGGAGAATGGTGCACCCCCCCCCCCACACACACACATACTGATGTTGCATCCTCCCTGCTAAGGTCTGGCCGTAAAGCGGTCTCCTTCAAAATCAAAATCAAAATTAACTCAGTAATCTCATTAAATACAGTAATAGTCAACAAGTCAATGCCCACCAAACCAGAGAGCACAGCAGTCTATGCAGAATTTTCCACAGAAACTCTTTAGAACCATGTCAATGGCTGCATAGCGGCTGGTGTTACCGATCAGAAGTAATCCCATAACTAACTCAAAAAACACATCCCCCAGGGGGCATACCAAATTAAACAGTATACACAACAAAATAAATAAATCATGGCAAAAATCAAGAAGCATAATTACCATGAAGAAAAGAACTTGCTTATAACTTGGATGCATGAAATGGAGGTGCAGTGGTTAGCGTTGTTGCCTCACAGCAAGAGGTTCTCCGGTTCAATCCTCGGCTGGGGTGCCTTCTGTGTGGAGTCTGCATGTCCTCCATGCGGGTTTCCTCCAGTTGCTCCAGTTTCCTCCCACATCCCAAAGACATACTGTAGGTGGATTGGACACTCTAAATTGGCCCTAGGCATGAGTGTGTGTGTGTGTGTGCCTTCCGTGGAAGGTTGGGCGCAGGGCTGGCAACTTGACACTGTAAAACTCTCCTGCCAATCATGAGCGGACAGGTAATCTGCTGTGGTGACCCCTAACCAGGAAAAACTGAAAGAAAAAGAAGATTCTGCCCAATGGAGACACAATATCTTATGCCAGGTCTTCAGTTAGATGTATTTGAAACTACCACAAAGTCTTGGAAGTCTGCTGCTTGCATGGATCAGCCCAACCAACAGCAGTAAAGAAAAAGTCCACAACAGGATCAGTCCAAAAAATGTCCTGAGGATTAAGTGTATCAATTTATGAACAGGCTGCATAGCATACGAACATTATGCAAGGCCAGTCTGGCTAAGGGTGGACAAAAAGCTGCTGAATCCAGTTTAATATTCCATATAAAATATTAATTATGATTTAACATTTGTAACAACTTTTGGCAGTAATATCCCTCATGTAAGACGGCTTGCTCATTATTATTGGAATATTTTATAAGCAGATCCTGACGTACGTCTCATATTGCCACAGCAGGGATATTTCACTTACAGATGGGGCAAGAGTATAGTGGAATACCTTGGTTCATATAAAAAGGCTTTCAGTAACATGTTAATACAAAAAAAAGTTAGGTGGTCTTGTTAGATGAACTAGAACAAGAAAAAAATGATATTCATTTGGTAAACACTCTCATGATTCTACAAAGTCTAAAGATTAATTTCTTATAAAATTCACTAAAGACTAATAATTAGCTGAACAAGAAATAAAAGGAAAAAAAGAGATATTCCTTTGTCAAATGCTTTCAAGATATTCAAAAAGGGGTAGCTTCAGCTGGAGTACTGGGAATAGCGAGCAAAATGTATTTGGTATCAATAAATGACAGAAAGCTTACTTTAATAACAGCATAAAGACAAATGCAAATGATATAAAAAAATTTGATATATTTAGATAAGTGAATCATACTTTTCATGCTCTATGGAAATTATGGCAGAAGCCATATTAACATCAAAGCTAATTTAGAAAACACTGCAGTTTAGACAATAATATATTTTAAAAAATTCATCTCCTTGTGGTACAGAATTATAAAATGTACTTCAGACTTGCCCTGTTTAACAGACTATTATACTGAAATGCTCTTCCATGAAAGCTCTAATATTACTTACATACAAGCTTCATTCACACACAAACTACACACAGATCCCTGCCTAGAAGTGAACTGTCTTATTGTCTAACATGGATCCACTGTCTTCTAATCTCAATTTACTCAAAGTATTTAGATCTGCATCAAAAACTGGTGACAATGCTCTATGAAAATTCCTTGCTGCTATCTAGAATGAGCTTCCAGCTGACATCAGACTAATTATTAAACAGTACAGCCCAATTTAACTTTGTGTGGAATACATATATTCTAAATCTTGCTTCTTGCCTTACCTGTCATATTACCTAAGCATCTTTCCATTGTACAGTTGTGCATCTGAATTTTCTTCACTTATTTAACTTTTATTAACCAGCTGCTGATAGATTAATTAGTCCATATGCATGCACATTCACCAATTTGCATGACACTTTCTATGTCCATAAAACTCTTCGTTGCAGGTGAAATCTCTGTGACTCACCCCTTTAATACCCACCATAAAGATTATTCTAAATTTATACCTATGTTAACTGTCAATCCCATATAATTAAGAAATAATGCATTCTCTCTTATTAGAAGAAGTGACTCAATATAACAAACATGTCTCTAAGTTGGTCAAACAGGGATAGAGTTTCTCCATGCACAAATAGTCATAGATGAAATCCTGTACCACATGTAACCAAAGATTCTCAGACTTTGTAAATACAAACACCCTTGACTAGCTAGTGCATACATCCACCAAAGGATCAAACACATACCTCTTAACTGTCCAGATTTTTGCCTCATACTTTAGGTCTGTTCCGCGTAAAATATGTGGTCTTCAGGCAAATCACTGGGATGATCTGAGAACTGAAGTCACAAAATAATGATATACATTTGAGTTTCAGACTTCATAACCTTCAGATAAATACATGCTAAGACAAAATATGCTATTCTACCAACTTTCTAAGTTTAAAAGAGCAATATATAAAATCTGTCCATAGTTTTGTACCTTTGTCCCTCCATTATGTCAGGTTTTGTCCAGATTTCCTGCACTAAGAGGTTGAGAGGTATGATCCAACATAATGGACCTCATACTCAGAAACATGGGAGAATGCTGCACCCCCACACCCTCCCCATGTTGCATCCTCCCTGGTAAGGTCTGGCCATAAAGCTGTCTCCTTCAAAATCAAAATCAGCTCAGTAATTCCAGTAAACCCAGTAATAGCCAACAATTCAATGCCCGCCAAACTCAGAGAACATCAGCCTATGTGGAACTTTTCACAGAAATTTTATAGAATCATGTCAATAGCTGCATAGAGACTGCTGTTACCTACCAGAAGTAATCCCATAACAAACTCCAAAAACAAACTCATATGTTGGCATCCCAAATTAAACAGTATGCACAACAAAAGAAAAAAAAATAAGGGCAAAAATTAGAAAGCATAATTACCCTGAAGATAAGAACTCGCTCATCAAATGAAACAGGCAAATAAGAGGGCTATTTAGGTCAAATAAAGCCAACTTTGAGGTTAAAATAGCCTCCCAGGCAAAAGACAATCATAAGGCCTTCTTCAGCCATGTCAGAATTCTCAATGGCAGCAAACAGCAGTGTGCTGAATTGATGGTTATGGTGCCATATTCACTGAGCCTAGCAATATAGCAAACCTGTTGGCTGTGAAATTCCAGCTTTATCCCCATTCTTCTCAGTCACCTACCAAGAATCATTCTCAGACGTAATCCCTCAACCTATATCAAGAAAACATGCCTTAGCTGTACTATCTAAAGCCAGGAACATAGCCAAACCTGGCCCCGATAACATCATAGAATGCCTCCTGAATAGTCTAAAATACAACTTATTGTGACTACTGGAGTCATTTTCTAGCTGTAGCCTCAAAACTATGTTTATGCTACAAGACTGCAGGTTTGCAATGGCCATCCCCCTTCATAAGGAAGGACCCTTGACTGATCCAAGAAACTATAGACCCTTTAGTCTGATTTTAATCTTATTTGTAAAACCATGGAAATAATTACGGAAATGATCAGGAAAGACATAGGAGACCTTCAGACACTGGATACATCTGATCTGGCTCTGTCAAAGGAAGGTCATGCCTACTGGACCTTTGAAATGGTCACCAAGGCAATGGACAAGGGTAAAGTGTTGCATATTGCATTTCCTGATCTGGCTAAGACATTTCATACAATACCCCAAACAGGCATTGTTGACAAACATATGGAACTAGGCATAACTCCTATTATATAGCACTGGATAGCCAACTGGCTTATAGATAACACATGGGAGGATAGGATCAGAGAGGCCACCTCCACAAAGAGGATGCTCACCAGTGGAGTCCCTCAAGGCTTTGTGCTGGGCATCTATTTCTCGGAAGTCAAAGCCATTGCTAAGTTCTCTGGCTGACCAAGTTCACAGATGATTGCAAGCTGGGAGCACTCATAGAATCCCACCAAGATGAAAACACCTTACTGGAAGGTATAACAGAGGCAAACAACTGATGCCAAAGTCACAGCATAAAACTCAATGCCAAGCAATGCATTATAGTACCTTTTAGAAAGACAACCACCCTGGGAACTATGCGATCAATAATACACCCCTGAGAATTGACTTACTCGTTATGGATCTGGGAACACATTTAAAAAGTAACCTAGCCTTAAAGCAATATGTGCCTAAGGTAGTAAGAAAATCCTACCATGTTTTTCAACTTATAGGTTCATAGGTTCATACTAGGCTATCTTCCCTAGGGCATTTATAAGTCTAAAAAAGAAAACTGAACACCACAAAGTCCAGCCGCCAATCCAACAAGGTGACTCACAGCGAAATAAACAGCAGTTTATTGAAGTAGGCAAAATAAATACAGAACTGTAAGACTTTTTAGTGAAATGTCTATAAAGGCAGCAATGGGTTCCGTTTTGGATCCCCTTGCACTAACTATAGGCCTATATTCCAAATGATCCACGCCCTTGTGGGTCTTGGGGATACCAAACAGTGTCGGTGTTTTTGGAAATTTAACCATCAAAAAGTTAAATTCGCTCTCATTAACTGAACCTTGACAAAGGGCATCTCGTAAGAAGACATCAATCTTCATGTAAGCCCGGTTGATCTCATTCCGTGACACAATTTTATATGTTTCATCTCTGTTTAACAATGCAGAAATATCCGAAATGTAGTCTATGTTAGTCGTGATCACCGTGCCCCCTCCCTTGTCAGGCTTCATAAATCTGTATAAACCAGATTTTTTCAATGTGTCCAACAACTCTCTTTCTTTCTTGGTTAAATTATCATCTAACACTTGAACATTTTTTAACATTTCTCTTATATGAGCCTCAACTATTTTCTCAAAACATATCACCTCTTTATGAAGTGGAGGCATAAAAGCACTTTTCCTTTTTAGTTTGTTATTATCTTGGCTCGCACTACCAAACTGACTTGTCTCACTTCTCCCCTTCACTGCAAAATACATTTTCAGGTGCATCTGCCTAACAAACATTTTCATTTCCACCAACGTTTTAACAGTGTCGGGTCTAAACTTTGGAACAAATTTTACCCCTTTCGAAAATAAGTCAAAATAATCATCATTAACATTTAAATTAGTGTAGTTGTAGATACAGTAATCATTTTTCCGAAGGACCTTAAAATTACTACCTTCTTGGATAACATATTTTTTGTTGTCACCATTTTCAAACACAAAACCTGTTTCATGAATACTATTCTCATGTGTTTCATCTAAATTACTCGGTGAATCAATCCTTCTGTGTTCGTTCCCTGGACAATCTGTCACCTCAATGTCCAAGACATTTAGATAAACATTACTATTCTTAAAACTACTTTTGTCTTGAACAAAACTTGTACAAGCATTCACACTGCTTTGTTCGTTGTTAACCAATTCACAAAATCTGATCTCAGCAGAACTACCAACGTCCATTATTTTATTTCCTACTAAAAAATCATCCCCCAGGGAATCCACCTTCACTAATATCTCCCTCTCCTGTTGCTTCTTCCATTGTAATTTTCTAGATACTCCCTCTGGTGCATCTCCCTGTTGCGCAGCCTCTCTGACCATCGTGGCTGTTCTTCCATTTCTAAAAAATCATTTGGCCTGTCAGACCCTTCATCAAAATCATTAACATCATTAAAACCATGAACACCATTGTTTGCTTCATCTCCCAAACATTCATTTTCATCACTGCTGTTAAATTCAAACCCCCTATATTTAGTCCCAGGTGGGTAAGCACATTTACATTTATAATCAAAACTGTCCCTCTTAATTTTCCTTTCTTTAGTCTCAGAACTTTTTAAAACATACATTTCAATATTCTTAATTGCCTTATCAAAATTGCTTTTATAGTGTTCAAACATTAAATCTGTAGTAATACTCACATACAGTAGTTTGATTTCACTTTTAATTTCTTTCAGCTTTAACTCATTATTCTTTAAAATAATGTCCAACATTTCCAAGCCTGTTCGATCAAACAAGCTCACAAGTTCTTTAAAGGCCTCCGACCCTTCTTCAACCCCCATCGGTCTTTTCCAAATTCGTAGTCCCTTTGGCACCTGCTTCAAACCCCTGGAGTCGCTCAAGAATTTCGAATCCATCTGAATAGCTCGGTATTTCTTACACAGTTTTTCATAGTTTATAATCTGCTCCCTCAGACAAGGTCTTGCTTCCGCCGTTCGGCTCCTTGCAACAATGTCCGGGATAAACGGTTCATTGAACCAGGAAGAGATGTCGAAGCCACTGTTCCGCTCTTTCCCCTTCGGGTCCTCAATATCACCTCCTTGATGTAAGTTCCCCCCTTGGGAACTGGTCGCTCTAGCATACGATCTTCCCCTGGTCGGTTGGGCACATGGAATTGACCCAACAGGAGAGTGTAGGGTAAAACAACGAACCTCTGAGTCGGTTGGGCTCACCGGCTCAGTCAAACTCTCTCTCGCAGACTTCCTGCCACTGCCAACAACACCGCTAACTGACTCCACCTCATAAGCTTGTATCAGCTTATTGACAACCACCGCTAACTCCTTTAGTATAACCTGCATGTTCAAACGCTGAAACGCTGGTGTAGGCGCCTGTCCCAGTAGTTTATAAACAAATCAAAATAGAAAACGATAACACCCACCAGGGCAGAATCAAAAAAAGAAAACTGAACACCACAAAGTCCAGCCGCCAATCCAACAAGGTGACTCACAGCGAAATAAACAGCAGTTTATTGAAGTAGGCAAAATAAATACAGAACTGTAAGACTTTTTAGTGAAATGTCTATAAAGGCAGCAATGGGTTCCGTTTTGGATCCCCTTGCACTTAAAGCTGAAAGAAATTAAAAGTGAAATCAAACTACTGTATGTGAGTATTACTACAGATTTAATGTTTGAACACTATAAAAGCAATTTTGATAAGGCAATTAAGAATATTGAAATGTATGTTTTAAAAAGTTCTGAGACTAAAGAAAGGAAAATTAAGAGGGACAGTTTTGATTATAAATGTAAATGTGCTTACCCACCTGGGACTAAATATAGGGGGTTTGAATTTAACAACAGTGATGAAAATGAATGTTTGGGAGATGAAGCAAACAATGGTGTTCATGGTTTTAATGATGTTAATGATTTTGATGAAGGGTCTGACAGGCCAAATGATTTTTTAGAAATGGAAGAACAGCCACGACGGTCAGAGAGGCTGCGCAACAGGGAGATGCACCAGAGGGAGTATCTAGAAAATTACAATGGAAGAAGCAACAGGAGAGGGAGATATTAGTGAAGGTGGATTCCCTGGGGGATGATTTTTTAGTAGGAAATAAAATAATGGACGTTGGTGGTTCTGCTGAGATCAGATTTTGTGAATTGGTTAACAACGAACAAAGCAGTGTGAATGCTTGTACAAGTTTTGTTCAAGACAAAAGTAGTTTTAAGAATAGTAATGTTTATCTAAATGTCTTGGACATTGAGGTGACAGATTGTCCAGGGAACGAACACAGAAGGATTGATTCACCGAGTAATTTAGATGAAACACATGAGAATAGTATTCATGAAACAGGTTTTGTGTTTGAAAATGGTGACAACAAAAAATATGTTATCCAAGAAGGTAGTAATTTTAAGGTCCTTCGGAAAAATGATTACTGTATCTACAACTACACTAATTTAAATGTTAATGATGATTATTTTGACTTATTTTCGAAAGGGGTAAAATTTGTTCCAAAGTTTAGACCCGACACTGTTAAAACATTGGTGGAAATGAAAATGTTTGTTAGGCAGATGCACCTGAAAATGTATTTTGCAGTGAAGGGGAGAAGTGAGACAAGTCAGTTTGGTAGTGCGAGCCAAGATAATAACAAACTAAAAAGGAAAAGTGCTTTTATGCCTCCACTTCATAAAGAGGTGATATGTTTTGAGAAAATAGTTGAGGCTCATATAAGAGAAATGTTAAAAAATGTTCAAGTGTTAGATGATAATTTAACCAAGAAAGAAAGAGAGTTGTTGGACACATTGAAAAATCTGGTTTATACAGATTTATGAAGCCTGACAAGGGAGGGGGCATGGTGATCACGACTAACATAGACTACATTTCGGATATTTCTGCATTGTTAAACAGAGATGAAACATATAAAATTGTGTCACGGAATGAGATCAACCGGGCTTACATGAAGATTGATGTCTTCTTACGAGATGCCCTTTGTCAAGGTTCAGTTAATGAGAGCGAATTTAACTTTTTGATGGTTAAATTTCCAAAAACACCGACACTGTTTGGTATCCCCAAGACCCACAAGGGCGTGGATCATTTGGAATATAGGCCTATAGTTAGTGCAAGGGGATCCAAAACGGAACCCATTGCTGCCTTTATAGACATTTCACTAAAAAGTCTTACAGTTCTGTATTTATTTTGCCTACTTCAATAAACTGCTGTTTATTTCGCTGTGAGTCACCTTGTTGGATTGGCGGCTGGACTTTGTGGTGTTCAGTTTTCTTTTTTTGATTCTGCCCTGGTGGGTGTTATCGTTTTCTATTTTCATTTATAAGTCTAGCCTGAGTGTGTGTGGCTTTTGCCACCCCTTGGAATGAGAATACTATGCCCATTTAGGGTTTAGTTTACTGTGCCTTTGTCTAGTAGTGACACAGAGGTGACCCCCAGGGTAAACCTACGATCTCCCATCCAATCGTCAAGATTTCTCTTGAAGAGAGTCAGGGAGGGGCTCTGCCTAACATGGACTGGGATTCTGTTCCAGAGTGTAGGGAGCCTCTGGGTTATGAATCTGTCCCTCCAGCACATCATATTTATTTCTGTGTTGAGGTTCAAATCTCTCGCTCTCGTGGCTCTGGTAGATGTGGATTTTCTGAGGTGGAGCATGTCCATTAATTCCGGATTGGACATGGCCTTGTACGTCAAACATAGATTGCCTCTGAGTAGGCGGTATGCGACTGAATAGAGCTGGAGTTTCTTCAGCCGGGCAGCATATGACATATGTTTGAGACCCTCGATCCTCTTGGTGAGGTACGTTTGGGGTCTTTCTAACTGCTGCAGGTGTCGGGAAAGGTACATCCCAAATGGGGCATTGTACTCAGTTATGGGCCTAATTAGGGAAGAGTAAAGGGGCACAATGACCTCTCTTGATCTAGATGTGAATCCTTTCATGATAAGGTGGGTAATATAGAAGGTCTTCCTAACCACCTTGGCAATGTGAGTGTCAAATGAGAGGTTACTGTCAACCTGGGTCCCTAGGTCCCTGATTACTTCTTCCGTACTTAATGGATTATCACCTATGTGGTAATTTGTGGATACTTTGTTTTTCCCAAAGGGTATGACTATACATTTTTTGGTGTTCAGTTTAAGGCCATGGCTCTGGCACCAGTTATCCATTTCTATGAGGTCTTTCTGAAGGATGCTTGTGTCCACTGGAGTATCAATTATGGTGCCCAGTTTGCAGTCATCTGCAAACTTTGTTAACCACAATCCTCCTATGTCTGTTTGCACCTCAGAAAAATAAATGCCGAACAAGAGGGGTCCCAGGACCGAGCCCTGTGGGACACCGCTTGTGACTGGCTTAGAGTCTGACATGGCTCCAGCAATTCTGACCTTGTGGGTTCTGTCCTTGAGACAGTTTCCAGCCCATCTTATGACATATGGGTTTACGTTTAAGCTGGTGAGCTTGTCTATGATGCCCGGGTGGGGTATTGTGTCGAAGGCTTTTGCAAGATCAAGGTAGGCTGTGTGAACTGCCTTACCCTCATCAATGGCCTTAATGACTGTTTCAAAAAAGTTGACCAGGTTTAAAAAGCAGGATCTGCCCTTGACAAAGCTGAATTGGGTAGGATCCAGTGTCTGTAGGTCCCCAATGTCTTTGTTTATGAGTTCCATAATGATCCTCTGCATAGCTTTGCAGACCAAGCTCATCAAGCTTATGGGGTGAAAATTTCCAAGGTCCGTAAAAGCACCTCCTTTGTGGAGTGGGACCACTGTTGCTGTACGCCATTCTTTGGGTATGTATCCTGTAGTAAGGCTAAGATTAAACAACAGCCTTATGTGCGGGTTTAGTTCCTCTTGGAGTTCATGTAGCACGCAACCCGGGATACCGTCTGGTCCCATTGATGCTGTGTTTTTAGCTTTGGAGAGGGCGGCTCTCACCTGGGCATCTGAGATGTCAGGGAGGCTACACTCTGCTGGAATAGATATTTCTCCTTTTGGGGGGGAGGGGAGGAGAGACATTTGCACTGAACCTGTCTGCCAGTATGTTGGCAATGTCTGTGGGTTCAGTGTATTTTTTGTCATTTTGGACTAACTCTGAGCATATCTGGGAGTTTCCACCCAGGTTTCTAACATAACTAAAGAAGGCCTTGTGATTGTCTTTAGTGTTTTTTGCGATTTTTCTCTCGAAGTTAGCCTTGGATGATTTTATGAGTGATCGTAGTTTTTTGCTAGTACTGATCAGAGATGCCTTCCCTTTTGAGGATTTTGCTCTGTCATGTAGTAGCTTCCTCCTAATGTTGTAAAGATTGTTTATGGGTGGGGTCCACCAGACAGGATGCCTGCCTTTGGGGGAATGGGTCTTGGTTTTATTTGGGATTGCATGATCCATGCATTATTGAAGGTGTCCGTAGAAAGCATTTATAAAGGATTCAGCAGTGTGGGCGGTGGTTTTCACTGGCCCAGGGGCCTTGAAGGATACCACTTCAGTCTTAAGAAATGTGAAGTCAGCTTTTGAGAAATTCTTCACTGTGGTCTTTTGTGCTGGGGGTGGGAGCGGGATGTGGATTTCCATGGGACTGGAGTTATAACTGAAGGATACGCACTTATGCTTTTCAGGCCAGATAAACACAGACACACACTCACACAGTTGACTGCACTGAGAACAGAACCCCCTACTGATCTAATTATACAGACTACAGAGCTCAGTGCTTTATGCAAGCACCAAGACACAAGTCTGACTTTTACAAGTCTGCAGGACAACTTATAGAGGATGACCTCAGCAGTGGATGTTGGACAGAAGATGGTGGGAGGCCTGCATGAAACAGATGTATAAGCATGTACAAGTTTCAAAATACTGTCAATCCATGGGATCAGAGTGGTAACTGTGGGCTACGCACATCATCTTCTGGCTAGATAGACACACTCACACACACACACACACACACACACACACACACACACACACACACACACACACACACACACACACACACACACACACTCACACGCAAACACACACACAGTTGATTGTAGTGAGAACAGGGCACCCTACTTATCTAACTATACAGACTACAGAGCTCATTACTTTACACAAATGCCATGGCAAAGTCTCACTTTTACAAGGCTGCAGAACAACTTATAGTGGATAACATCAGTAGTGGGTGTAGGAGAGAAGATGTTGGGAAGCCTGCATAGGCTCATACGTTTATAGTTTCATTTAAGGTTACTAGGCTAATGGCCCTATGGCCTTTACAAGTTTAGCCATGTAAAAGCCTAAGTACAGATATTGACCATAGTTAGATGGTCATTGTGGGCAGAGAGATTTTGCGATAAGCACCAAATGCTCCAATTCATGAGGGACATAGGTGCCGCCCAGTTGTCAAGATTGCACTTGAGTATGGCCATTGAGGAGCTCTGCTTCACATACAGTGGGAATCTTTTCCAGAGGAATGGCAATCACTGGAAGATGTATCTGTCTCTCCAGCATGTTCTGTTTATGTCACAGGCTAGGCTGAGATCTCTGGAGCAATTTATTTTTGTTCCATTTGATTTACAGATGTCCATCATTTCCATTAGTGCAGTGACTGAGACTGATCTGTAGGCCAGACATAGTTTGCCTCTCAACAGCCTGTGTTATACTGAGTAAAGTGACAGGGATTTCAATCTTTCCATGTATGTCATGTTTTGGAGGCCCTGGTCTCTCTTGACCAGAAACCCCTGTGGTCTCTCCTGTTGCTGCAGGTGTCTGATGCGGTACCTACAGAAAGGAGCATTGTACTCAGTCAGTAGTCTGATAAAGATAGAGTACAGCAGGTCTTGAATTTCTTGGATGTAATGGCCTTATTTATGAGGTGTGCAATGTAGAATGTTTTTCTTACCACTGTGGACACATGGGGATCAAAGTTTAGACAGCTATTAACCTGTGTTCCCAAGTCTTGCACCACTAGGTTTGAGCTTAGAGGGGTGCTATGTATGTCAGAATTATAAGAGGTTACTTCTTTGCCTAATGGGACTATGAGACATTTTGGTGTTGAGTTTCAGTCCTCGAGTTTGGCACCAATCATTTGTCTATGTCAGCCCTTTCTGTAATATGTTAGCATCATTGGGGGACTCTATATGATCATGCCCCGTTTAGAGTCATCTGCAAATTTGGTAAGCCACAGGCCATCTACCTTTGCCTGGACTTCAGAGAAATAGTTTTCACACAGTAGAGGGTATAGCACAGTTCCTTTTGGTACTCTACTGGTAACTTGTTTACTGATGGAGGTGGACTCACTAAAATTGACAGTGTGCATTCTGTCGGTGAGATAATTGGCTACCCAACTAGTAATGTATGGCTTAATCCCCAGATGTGAGAGTTTCTCTATAATACCTGAAAGGGGGATTGTTTCAAAGATCTTGGCTAAATCAAGATAGGCAGTATGGTACTGTTTTCCATCATCCATGGCTTTGGTGACATTCTCTAAGAAGTCCACTAGGTTTAATAAGCAAGATCTACCCTTGAGAAAAACAGACTGGGTTGGGTCAAGAGTTTTGAAGGCACTTATGTCCTTGTGGATAAGGTTTATAATGATTCTTTCCAAAGCTATGCAGATAAGGCTGATTAGGCTTATGAACTGATAGTTGCCAGAGTCAGTTGATGGATGTGTAGGCATTTTCAACTGTGAAGATAGTTCTAGTTTTGCATGTTACCAGATTGATGTACATTGCATGTCACGCATTTGTTATTAATTTATGCAGTGTAGTTGATATATTTGTGAACAAATACTGAGAGACCAGGGTTACAGTGCATGGGGGGAAGCAACGCATGTTTGCATTGTAAATATGTGGCATATTGTTAGATAGGACATTCAGTTTGTTACATTTCTACATGTAGTTTCATGGTATAAAGAGTAAATGGACAATAAACAGAACTAACACATGCTAATATCCATGTTGCATAGTACAACAGTGAGCAGTGGGTTTGCACGATGTTGGCAAAGTGTTTGTGTGTAGTTAAGTAGTGCACAAATGCAAGGCTTATTGCTAAAATTCTGTGAGTTAGTACTTCATGTATGAAACACACCTGCTACTTAGCTGGCTCTGTGGCATTGACAAATTTTATTTTGAGCCCAGATGTTATTGGGGTCGAATCCAGGTGTATCTAATTCTTTTAAATAAACAGTGGTAATGCAATGACATTAATTTTTATAGCACATGTGCTGCTGTGTGTTCATAGGTTCATAGGTTCATAGGTTCATAGGCTAGTACTAGGCTAACTGCCCTTGCGAGCCATTTTAAGCCTAGCCAGTTATCCCCTGTGAGATTCAAACCCTGTACCTTGTGTTTGTAAGGCAAACACCTTAACCATTAGGCCGCCCTCCCAACCCCTTTTGCAGCAGATTTAAGCAGCATTGAACAGAGGGGACTGCAGTACTGTAGGGTTGCTCACGTTTGCTTGGCATTGGTGAGCGATACCAAACTCCACGCAAACATGTTGACCAAAAAATGAAGTGATCCATTGCTTTTTCTGGTACTTACATGTGTTGTTTCTGACTGTTGCTTGCAAAAATACAGCTCTGTCTTACCTCACTTTGTTTGTTGCTCATTCTTGTCATATCTGACCAGTAATCTAAGACATGCATTTATAAGGCATTCTATATAATTGTCCTTAAAAATGTGTGAGGATATAAAATGGCAATAATATACAGTTGTCAACAAATGAAGGGGAGGTTAGATGTTAATGAACACAACCTGTGAATTGTGCGCTAATTACTTACATTTCCAACCTTGATAAAATTACTTCTACAGGTTGTCTAACCTGACACACCCACTGGATGTAGGGTAGCCAGCAGTGCTGTTGTGTCTTCCTTCTCCCAACCAGTAATCATTTAGAGTTGTAATCCATTAACAACAAATACTGAGGGAGTCCCTGCACTATGCTCACACCCCTGAATTATATATATATATATATATATATATATATATATATATATATATATGTGTGTGTGTGTGTGTGTGTGTGTGTGTGTGTGTGTGTGTGTGTGTGTGAGTGTGTGTGTGTGTGTGTGTGTGTGCGTTTGTGTGTGTGTGTATATTTATATGTATATGTGTATGTGTATATATATATATATATATATATATATATATATATATATATATATATAAATTAGCAAATGCTACTTTTATCTGTATGCATTACTTAAAAGTGTACTGATGTCAGGGCATTTCACAAGTATACACGAATGGCAATAGTTTAAAATTAAATGCTTGTGTTAAATCTGTAGACACGTTTCAGGGACAGTTAATTTGATAGCACTTTTAGCATTTCACTGATTGTTTATTAGCAAAATGTATTTGCCTGTTCTTTTGGAAGTGGGGGAGCAAAGCTGCATTTCTGTTTTGGCACAGAAAAGGATATGTTGCTATTGTTACTCTCCTTGTTTTGCATCCAGCCTTGCTTTGTGTGTGAATGGATTTGTTACAACCGCACACAATTCCTGTTGTTTATATTTCAAATATCTAGACTGTTTTATGTTTCTCCAGTGAGTAATAGTGAAATGCTACCTTTTCTATTTTACCTCGAAGCATGATTTTTTTTAGTTATGTGGTACTTATGTGTATTATCCTTCTGTTGTGTTTTAGACCATCTAAAACTATGGCACCCAGGTTTCTCAATTCCTGAAAACCCCTTTCAGTGGCCCTCAGAGTCAGGACATTGTGGAAGCTTTTAGGCAATATGTTGCCTTTCTGCTTGAAATGGGAAGTGTAGATATGTCAGGCAGAATGCAAATTTGGCAGCAGATAGTTGCAGATGTGCAGGATGTATCATATGCGCCATTGGGCCACTAACATGATGTTATCTGCACAAAGGAGAGCAGATGCAATGGCCCATGATGGTCTGGGTACTGGGGAGGCCTGCTACAGAGCCAACACTAACAACAAATGAAGAGTTCCTCTCCACTGTCAGGGATCCAGACAGCTCACAGGAAAGTGTAGAACTGCATGTCCTTGACATTAGTGCTGCCATTTCAGGGCCAGCAAGGATGTCTCAGGAGGAACTTCAGGTAGGCTTATGTTTCTCAATTGTTAAATACTCTTGCACAGTAAAATATTTACAGCAATGCATTAGCTCTGTTTAACAAGAAATTGTTTGGGGGATTTTAGACTGCTACACTTAACAACACATTATGATTGGTAACACATGGGCTTAGGATGGACTTGTCATTCAAGTTCTTGTTGAAAGTATAGTTAATGGACATATAAAGGGAAAAAAGGTCCCCCCCCCCGTGTTACTCTTAATTGTGCTGATGTACTTACCGTTTGCTTAACATCTTCCAGGACCATCTAGCATAGAGAGCTTACAAGCATCTGCACATGGTAAGCTAAACATTTTTATGTCAGTACGGATGAGGAGTTCAAAAAAATATTTAGCTTGTGATGTCAGTGTCAGGACAGCTGTGTGAATTGCTGCACTGTCTATAATAGTGGCACCACTGCTAGCTTGTTAGCATATATTGTACTATAGTAGTGTAGGTATTAATGTTTTTCCTGTGTTTGTTGCTTATTATCACAGGTGATCCGGGCAGTGGAAGTATGGGACTTCTACCACCTGATGTCAGAGTATCGGCAGACTCTGATGATAATGGTGGCCAAAGAAAGGCATAGTTAGGGGGTGCAGAGGTTGAATCTGACACTGAGGTTGACATTCAGCCATCCCTTGTTATACTATTGGACATAGACAGTAGGTCCATGCCCACCCATTCCAGCGAGCCTTCCAATATTGACAGGTGGAGGGTGAGACACTTGATCAGGGAAGTGTAGTTACTGTGGATACAGTGCCTGTTGACTCTGGCCACATCCAGAGTGTGGGTGAGGTACCATGCAGAGGGGTTGTTAGGTGTGCTCGGAGGAGGCCTGCTGTCCATCCTCCACCTGATCCAGGTGTGTCTTTCCATGCACTCAACATATGCTTAGGGTCATCATGGAGCCACAGGCACATCTCCATAGGTCATCCAGTGAAATGATTAGGGTTGTAGATGTGGCACAGACTGACATAAGTGACTGCATCTACTGTGTTGCCAATTCAATGGATCAGATGAATGACATGTTGGAATAAGCGATGTATGTGATGGAATATCTGCTGGGAGGGGAACAGCATCTTTGTGGGTGTAGGTCAGCCACATCATCTGCTGTTAGCCAATATGGCCGCGCCTGATCATGCTCCCATAGTGGCAGTACTTCCACTTCTCCATCATTGGTTGAGCTGTCCCAGATGTGGTAAGGCATGGGGTCATGGTACTGCACATCCTCTTTAGGGGAGCTCATCCAGCAGACATCAGTCACATTCAGGTAGCAGCATGGGTGTGGAAGTGTAAGTGCACTCCTGGCAGAATCAGTTCTTGTCTTCTGCTACAGCAGTGATGAAATACCACCTCTACTATGCATGGCTCACACCTGTCTGGCATACCAAGATGTAGAGTCAACACAGAGCTTGGCTGTGTTCATGCAGGCACTCACAGCAATTTCACCCATACAGACACACACACACAACAGTTACATGGTTCAGCCATGAAGCTTAAAGCTCATTTTGTCACACTGGCCATTTGTTACTTTATCTGAATGCCTGCCTGCTTCTCTTTCTTACTCACACACACTCACTAACCTTTTGTGTCAGCGTAGGCTTCCTGCCCCCCTCCCCCAACACCCTGCACACGTAATGATAACTAGGCCATACCCCTGTTTTCTAGCTTTCAGATTCAGTGATACATAACCTTTGTGTCTGATGCTCAGGGTGCATAGCTGACTTAGTGCTTAATATATTTGCATTTGTGATGTTGAATTGGTAATTGTACCTTTGATATATATTGGTTTTAGAAAGTTAAACAGTTGATATTGTCAAACATTTGTTACATCAGTATAGTTAATGATCTTCTGAGGGTTGTGAAGTCTGAAACTGAAATGTGTCTTATTTCTTTCTAATTTTTCTCTTTATAGATTTTACAGTAGAAAAGTATAGTGTTAAACTGAGGATATTCAGTGACCATCAGTACTTTTAAGAGATATGACTGTATGAATCTTTGATGCCTGAGGCCTACTACTTGATAATGGACACATATAAGTCACATAACTCTCTGTTATCACATGTTAAAGTCATTTCTGTACAAATCACCCACCTTTTACTTGCTTACACTTCCAAGTGTCAACATGCAAGATTATGCCATTCATTTGTATTATTACACAATATACTCCAGGTTAAACACTTACCTTGTAAATCCAGCAGTTGCAACCATCTTAGTTCAGGGCTGACTCTGTCTGATGCTGGCAGTACATGGCCATTACATGGGTAGGTAAAGATTGTAAGTGTTGCCTGGCATCAATGTTACTATATGTATGTGTGTAGGAGGAAGGTTTTGGCCCCTTAGGTGGTGAGTGAGTGAGTGAGTGTGGTATGCATTGCCTTTTAGCCAGTGTAAGGGCATATTGAGCACACCTATGTCTGCTTACACCCACAGCAGCTGCTGGTCCCCCTTTGACTCCTCACCTGCATATGGTTCTGGTGACCTTGCCATTGGTGGGGGGATGTGTGCCCCTTTCCATTATTAATCCTGTTGAAGATGTTTTCTCATTATGATGTTGTGTAGTATGGCACATACAGTAAATATTTCAGTACATGTACATAGATTGTACTACAAAGCTCCCCCAGGTGTATCTATGCACCAGAACTCACACTCTATTACATTTCTGGTATGAGTGTGTGCCTAATTATGGCATTCTTCAGTGGGTGTGTGTGCATTACTGATGGGTGTCATCAGCCATGGTTCCAGTGCATAACCTGCATCCACTAGTAAATGACCCTATGGGATATCCCCCTAGTGAACATCTGATACAGTTGGGAGATGTGCCAGATATGTGAGTCATGGTACCTGCCTGAGGTGCTAGCAGACATGGTCAGGATGATTCCTTTGGCTTTCCACATGACTTGGCAATTAATAGAGTGGAAGTACTTTCTATTTTTTGTAGATCATTCCCTGTTCCCTGGATGGTGCCTTATTTTCTATATGTGTGCAGTCTATAATACTCAATACTTCAGGGTAGTGTGCTACAGGGTAGAACTTCTGCATATTTCTGGCCCAGTTCTCAGTAATACAGGGAAAATATATCTGGTCACTGATATGTTGAAGCATAGCATTCAGGAATTGATGAAGGATCCTGGATGCTGATGCCTGTGACACCTCCAGCATGTCCCATGTTGGTCTCTGAAAGGTACCTGTGGCTAAAATTGCTACACATACTTTTGTCTCCACTGGTATGGGTTCCCCTCTGTTTTCCCTGACTCTGAATTGAGGATGACAGAGGTTGCAGAGTTCCTCTAGTGTGTATCTATCTACCCTGTAGCGCTCTACAATTTCCACATAAGTTAAATGGGGTCTGAAAACTCTTCTCCTTCTTGGCCTTGGTCTATTAGCAGCAGCAGCAGCAGCATAGACTTCAGCCTGCTGCATATACATATGAATTAAAGCAACAGCAGCCCCTAGCATTATTTCTTTGTAGACCCCTTTCTGTGGCTGTATTCCAATAGGTTTTGGAATTTGCAGGGAAAACCAGCACTGAATCTACATGGTTGCTTTATAGCTTGTTGAATAGCTCCTCCATCTTGGATTGGTTGATTAGCATACAATTCAGTTGCTTATCCTGTAATTATCATGCAACTGTGTTACCTTGTTTTCCCAGCTCTATAGATCATGTAGAGCTGCTTACTGAATCTAAAACAGTGTGATACCATGTGCACCAGTGTAAACTGACTGTGTAGGCTTTATTGAATCTGGCCAATTGGCCCATTAGTGCTTACCCACTGAACAAAAGATAAACAAACACATATAATTGGCAAGTGTCCATAGGTGTCATGTTTTAAGTTCCTACCATTTTTCCACAATCATTTGTGTTAAAAGTTTCATTTAATTCTTATTCTGGATCATGGACTATTTGCTGCTGCAGTGGAGGAAACTGCTTACTTATTAACCATTGTTAGGTGTTGCCCTACATGATGATCTTTATGTTGTTTTAGTGACACATTTCTTAATGTCATCATGTTTGTAAATTGTTATTTCCCCCAGGAAATAACATTTCCACCATCAAAAAGATCCTTTGTTGGCTATCACTAAACTTACCCCAAGAAACAATAATCTTAGGTGACGTTAATATCGATTGGCAATCTTGTAACAACAAACAACCTACTAGCCATATTAACCTTTATGGATTCTCTCAGACCATCACCTCCCCCACTAGAATAAATAAGATTAACAAAAAGGAAAGTACTATAGACTGGATACTCACCAACAATCAACCCCATACTTATGAAACAGGAACCCTCCCTGATGATATAAGTGATCACTTATTAACCTACATCATCAGGCTCAAAACCAACCCTCCTACCCAAAACATAACCAGAACAATCAGATCCAAAAAAAAATTTAACTTGGAACTATTTCAAAATGAACTGATAGCATGTAATTGGACACCTCTAAAACACCTTTCTCTTGATGAAGCTGTAGATTTCTTTAATGCTAAGTTTCTGACCATACTCAATTGCCATGCCCCCACACGCCCCATTAGAATCAGAACTAAATCTGCCCCCTGGCTCTCAATTGAAACCAAACAAAAAAATCACTCTCAGAAATAAAGCCTGGAACAAATCTTGCTTAACTAAAAACACAGCAGACTACCAAATCTTTAAGCAACTGAGAAATGAAACCAAAAAAGCAATAATGAACGATAAGAAAAACTACTACCTGAAACCTCAACATACTCGCCAAAATAACCCACAAAAGTTCTGGGCAAACATAAATCAATTACTACAGCCAAGTAAACCTGTCATACCCAACCCACAAGGCTCTGACATAAGTAACCCCAACCAAACAGCAAATTCCTTTAATTCCTTCTTTACCGAAACTATTCAAACCTTAGCAAGTCAACTCCCCATCAAAAACACAAACATGTCTAACAGCAACCCAAACCCACCCCCACCATTTCACTTCCAACCTGTCCCTACAACTTATATTCTCTCCCTTCTCAAAAAACTCAAACCATGTACTCCCTCTGCTAACCTACTACCCGCAGAATACTTGCAATTAGCAGCTAATTCAAGAGCCTTCCCAGTTTCAATACTGATAAACAGAACCATCACTGAAGGATATGTGCCTAAACTTTGGAAAATCTCCCATATTATCCCACTTCATAAGGGTGGAAATTCTACTGAAATCTCTAATTACCGCCCTATAGCCCTTCTTTCACCCTTATCTAAGATTATGGAAAGGTGTATCCACAAGCAACTGCTTCACCACCTTCTCCAAAATAACCTACTCTCTAACACCCAACATGGTTTCAGACCATCCCACAGTACCACCACTGCCCTCCTCTCCTTTACAGACACAATCAACAAAAATCGTAACAACAACACCCTTTCCTCTGCACTTTTCTTAGATCTATCCAAAGCTTTTGACATGGTCAACCACCAAATACTCATAAGCATTCTTCAATCATTATCAATTGATACCCAATCTATTAACTGGTTTAAGTCCTACTTAAGTAACAGACATCAAGCAGTACTCTGGAACTCCACTCTATCCTCCCAACTACCTGTCAACATTGGTGTCCCACAAGGGTCTATACTAGGTCCCCTCCTATTTTCTTTATTTATCAATGACCTACACCAGGTTGCTCCCCAAGCTGCATGTATACAATACGCAGACGATTCAACACTAATCTGCTCAACCACATCTGTATCAGACCTTCACTCCCTCACACAACACATATTTAACTCTGTAGAAGAATGGTTTTCCCAGCACTGTCTACTACTTAACCCTAAAAAAACTAAACTGCTCCTCTTTACACCTTCCAGCAAATCTCCCCATATTGATTTTACTATAACATCAAAAAATGGCACACCTATATCACAAGACCCTACTACCAAACTACTAGGCATTACTATTGACAACAACCTTAACTTTGATACCCATATTGACAACACACTTAAAACCATTGACAAGAAAATAGGCTCTCTTTACAGAATCAAACCTTTCCTCACTCCAGAATCTAGAACAACTATTGCCCACTCCCACCTTATCTCACCCCTTCTCTATGCCTCTCCCATATTTACCAACTTATCAAAAAAGAATCTGTCAAAACTAGAAATCTCCTACCACAACATAGCCAGATTTGCCACAAGAAACCCCTACAGAACCCACCACTGTACTAATTTAAAACAACTAGGCTGGCTGGAATATCGGCAGCAACTAAAAATTAACCAACTTGGCATAGCCCATCAGATTCTGTATCAACCTGACAAAACACCTATACTATCCAGTCTGTTTCATCCATACCATAACCTAAAGACCCTAAGATCTGCACACAAACTTCTTATAGACACTGTCAAGTCAAACAAGGCCGGAGACTCCCTTTTCTCTAACACTGTTGGAAAAGATTGGAACCTGCTTCCCTCTGAACTTTCATCTATTCCCTCAAAATCTCCCTTTAAAAAGAAGCTCAAGCTATACCTCAAAACACGATGGCTGTGCCCCTGTACTAATCCTGACTAACTTTATTTCACCCCTGACTTTACTTCACATCTGCAATTTCTCAATTTCTATGTCAAATCAGCATCCACTGACCTGTAATTCCTTCTAAATATGTACTTTTCATCTTATTTTCCTATATCCCTACTCTCTGTACATGTTATTGTATTTTCCATGTATGTCATGACCTACAATTCTTTTGTTATTCCATAACTATTGTACTATCTACTTTACATGTAGTTCTTTAATGTTTTTTACTTATTATCATTAGAGATTATAATTTTTGGAGCTTATCTCCCCGGGCCTCTACTGAAAATGGACATATATCCAGCTAGACTAGCCCGGTCAACAAATGTAAAATAAAATAAATAATTAAATAAAAATTGTAAATGACAAATATGTAAATGGCCAACTGTTCGCTTTTCCATTGAATCATTTTACTTCACCTTTTTGCAACTAATGTTGTTGTGTCTTTCGGCTTTTCACGGTTAGGGGTCGCCACAGCGGAACTCCGATCCGCTAATGATTGGCAGTAGATTTTTACATGCCGAGTTGCCAACTCTGAAGCACAACCTTCAATGGAGGTACACCCATTCACGCATGTCTCCACACAGAAGATGCTTTAGCTGAGAATCAAACAGGACAACGTCTTACTGTGAAGCGACAATGCTACCGCAGCACCACCACCACAGTTTCAATCCTAGTTAATAAAACCATGCCCTGCATATGAAACTTTTTTTGATTTACTAGTGTTCATCTTTCAGTATATCATGAAATTTATTTTTTACCATTGTCTTACTCTAAATGTCAGATGATAAGAATAGCTAGGATGTACTCAGATACTGCGCTATGTAAAAGAGAAATGGGTACCGTGGTTAGATTTTTTATGGATAGGGGGTACCAATCCCATTTAGTACTTAATATTTGTGATCAAGTGATAGGGAGATGGAGGATTAGATATAAACCCCTATTAGGGGCCCCCATTGTAACTGAGGCAATTCAATGGTTTTGACTTATGGAGAACTAAGTGGTAAAGTAAGGGATATATTGAATAAAAAACTTGGTTTTGTTTAAAGGTAATAAAGATTTTTGTGAGGTCATGGGTAATAATCCTACCTTTGTATATAGAAACAATTTTAATTTAAAATTTCTCTTAGAACAGCCAATCACTCCCCAGAGAAGGATCAATAAAGGAACAGTAGAGTGTGGGTCCTATAGATATTGTAACTATATCTTACAAGCGAGTACTGTAGTTGTAGGTCAACCCCCTATTTCAGTGACTTTGGCATCTGGCAAATGTGGGTCTAGCAGACTGGTATATATAGCAGTTTGACAAGAATACCAATATTACTATGTAGATAAAATAGAGAGGACTTTTAGAAAACAAATGTATGAACATTTATATGCTATCAGACAGGAAAATGAAAACAACGCTCTTTTTAGACATCTTAAAAATTATCCATCTTGTAAAATGTTCTAGTTTGGAATTTTAGAAACTGTAGAGAGAGATCATAGGGGGGTTTGGGGGAAAATAAATTGGATAGGGCAGAGTATTATTGGGAGCTTAGGATTAATGCAATTGTAGCTCCCAGTATCAGTAACTGTTGCTCTCTCATGCCTATTCTTAAATATAGGGCTTTCATTTTATAAAGCCAACATATAGGGTCGGATGGTGTATTTCTTTAACATTTTTAAGTGGAAAGCATTTTTAAAGCATTGTGATTGCCTGGAATATTTTAAAAGTGTTATATAATGAGTGTTAATTAAGAAATTAATAGTTCTGAAGACGTCCTGGTGTTTCAGGATAAAAGCGCTTGACCGTGGTTATTATTCAATAAACTTTTATTTTGTGAGCTCTTTTGGGCTGTCTTTTACAGCTACAAGCACTTGAGGGCATTTTCTGTATTTGGAGTTGTTGTTGGGCACTCGTTTACACACTGTTTGTGTTTCTGAGGTATTGCCCTACATGATGATCTTTATGTTGTTTTAGTGAGACATTTCTTAATATCATCATGTTTGTAAATGACAAATATGTAAATAACCAACTGTTCGCTTTTCCACTGAAACATTGTACTTCACTTTTTTGCAAGTAATCCTAGTTAGTAAAAGCATGCCCTGCATATGAAACTTTTTTTGATTTACTAACTTTCATCTCTCAGTATATCATGAAATTTATTTTTCAGCATTGTCTTACTCTGTATACAGGTGCTAAATGTATCAGTAATTGTGCTGCTAATTTCTTCATCAGTTTCTCAAATAGTATCATTTTCAGTTATATTTGCATTACAGATTAGCTCCACCTCAATATATACAGTTACACATATCGTCCATTATATTATCACATGCACATCACTAAATTCTCTGGCTGCATCTGCAAGGCACTATTGCTCCCAATGGTTGCACACTTTCTTATCTCTCCAATAGGCTCAGTTACATTAGCACATCATCTGTCATGCTAAGGATCTCAACACATTACAAGCATTCTTCCTTACTTTGGTAGTAATTAATCTAGTCTGCAACAATGTCATTGTGTATTACAGAGAATAATAAATGACTTAATGTCCTTAGCAAGTCAAACGATGTAGAGCAAATCACAAATTACTGAATGTTCATAGGTTCATAAGTAGGTACTAGGCTATCTGCATGAAGGCATTTATAAGCCTAGCCAGAATGTGTTGGCTTTCACTGCCCCCTTAGATTTGTTCCCTGTGCCTCTGTCCAGCAGAGCCACTGAAGCGATCCCCGGGGTAAACTTTCTGTTTCCCATCCACTCATCATGGTTTCTCTTGAAGAGTGTTAGCAAGGAGCTCTGCCTAATGTAGATTAGAATCTTGTTCCAAAGCATGGGCAGTCTCTAGAACAGGAATCTATCCCTCTAGCACGTCCTATTTATTGTTGTGGTGAGGTGTAGATCCCTAGAGCATGTGGCTCGAGAGGATATGGTTTTCTTTAGGTGGAGCATGTCCATCAATTCTGGGTTGGGCATGGCCTTGTATGTCAGGGAGAGATAACCTCCGAGTAGGCTGTACGCAACCGAGTACAGCTGGAGTTTCTTCAGTTAAGCTGCATAGGGCATCTGTTTGAGGCCAGTGATCTGCTTGGTGAGGTACATCTGTGGTCTTTCCAGCTGTTGCAGGTGTCTTGTAAGGTACATCCCAAATGGGGCATTGTACTCTATGATGGGTCTGATAAGTGATGAGTAGAGGGGCACAATGACCTCTTTTGATCTGGATGTGCACCCTTTTGTGATTAGGTGAGTCACATAAAAGGATTTTCTAACCACTTTGGCAATGTGATTATCAAAGGAGAAATTACTGTCTATTTGGGTCCCCAGATCCCTTATTACATCTTCAGTATTTAGGGGACTACCACCTATGTGGTAGTTTGTGGGTAGTTTGTTTTTTTCAAAGGGGATGACTATGCACTTTTTGGCATTTAGCTTGAGGCCATGATTTTGACACCAGATATCTGTCTCAGTGAGACCCTTTTGGAGGATGTCTGTTTCAGCCAAAGAGTCAATTATAGCTGCTAGTTTGCAGTCATCTATGAACTTGGTCAACCATAGTCCTCCTGTGCTTGCCTGTACCTCTGAGAAGTATATATCAAACAGGAGGGGTCCTAGGACTGAGCCCTGGGGATTGACACTTGTAAACAGTTTAGAGTCGGACCTAGCTCCCACAACTCTCACCATGTGGGTTCAGTCTGTGAGCCACTTGGCAACCCATTTTGAGACGTAGGGGTTTATGTTCAGGCTGGTGAGCTTGTCTATAATACCTGAATGGGGAATGGTGTCAAAGGCCTTTGCAAGGTCTAGGTAGGCTGTGTGTACCACCTTTCCCTCATCTATAGCCTTGGTAACTGTCTCAAAGAAGTCAACTAGGTTCAGGAGGCACGATCTACCCTTAACAAAGTTGAACTGGGTAGGGTCCGGTGTTTGGAGGTTCCTAATGTCTCTGTTAATGAGTTCCATGATGATGCGCTCCATAGCCTTGCAGACCAAGCTAGTCAGGCTTATAGAGTGATAGTTCCCGATGTCTGTTGTGGCTCCACCTTTGTGGAGCAGAATAACCATTGCTGTGCCCCACTCTATAGGTACGTAGCCTGTGGAGAGGCTGACAGTGTGTTTAGGTGAGGGGTTGGTTCATCTTTGAGCTCATGTAGTACGCAGCCTGAGACACCGTCCGGTCCCATTGATGCTTTGTTTTTCACTTTGGAGAGGGCTGTTTTAACCTGAGTGTCTAATTTCAGGGGCTCTACATTCTTCTGGTATGGTTATGGGCCCTTTTGGGGGTGAGAAGGGATGAAGTTTGCACTGAACCTGTCTGCCAGGATGTTGGCGATATCGGTCAGTTCAGTGTATTTTGTGCCATTCTGCACTAACTCTGAGCAGATCTGAGCATTGCCACTTAAATTCTTGACATAGCTAAAGAATGCCTTGTGGTTATCTTTGGTGTCCTTGGCAATTTTTCTTTCGAAGCTCGCCATGGATGATTTTATGAGGGAACCATAGTTTCTTGCTGATACTGATCAGTGATGTCTTCCCTTCTTGGGATTTTAGTCTTTTCTGTACTAGTTTCCTCCTTCTATTGTATAGCTTGTTTATGGCAAGGGTCCACCAGACTGGTTTCCTTTTCTTGGAGGAGTGAGTCTTGGTTTTGCTTGGGATAGCACAATCCATGCATTCTTGTAGGTGCCCGTAGAATGCATTAGTGAAGGATTTTGCAGCTTGGACAGCATTATTCTTTAGCATGGTGGCTTTGAAACTTTCCACCTTGGTTTTAAGTAATGTGAAATTTGCTTTTAAAACATTTTTCACAGTGGTTTCCTTGTCTGAGGGTGGGGGGGGGGGATGTAGATATCCAAAGTGATTTGTTTATGGTCAGATCAAGCAACTGTGAGCTGTGAAAACTAATTTAATTAGTAAAGAATTTTAATAAACAGACCAGTTTCGGCTATGGTTTTTACCTAGCCTTCATCAGTGCAAATCCACATAAGACATTTGAAATCCTTTATATAATACATCATAATAAAGAACAAAACATGATTGGTGAGCTCATGAATATGCATATAGTTATTCATAAATATTCATTAAGTCCAGGCTGAAATAATGCACCTAGTTTTACTATCCATTTCTTTTCTTTTGCATTTAGTTTGATATGCCATCCTGATTTATTATTTCTGTCACCAATTATTTTATCAATAATAATGAAATGAAATTTGGCTGTACTGTGTTTGAGAGTGTGTTTATACAATGCATTACTTGCTCTTTTACATCTGACGTCACTCAGATGTTCAGATATGCGTATTCTAAAAGGTCTTGATGTTTGGCCAATATAAAATGCATGACAGCTACAAGAGGCCATATAAATAATCCAATCTGTATTGCAGTTAGCAATACAGATTGGATTATTTATATAAGGATTTCAAATGTCTTATATGGATTTGCACTGATGAAGGCTAGGTAAAAACAATAGCCGAAACTGGTCTGTTTATTGAAATTCTTTACTAATTAAGTTCGTTTTCACAGCTCCCAGTTGCTGGCTTCTTTATTGTTGAATCTATAATTGTTTTAGCCGTGCAATAGCTTCCGTGCAGGGGAAGGTTTTTGGATGCACATTCTGTTTCCTGCTGGAAGTCTGTGGTTTGCTGTGTAGTTGGATCTGTAGCAGATTCTCTATCAAACATATATATATATATATATATATATATATATATATATATATATATATATATATATATACAACAAAGTTTGAGCTCTTTTTTGGCTGATTTATACACGATTTTTCTACCAAGTGAAGTTATTGAATGGGTGGAATTTCCCTTAGCTGCAAATTTTTGTCAGCATTGTCATATGACACAGCATGACTTTTGCTTTCCGTTTGATTGCATCGTGGGTGACTGGCGACTTTTTTTGCGTTTACTGTTCATAACGTCGATGTTGGGCAATCTTATCAGCTACAACACTAAAGGATTTATTTATCAAACTATGGATGGTTGCAGGTTTTAGTTTCACAAGAACTACTACAACTAATTTTCGTGAAACTGGCATTATATCGCTGATGATGTCTGTATGCCACTCGCCATGAATTATACCACAGGCTGATCCATTTAGCACAGTTAAGCTCATTTTCACTAACTTCGGCCTCATTTGCAATATATGTTAATGTTGGACTGATTTGTTTTTGTTGTGAGTATTATACATTTTTTCTACTTTAAGTTCATTTTCCATCATATAGACATTTCATTATTTTTCATTATTATGGATGTTTGAGACTACATTACCAAATATCTTAATATTGCAGACCTCCTTTGCAACAAATATTGTTTTTTTGGACAGCGTCACACTAGTCATCAGGCCCGTGTTTTACAGCAAGTTGGCCGGATCGTTTTTCAACAAGCTTTGGACTTTTTGGACTAGTATTTTTGTCTATACCAATCATTGGGACATTAGTATATCATTGTTCTAACTGTGCTTCCTGCCATTAACAAATGTTTAGAACTTCAGTGTCTGTGATGTTGGTTAAATGACATAGTCTGTTGGACTTTTTCTCAACATATGTTTTTTGTCAGGGGTTTGCTATATTTTTAGGATTATATGTTCATGTACTTTCTACTGGTTATCATCATTTATACTGTGGTTTCTCTAATATATGGAATCAAACCTGAATTACTTCAGTAGGAACTCAGTCTGTCCTGTAAACTATTATATTTTTTGATATAAATCACATTCCAATTGTACTTTATTTTTTATCATCATCCACTGGTACACATATTATTGTCAGGTTATATACTGATATAATAATACTTTACATTTTGGATTAACCTGTTTATTTTTCTTTCAAATGTTTGCATGACCCAATATATATTTTTACTCTATTTTGCACATATTATCCCTTAGGAGTTATATACATCATAGACATATTGTGGACATTTTTTGACTGGCTACATGTCTTAACTACATCACCAATTTTAATTCCTTTATATTATGCCCTCTTTATAATTTCAACTTGCCACATAATTGGAACAATATTTCAGTAATGTTTTGTCCTCCATTTTTCAACAGCAATGCAGGGTATGATATCATTTAACCATATTACTTGTCCTTGAGTATTTTGGACATTTTTTATACATATTGATTGTTGTCCTTGTTCCAAATAATACCATATTATGCTATTGATTGAGATCTGTGGAAAGATTTTTCTTCTTATTGCATCACAACTACCATTATTGTCCTATTTTTTCTTGAAATTTGGACGTGGCTTTTATTGATACACATTTTTGTGATATCTCATTGGTTTTGATTAATCCACATTTGAGGCCATTATTGTCCAGACTTTGGATAAACATATATATATATTTATATTTATTACATAGGATGTGGTGTTGTGGGCATATTATAAAGGCTTGTTGTAGGACAATTTTTGTCCAATTTGTTTTATCATTGCACCATTCATTTTCAATATGGATCTAAACAGAATTCTTATTGGTCTTTCCTCTGACAAGGATGATTTAGGTGTTTTTGGTATTGGACAACTATGTAATATAGCCAGTTTTAATAATACTGATCATCCTGAACTATGCTGTGAAAAATTGTTCCAGGACCTAAACAAAAATATGAAAACATTGAGATCCAATGTGTGGCATTTGAAATTATTCAAGGCCTATATGGCCAAGGTTATAACTCCTCGAGGACTCAGGGTAAAAATTCAACCTTTGGTTACTGAAGCTGATGAACAATTAACCACAGCATGGTCAAATATACAACAGGAATGCTTCATGAAACTCGTGGAAACATTATCCAACTATTATGAATGAGTTATTGACCAGGAAACACTGATATTCAGCAAATTATGTAATGATTGTAACCAATATAAAGATGAACCATTTTTTTCCAACTTTTTGACCAAATTAAGCTCTGATCTATTCAGTTTTGAACACCAACTCAAGGAAAGAAAAATTAAAAAAAATTTAAGGGACCAGACTGATTATGAGAAGGGCCAACCCTTTAGACAGACCAGACATGTTATATTCGAGAGTAGCAACAAGAATACCAACCAAACCCCCAGACGAAAACATCCCAGATCTATTGTTAAGAAACATAACACTTTTACAGATTCTTCAGAGGGTGAATCTTCCTCTGGTACAGATATTGATACACCACACACCACAGACTCCCCGAGCCCCAAACGTAACAACAGTGGGGCCCCTTTAGGCCCTACAAGAGGGGAGGCAGGAAACACAGAAAAAGTCAGAAGTTTACAGAATCTGATGGAATTGTTGACCAACAAATAAATATACATGCCAATACTAATGTATTGAATATTTCTGACACTGTACTATCTGAATCACAATTTGCTCTGCTAAATAAAGGCCTTTCTTTTATTCCTGACTTTTTTGTGTCTGAGGATATTTTTGCACAGGATATAGTAGCATTTTGTAGATTAATTAACCTTAAATTACATTTTCAGGATAACCATGGACATGACTACGTGACTGATAATTTTAAATACCATAGATCTACCTTTACTCCACCCATGCAACCTTGTGTAAGCCTTATTCAACACAGTCTTCTTAAAGATCTACATTTTACATCAAACATGATTCCACCCATATTCAAAGAAAACAAACCCAGTGGAGTTAATGCTCAGCGGAAAAAATGAAGATGCAGAAATAAAAAAATAAAACACAGTCACCGCTGGGCAATGCAATGAAGGGTTCCAATAAATCCAGTCTCAAAGACGTTCCAAGCTCTATAACTGACAATAGCTGATGATCCAAAAATATGCAGGACGTGATAAAAAACAGGTTTATTTAGTATAAATAGGTGAGCGCTTTCGCAATAGCTTCTTCAGACCTTTTAACATAAAACATTGAAAGCTAATGTTTTAAATGCACAATCAGGCGCCAAAATCAGAGAAACTTCTTAAAGATACAAAGCTCATTAAAAACACATTAAAATTACATGATAATTATAGTGCCTACAGATAGAACTGAAATCTATGAAAAATAAAAAGTAAAATGTAAAAAATAAGAAATGTATCATGTCTAGAGCATGTAAGTGTCCATAATTTATACTGACAATAAAAATGTAAAATACGTATGTAATGAAAAATAGAAAAAGTCAAATAAACATGGGGCAATAACATATCTATATTAACATCTCTTGTTCCCTAACCTCCTAGATTTTAATAACGGACGTAGGGGAACTTTCCCATTTAATCCTGGTGAAACATCGGCCCTATGTTGAATAATATTTCTCAGATGGATTCCACTAGTTTAGCAGAATTAGTTGACAACAAACAATTGGTAATCATTTCTGCTGACAAAGGAGGTGCTGTTGTTGTTATGAACTGGTCTGATTATGATATTGAGGGTCACAAACAACTGGATGATGCCAGATATTATATGAAAATGCCATTAGATCCCACTTCCATGTTCAAACAACATATTGACACTTTCTTAACTCAGCAGTAGAGAATGGGATCATAACATCAAATACTCTTAACCACCTTACTATTACTGATCCAGTCAGTCAATATATATATTTTTACCCAAAATTCACAAAGATCCCCTTCACCCACCAGGTAGACCAATTGTGGCAGGAAATGGCTCTCTTACTGAACCTCTTTCCGAATTTCTTACGAAATATCTTAAGCCCTTGTTAAAATGGGTAAGATCTAGGATCCAGGACAGCACTGAATTTTTGGGCATTATTGATGACATGCAAATAGAGGATAACTGGTGGTTATGTACCCTTGATGTCAGCGCACTATACACAAATATTTCACATTGGGCTGGACTGGATGCTGTTGAATACTGGCTTTATAAATCACAAATGTACAAACCTGGCTTCAACACTTTCCTGATATGTCTGACTGAACATGTTATCACAAAAAATTTATTTTTCTATGGTAAACAATGTTACCTTCAAATCAAAGGTACTGCCATTGGGGCATCTTTTGCCCCCATCTATGCTGACTTATATATGGCATATATTGAAGATCAAATAATATATGATGATACACACAATCTCTATTTGGCTGAGATCGATATCTGGAGTAGATATCTAGATGATTGCTGGATGGTGTGGAGGGCTGATATTGAATACTTGAACAAATTTGTTGAATATCTTAATGATAACAAATGGGGCCTACATTTTACCATCAATTATGATAAATATAGGATTACCTATTTGGATGTATTAGTTACAAGAAATGCAGACAATACACTCAGTACACTAGTATTCTGCAAATATCCCAAATATAATATCTTACTCCACACCTCCAGCTTTCATCCCAAACATATAGCCAGAAATATTCCAAAATCACAATTCATTAGAATGAGACGTATTTGTTCAGATGATAGCACCTTTCAGTATTACCACCAGGATTTGACTGACAGGTTTAAACAAAGGGGCTATAGCATGGGTTATGTCACCACAGCTAGTAACTATGCATCCCGACTTAATCGTGATAATCTCCTCGGATAGAGGAATAAATCATGGAGCAATAATATTTTGCATTTCACAACCACCTATGGCAGAAATACAAATAAATTTATTGATATCATTAAATGGCATTGGAATATTCTTCTCGCAGATTCTGCTTTGTCCAACCATATACCTGATATATGTTCATTTTCTTTCAGAAAAGGCAAAAACTTGGGTGCCTATTTTAATCATTATAAACATCATTCTGAATCCAGGAATTTGCACATGATTCAGACATCAATACTAGGAGACAAAGTTATGGGCTGTATGCCTTGTGGACATTGTAGCAATTGCAAACATGTACTAAAAACCAAACATTTTTCCAGCAATAACAGCAGTCACATCTTTGACATAAATTTTTTTGCTAACTGCAATACAGATTGGATTATTTATATGGCCTCTTGTAGCTGTCATGCATTTTATATTGGCCAAACATCAAGACCTTTTAGAATACGCATATCTGAACATCTGAGTGATGTCAGATGTAAAAGAGCAAGTAATGCATTGTATAAACACACTCTCAAACACAGTACAGCCAAATTTCATTTCACTATTATTGATAAAATAATTGGTGACAGAAATAATAAATCAGGATGGCATATCAAACTAAATGCAAAAGAAAAGAAATGGATAGTAAAACTAGGTGCATTATTTCAGCCTGGACTTAATGAATATTTATGAATAATTATACGCATATTCATGAGCTCACCAATCATGTTTTGTTCTTAATTATGATGTATTATATAAAGGATTTCAAATGTCTTATGTGGATTTGCACTGATGAAGGCTAGGTAAAAACCATAGCCGAAACCGGTCTGTTTATTGAAATTCTTTACTAATTAAATTAGTTTTCACAACTCCCAGTTGCTGGCTTCTTTATTGTTGAATCTATAATTGTTTTAGCTGTGCAATAGCTTCCATGCAGGGAAAGGTTTTTGGATATGGTCAGATCTAACCAGCGAGGGGTTGACCTCTGGTGTAGACCACTGGTCACCCATGTTGGTGATGACCAGGTCCAATATGTTGTCAACTCCGGTGGGAGTGTTGACCAGTTGATCCAGGTTGTTTGAGTTTATAAATTCTAGGAAATGTTGAGCAAGGGAGTTAGTACTTGAGTAGTTCTCCCAGTTATTGTTTGGGTAATTGAAATCACCCAATATTAGGGTGTTTGGTAGGACCTTTATGTTTCCCAGTGTTTCCAGAAATGTGGAATGGGGTTCCTGGGACATGGTGTGTGATCTGTAGCAAGCTACAATTTGAATTGCAGTTTTGCCCATTGTTAGTTGCACGTGGATGATCTCTGAAGCATTATGCTGTGCCACTAACCTGGAGGTGTGGGTATCCTTGATGAATATGGATACGCCCCTGCATTTTGTATTTCAGTCGGGGTTCTGTGGCCGAAATTTAAGGTATGAGTTGTAGCCTGGTAGTGCTAGTGTGCTCTCTGGAGCCTTAAACCAGGTTTCTGTTACTGCACATATATCAATTTTCTCCATACTGAGGAGTGCCTCGAGTGCATGCATTTTGAGGTTTAGACTTGTGGCATTGAGTAGCATTACCCTCTGTTTTTTGTTACTTGTGCTATTTGACATGATTTACCTGTGCTAGTTTCTCTTCTCTAAACAACTACTTCATTAACTTCAAATCAGATTTAAATCCTGACATGCCTAAAAGAATTGTTTAAAATAAGCAGTCACAGAAAACAACATACCGTATACCACTAGTGGATACTCAGGAGGAAATGCAGTACCTGGACAATGCAGGTGAGAAAGCATACAGAAACCTGATTATACTATGCATTAACTTTTGAATTTATACATCTTTAAAAAGGTGGTGATACCCAATATCTTAGGAAAGGTAAATTAGTTACATATGATCTTTACATTTACTCCCTACTATTTGTTTTAGTCAGAAAATTCAAAAATGTCATTATATTTTGTGTCTTTACTTATCTATTCCTTTTATTGCTATTTTTATCACCAGAAAAGTCTGACTGAGTTATTTATCACTTTTCAATAGAGTCCCATAGTGAAAAGCTTTACAAATTAGCTATTTTAGATAAATGACAAGGGCAAACCAAGCATTCACAGTAGTAATAATAGTTAATTAACATAGTAAAATAGGCAAATTTACAGAAGTCATGCATATGGCAGCACAATGACACAAAGGATAGTGCTGTCACCTCATAGCAAGGGACTCTTCAGTTTGATTCTCAACTGAGTTTCCTTCTGTGTGGAGTCTGCATGTCTTTTCTGTGTTTGAATGGGTTTTCTCCTGGTGCTCCAGTTTCCTCCCACAGTCCAAAGAAATTCATTCAACTTATTGGACACTCTTAACTGGCCATAGCTGTGAGTGTGCATGTGTTTGTGAGGGGTATAAAAGAAGAAGGAGGTTGTTAACTCACCCACCAGTCCTCATGTACATAGTACAACTATTCATACACATAGGACATATCCAACACATAAATCAACATACATGGAGGTCCTCTCAAAAAACTTACGAAACACCAGAGACCTCCAAAACACAAGACTTCTACAACTAACACAGTTCCCACAGCACCCAAGACACATAGCAACACCAATGTCTCACCTACCAAGCCTTCAAGGCGCAACACTCATAAACCAAATTTTCTTCTCATTGAGACACAATGATGCCCCTCTCACCAGGCTAAATAAGGAGAATGTCATGATCAGCTGCCTGTCCAGTGCCAGGGTTTGTCAGATCACAGACGGACTTAGGTCTCTTGGCAACAACTACCATTATGACTCTGTCATAGCTCATGTTGGAGTGAATGACCTGAGAAGTACCTCAATGGACTGTATGAAGAGATACATGATTAAGTCTCCGAGTATGTATCACAGGCAGATATTTTTTATTTATTTATTTATTTTACATTTGTTGACCGGGCTAGTCTAACTGGATATATGTCCATTTTCAGTAGAGGCCCGGGGAGATAAGCTCCAAGGAAACAAACAAAATCACATATGCAACAATTAATGCATACATAGATATGTCCCCAGCCTTGAGCAGTATATGTTACCCTCACCTAGAATGATGTCACAGTATGAACAAAAAGTGATCAATTTCAATAACTGGCTTAGTTTTTGGTGTCATTCAAAGGGGATCCAGTTACTGACAGTCTGGGAAAACATGGTCAAGAAAGCTTGCTGCTTTGCCAGAGACGGTTTGCACCTGGCACCACTAGGCTTTTGGCTGCTGGCAAAAGCTCTTGCCTCTCCCATAGTGCGTTTTTTAGGCACGGTCTCAAAAACAAAACTGCCTACATGAAAATTGCCAGTCATAACAAAATAAGGGTTATGTTGCTAAATGCTAGGAGCCTAAACCAAAAATTGCACACCCTGGAAGCACTCCTATCACTGGAGGATGTAGATGTCTGTGCATTCACAGAACCTGGTTAAAGGCCTCAGAAAGTACCCTGGCCTTGCAAGGCTACAATGTCTTCCACACATTCAGTCCACAAAATTAACATGTGAGAACCAAAGCAGGTGGTGTTTCTATCTATATTAGACATAAATTCACCTCCCACCTAGTTAGCCAGGACAACTCCATGGAGTTACTGCAGGTTCAGATTACTGTGTGTAAAACCCCAGTTCAAGTCATAGCTAGTTATAGATCCACCTCAATGAATCATGATGCGCATGTGGCCTACTTGACCAAACTGGAGTCAATTAAAATATTGCCAAACACTCTTGTCATGGGGGATTTCAATTATCCTACCATCAAACGGGAAATCTACAATAATCCTAACTCACTAGCACAAAAGTTTCTTGATTTTGTTAACTCAAATGCCCTGGAACAAATTGTTCAAACCAAACAAAAGGAACAAACATACTAGATCTGGTCCTCACTAACATGACAAATAGAAGCAACAGTGCAGCTGTCAGGCCCACATTAGTTAAATCTGACCACAATTCAGTCGCCTTCAAACTGGCACTAACACCAGAACTCACAAAGGGTGAAGTCAGACTAAAAAAACTTCACCAAGGCAAACTAAACTCTCCTAAGGGAAAGGTATAAAAGCATTCTAAGCCCAACCCTAGCTAGAAGCTGTTACTATACCAAAGCTTACACTAAAGCCTTATACAATCAGTTGTATAAGTGTATAGATTTGGCTGTTCCAGAGAAAATCAAAGCCAGAGCCTCAAGTAAAAACAAGCTGCCCTGGTGGGCATTCCACATCAACAAACTTTACAACAAATGCAAAATGTTGCTGACAAAGTAAAGTAAGGTGAGGCTCCAACAATGGAAAAGCACCCTCCTCATCCTCAACAGGCAAATAAGATGACATGTCAAATCCTGTTAGAGTAACTTTGAGAAAAACTTAGCAATCACAGCTAAGGATAACCAAAAGGCCTATTGCAGCTACGTACACAGCCTAAAAGGTAGGACCCAAGCATGTGCCAAACTTAGCAATCACAGCTAAGGATAACCAAAAGGCCTATTACAGCTACATATGTAGCCTAAAAGGTAGGGCCCAAGCATGTGCCAAACTTAGCAATCACAGCTAAGGATAACCATAAGGCCTTTTACAGCTACGTACACAGCCTAAAAGGTAGGACCCAAGCATGTGCCAAACTAGTGACTAATGGTATCATACACACTGATCCTGTAGAGATAGCAAACCTGATAGTGGGCAGAGTTGTCAAAATTTTCACTCCCTTTTCCCCTTCAAACTTATAAACGTACTTGCCCCCAACTCCTCCCCTACATATCAGAAGAGCAGGTCAGTAAAGCCTTGTCTAAAGCAAAAAAACACAACCTCTAATGGGCCAGACGGCATCCCAGGCTGTCTTCTAAATGAATTAAAACATGAACTAGCTGCACCATTAAATACCTTATTCAATCACAGCCTAAGCACAGGCTATGTTCCTGCAATAGTTAGTCCTGTCCACAAAGGTGGCCTAGCAACAGACCTGGGGAATTACAGATCCATAAGTCTGACCAGCCTCATCTGTAAAGCCATGAAACCTATCATCATGGACCTCATAAATAAAGACATAGATGACCTCCAAACCCTAGATACAAACCAGTTTGGCTTTGTCAAGGGCAGACAATGCCTGTTAAACCTGGCGTGTTTCTTTGAAAATGTGACCTGGGCCATTGATGGAGGCAAATCTGAGCACACAGCATACCTTGATTTGGCCAATGCCTTTGACACAATCCCACACTCAAGATATTACCAACAAACTTAGCAAACTGAATGCAAACCCCTTTGTTTTAAGATGGGTTTCCAAATGGCTCACAAACTAATCACACACTATTAAAGTGGGTGACTCCACATCAGCCAGAAGACCTGTCATCAGCAGAGTGCCACAAGAGTCAGTGCTGGGCCTTCTACTATTTGTTGTATACTTCTCAGAAGTTCAGGTCGAAATAAAGGGTCTGTGGCTGACCAAGTCTGTGGATGACTACAAACTGGGTACAATTACTAAATCTCCAAATGGGAGGGTTTTACACAGACTAATGACTGGTGTCTTAGTCATGGTCTCAAACTAAATGCAAAGAAATGCAACAACATTCTCTTTGGTAAAAACAATGTCCCTTTACACTATCAAATTGACAACAATACCCTATGTACCTATGAAGTGGTAAGAGATCTGGGATTGCAAGTTGACTGCGACCTTAACTTTGATCATCATGTGTCTACTGTAGTAAGGAAGTCTTTCTGTGTAGCACACTTGATTAACAAAGGCATCACCTCTAGAGCAAAGGAGGTTATAACCCCTCTATTCTCTTCACTAATCAGGCCTATAATTGAGTAGAATGCCCCTTTCAGCATGCACCATACAAAGCATCTGCAGCAATTGGAGAGACCTCAGAGGTTTCTAAGAAGATCATGAGATTCCAGCACGTGCCTTAGACACATCAACTAAAGTCCCGGACGCTATGCTCACTATCAAATAGACCTTTTAGGGGAGACTTATGGCTGGCTTACAGAGCAATCTCTGACACAAATCTAATGAATTTGCTGGACATCCATAAATCAAACAGGACTAGAGCCACCCATTCCAGGGTCCTAAATATGGCCTGCAATGTGAATAGGACATGCTGGATGGACAGATTTGTCTGCTAATGACTGCTGCTACATCTTTGGAATAGACTGCTAATTCATGTGAAGCAGAGCACCTCTATGACACTGTTCAAAAGGAACCTGTATGAGTGGATGGTGCATCAAAAATTCTTACCAGGGATAGTGGTCATAACCCTACTGGACATAGGCAGGCATTACTAAATACAATCCTGGGTACTGAGTAGAGTATCATTGGCATTACACTGAGATGAAATAGCTAGGCTTGAAATGAGCTCCAGGTAAATAGCCTAGCAACTGCCTATGATCCAATGAACTGTAGCCGGGTGAGTCATGCAGCAGTAGGAAGCTGCACTCTCGAATATTGTCACATTTGAAATGACACACCAACCTCCAGGTGAAAAATCGGAAAAGAGCTTGTAGATGTACTATAGATAATCATGATATCCCAACACATAACTACATTATAGCTCTTGACTTTCTTGACTACCGAGCCTTGTACCCAAGACCATTATTCATTTCTCTTTTTTCTAGGTCTATCCAAAGGTGGGACAGGGAAGTTAAAGCCAAGAACCATGGCTGTCATCCTGCAGGGGAATTAAGATATTGTGAATGCATCCTGATCCCTCATTCTATTGGTCAGTCAGGTTCATGTCATGTTATCATCCTAATGGGGGCTAGGCCTTATTGTGCTGTGATCCCTTGGCCTTGTCTAGTTGTCACTGAGCACTCTCCCCCTTCTAGTTGCCAAGATATTTAATAATCTTCCTCCATTAGTCATTGAATAAGGTGCCGTGTGCCTTATAGTGACCTGCTGCAGTTTAATATGTACTTAGCTGGACTTGTTCTCCTTGTTAGATATTATGAATTTAAGGTTGAAATTAATTCTGTTCTAAATATGCTGAAAGAAAAAGCTTGCTTAAATGCAGAAACAGAGTTTAGTAATATGTGATCAGCAACCATACTAAATGACTGTGGCTTAAAAAATAAGGAACTTGCTTATGAGTGTATTACACACACACATCAAGAAAGCTGAACTTCTTACAGACATGACAAGAATGTAATCTGCTTTCACTGGACAACAGGACATGCTTTTCTAAGAAAGTTTAAAAATGTGCTTTTCTAATCCACAAGGCATTTCCTTGAAGACAGTTTACTTATCAGCATTTGCACAAGAACAGATGTGTTAGCATTTGCGTCATCAAGGCAGTATCTTTCCAAAACCAAGAGGGTGTGTGTTTAACTAAAATATGTATAAAATGTCTGTATTAAATCTAGTTATGTTAGAGGTATGGTAGGGACACAAGTCCTGAGGTAAATGGTATATCTCTCACATCATCTGTACTATACGAGAAGTAAAGTTGGAACAGTACTTTTAAGCTGCAACGTTTGTCCAGTTTGGTTTATTATAAAAAGTTATTGGTTACTGCTCTCTAAAGTTGATGCTGCAAAGTATATTCTCTCATCAGTGTATATTCTGCAAGTTTCTGTATGCGATAGACTGTGAATGCAAATATAACTAGACTTTGAATTTTAGCAGAATCCAGCCAGCAAATCCCACAACAAGAGCAAGCAGTAAGAAGCAGTAAGCAGAGCCAAATATTTTTTCAATAGCGACCCAGCTGAGTGACTAGCATCATATAATTTTTTCAATGGCAAGCTAGCCTGCATTTGAACCTAAAATCTGCATTTGAACCTAATACCTGCATCTGAACCTATAATCTGCAGTCAAACACAGGGGGAGTGATGGTAAGCCCTGCAGAGGGTTACTTCAGTTAAATTGCAGTAACTAACATTTGTACGTATGTGTCAATTCTGAACAGAAGTATTCCAGTTTATGCAGCTTGCAGTAGTAAAGTTTTTTAGACGTCTACATCCGGAGTGAGACAGAAGTTCCAGTCGCAGTGCCATAATTTCAATAAAGAAAAGGGGGATATCCACTAGCCCAACAGTCCACTGCCTGTTGTGCTTTCCCAGCTTTTCAAGTGACTCTGAAAAATTTCTAGCCATCAGCAACAATAGCCTGATCACCTGTTTTCTTGCTAACTGGTAAGACTTTTTTCTGTGTCACATATTTAGTGTGGATGAAGTTAAATAATTTGTATATTTCTTAGACAGTTTGTATATTTTTAGACAGTTTGGATGTTTAATTAGACAGTATGGATATTTTCATGCATAATTCAAGCAAATGTAAAAAATTGCAATGTTGGTATACACAGCATATTAGTAAATGTAAAACCTTAGTAGGGCAGGTTGATAGTAAGGCATTATGCAAATGTATTACAATATTTGACTGGTATCTCAAAGAAAACCATGTGAAATATGACAAATGTTTATTGTGTGATTCAACAAAAACTGCATTTTGTGTATTATGCCATAAAAAAGTATTGCATAATATTGCTAAAACAATAGACTGTGAAGACAGATCTGTTCATGATAAAGAATTAACTAAGGCTAAAGTGTTTCCATTATATTCAGATGTTGAACAGTTATGTCCTGTCACCACATGTGAGTCAAATCAGTTACTGATAGAACCCTTAGTACATTTTGTTACAAAAAATGTAGCAAACTTCTAAAAAAGAGACACAATGAGTTCAGGAAGTTTAGGCAAGTTATACAAACATTTTTTCAAAAGTGCATAGGAGTTTCAGATTCAGCTGAGTAGGTTCCTGAGACATATCAGTCAGACCATGAGGAGACTCTTAAACAACAGTTACAAGATGAAGAAAATAGATTAGCTGAACTGACAGAGACTGACTTTCTTCATACATTGGGAAAGAGTAGGAAACTACAGCTGATCTGTACAAAAGAAATATATTTTATAACATGTTTGTGTTTTGAAAATGGTTAAGCTTACATGGTAGGATGATAAGATCTGACAAATCATTCTCAAATGTTTAAAACTTCCATTCAATTAAAGCAATGTATTTATCAGTACTACAGTAAAGTAGAGCATATGACTGACATTCTCATAGCATAGTCAAAAGGTAAACAAAACAGTTCTTGTATATAAAAATTAAATAAAAATAGTTAATAAGAGTAATGATTTAAAGTCACAAGACTGACATTCATGTATTTTCTTTTTATACAACACACAAGAATAACAGGCAGACAACAGCACATATAAATAATGTAAATATATAAATGTGTTTGTTAAGCTAATATCTATTTATTTTTTTACATTTTTTTTATAATTGTATAGTAACACCACAACAAACAGTTAAAGTTCTGAATTTTAAAAAGAAATAAAATCACGGATGGTATTAGTCAAACAGTCTTTGCAAAATGAATGTCAGAACAGTTAAATAAATAAATAAAAATACTGAAATCAAAAGTTAAAAAATATATATGATTAAAGGAAAAATGCTAAAAAGGGTTAACTGAAATGTGAGCTCAGACCTTCCTAAACTGGATGAATAGTTACAGGAAATGTTGAAAAGATAAGATAAGAAACAAGGCTGAGCTCTCTCAACATAGGACTGGCAAGACCAGACAGGAGGAGTAGGTAACCACACACACCACAAACCCAGTCTCACATAGCACTATCACAACTTCAAATCATACACATAAACACACAAAGACATACTCGGAGGCTCTGATCAAAAATCTACCAAAACAGCAGAGGCCACCAAAGCACACACCTAAACAACTGCCTCCACAGGGCACAGCACATGCAACATAGACCACAGAGTCAGTGTGCCAAACAGTCACAGCCCTTAAGGCCAAACACAATCCCAGACACACTCGTCATAGGTGACTCCATAGTCAGACACACTGACGTCCCGCTCACCAGATTGAGTAAGGAGAAGGTCACAGTAAGCTGCCTATTGGGCGCTAGAATCCGCCACATAACGCAAGCACTCAGGTCACTCAACTGCAGGTACAAGTATGACTCAGTCATTGTCCATGCTCGTGTGAACAACCTGAGATGTACCTCCCTGGACTACATGAAAAGAGACATAGAGGAGCTCTCTGATTATGTAGCCCAGGCAGGTATGACCCTGACCTTGAGCAGTATCCTACCTTCACCAAGAATGATGCCAAAATACAAAGACAAGATGATCAGCTTTAATAATTGGCTTAAACTATGGTGTCATTCAAAGGGGATCCAATGTCTGTCTGCCTGGGATGACATGCTGGACAAGCCATGCTGCTTTGCAAGGGACGGCTTGCACCTGTCACCCCTGGGCTTCCGGATTTTGGCAAAGGCTCTTGCCACCCCCATTGTGCCTTTTTTAGGCAGGGCTCAAATTCTAAACCTACTACCCTAGAACACAAAAAAGGAAAAAAACTAAGGTAATGCTCAATGCCAGAAGTCTCAACCTCAAGATACATGCACTCGAAGCCCTTCTCAGTATGGAGAACATCGATGTCTGTGCTGTGACTGAAACCTGGTTCAAAGCTCCTGAGAGCACCCCAGCACTATCAGGTTTTACCTCATATCACGCGTTTCGGCCCCAAAATCCGGACAACACCAAGAAAGGAGGGGGGGTGTCCATATTCATCAAGGACACCCTCACCTCAAGGTTGGTGGCAATGCACGATGCATTGGAAACCATCCAGGTGCAGTTAACCATAGGCAAGACTGCACTGCAGTTTGTAGCCTGCTACAGGCCACCCTCTCAAACTCAGGAACCTCACACAGCTTTCCTGAAAACACTGGAGGGGATAAATATATCTCCAAACACCATCATACTGGGTGATTTCAACTATCCAAATATAGACTGGGATCACTACTCAAGCCCCAACACTCTAGCCCAAAGGTTCCTAGAGTTCAAAAACTCAAATGCCATGGAACAACTAGTCACCATCCCCACAAGAGGAGAAAACATACTAGATCTCATCATCACAAACATGGGGTCACAATGTTCAACACCAGAAGTATACCCATCATTGGTGAGATCAGATCATAAAATAATCTCACTGGAAGTCCACATCCCACCCCCACCCCAGATAAAAAAGACCACAGTGAAGAACTTCTCAAAAGCCGACTTCACACTCCTAAAGACTGGTTTGGTCTCTTTCAAGGCCCCCGAGCCAGCGGAAACCATTACTCAAACTGCTGAATCACTTACAAATGCCTTCAACCAGCACCTCGAGGACTGCATGGACCAGGCAATCCCAAACAAAACAAAGACTCTTTGTACCAAAGGCAAGCATCCAGTCTGGTGGACACCAGCATTAAACAAGCTTTACAACAAAAGGAAGAAGCTACTACAAGATAGAGCAAAATCCGTAAAAGGGAAGACACCCCTGATCATTATAAGTAAAAAACTGAGATCTCTCATAAAAGCATCCAAGGCAAATTTTGAGAGAAAAATCGCTAAGGACTCAAAAGACAATCGTAAAGCCTTTTTTAGCCATGTTAGAAACCTGGGAGGAAACTCCCAGATATGCTCAGAATTAGTTCAAAATGACGTAAAAATCACTGAACCTACAGACATTGCCAATATACAGGCTGACAGGTTCAGTGCAAATCCCCCCCCCCCAAAAGGAGAGATATCTATACCAGTGGATTGTAGTCCCCCAAACATCTCAAATGCTCAGGTGAGAACTGCTCTCTCCAAGGCGATAAACACAGCATCCATGGGACCAGATGGTGTCCCGGGTTGTGTGCTCCATGAACTCAATGAGGAATTAAACCCGCAGCTAGGGCATGTGTTTAATCTTAGCCTCACCTCAGGATACGTACCCAAGGAGTGGCGTACGGCAACGGTGGTCCCACTTCATAAAGGAGGTGCCTCCACCGACCCCGGAAACTACCGTCCCATCAGCTTGACAAGCCTGGTCTGCAAAGCTATGGAGAGGATCATAATGGAACTCATAAATAAAGACATAGGGGACTTGCAGACTTTGGATCCAACCCAGTTTGGCTTTGTCAAGGGCAGATCATGCCTTTTAAACTTGGTTGACTTCTTTGAAACAGTCACCAAGGCCATTGACGAGGGCAAGGCAGTGCACACAGCCTACCTTGACCTGGCAAAGGCTTTCGACACAATACCCCATTCGGGTATCATTGAAAAACTCACCAGCTTAAATGTAAACCCATACATCACTAGATGGGTTGCTAACTGGTTAAGTGACAGAACCCACAGGGTCAGAGTTGCTGGCGCCATGTCAGACTCCAAGCCTGTCACAAGTGGTGTCCCACAGGGCTCAGTCCTGGGCCCACTTTTGTTCGGCATCTAATTTTCAGAAGTACAAGCTAACATAGGAGGATTATGGCTGACAAAGTTTGCAGATGACTGCAAACTGGGCACCATAGTTGAAAACCCATCTGACACAGACATCCTTCAGAAGGGTCTCATAGAAATGGATAACTGGTGCCAGAACCATGGCCTAAAGTTAAACGCCAAAAAATGCATAGTCATACCCTTCGGGAAAAACAAGGTTACCCCTAGTTACCATATAGGTGGCAATACACTAAGCACAGAAGAGGTTATCAGGGATCTGGGGACCCAGGTTGACAGTAACCTTTCATTTGACACTCACGTTGCCAAAGTAGTTAGGAAGACCTTCTACATTGCCCACCTGATCATGAAGGGATTCACATCTAGATCAAGGGAGGTCATTGTTCCCCTGTACTCATCACTCATCAGACCAATGATTGAGTACAATGCCCCATTCGGAATGTATCTGACCCGACACCTGCAGCAATTGGAAAGGCCCCAAAAGTTCCTCACCAAAAGGATAAAGGGTCTCAAAAATATGTCTTATGCTGCCCGACTGAAGGAACTCCAGCTCTATTCAGTCACTTACCGTCTGCTCAGAGGTGACCTGTGCTTGACATACAAGGCCGTGTCCAACCCGGAATTAATGAACATGCTTCACCTCAAAAAATCTAAATCCATCAGAACTACAAGGGCAAAAGACATAAACCTCAACACAGCTATTAATAGGAAGTGCTGGAGGGACAGATTCATCACCCAGAGACTCCCTATGCTGTGGAACAAAATCCCGGTACATGTGAGGCAGAGCACCTCGCTGGCCTTGTTCAAGAGAAATCTTGACCAATGGATGGGAGATTGCAGGTATACCCCAGGGATAACCTCGGTGTCACTGCTTGACAGAGGCACAGCAAAATAATGGGCATATTATCCTTCAAACTAAAGGGGTGGCAAAAGCCACAAAACTCTGGGCTAGGCTTATAAATGCCCTAGGGCAGATAGCCTAGTATGAACCTATGAACCTATGAACCTAAGACTGATAGACAAGTGGCTTGAGTTTTTCTAAAAACTTATTATTTAAAACATAATTGTTAAAATGTTCACATGCAACACTATTTGGTAATTATAATAAAACATCACAATTGTGCATATATGTCACTGATAAAAAATAATAATAAAAAAAAAAAAAAAAACTTAGTTACATCAAGTATAGCCAACAGATGGGTTATAGTATACATACAGTTCAACTAAATTATACAGGAGGGTACAAATAACTACTACTAGTAGAAATAGACAGCAAAGGCAACAGAAAAGATGATCATATCAGACAAAGGTCTACAGTTCAATAACCTAATAAAGCAAATGTATAACCAAAGTGTTGGGCTGACATATATTATAAAGCAGATAAACAGTGCTGCAGTACTACAGGGGGAGGGGTACTTTCTCAGTTTTACACTGACTGTATAAGCAGTATTGCACAAGAGTCAAAAATAAAGCTACAGAAAAAATAAACAACAAGAGTCTGAAATAAAGTTACAGAAAAAAATAAACAAGGGTCTGAAATAACGCTACAGAAAAAAATAAACAACAAGGGTCAGAAATAAAGCTACAAGAAAAAAAATAATATTTCATTCCTTCTTGACAATACTCTTTTAGGGGGAAGGAAAAAACAGGTATTAGTGTATTAGACATACTGGTAAACTGGATTAAACCTTACAGAATAAGATATTTTATAAGTTGTTAATAGCTATCGTACTGGTTATTATTGTATTGTTTAGTATTAAATTGTATTTACAACCTGTTAAACTGTAAAGCTATACAAGAGATGACTTAAAAAAACAAGAGATGGCTTAAAATTGATAACAGCTATACAAGAGAGAGTAAAGATATGTAAAAAAAATGAACAAGATTGGTCACTATTTCAATATGTTTTTGGCAATATTAATGCTATTAAATAATTTGTAAGATTAGACTAAATTTACTTTATAGTCTTTGTATGTACAAATACAGAAGAATTCAGTACAAATTAAATTAATGTCTAGCAATAAATATGTGTGAAAAACCATGTTTTAAAAAAATTGGCTTCAGGATAGCTGCTAGATTGAAATGCATGAATAGCAAACAGTCTGTGTAAATACATACTGTACAGAATACATTGTAATAAGTTTAAAAGTAATTTGTCAAGTTGTAATATCACTGGTTTTACCCCAGTAAAATAATTGCTTTCAAATATTTATTATATAAGCCCAGTTCAGTACTTTACCAAGATGTTAATGGGCAGGTCAAAGACATGACCACAATGTTATAAATGCTTGCAGTAGCACATGGTTCTTGTCTCTTATAGTTAATTCAACAAGTTGCAAAGAGTTAATGAAACAGTTCTAAGTCATAAATTAAATTCTGTAATTGCAAAATAATAAATTAATCAAGTTAAACTAAAGCAGACACAGCTCATAACTTATAAAATATTTTCACAAAATGGTCTGCAAAAGAAAAAGTTGTTAAATACATTCAGTTTTGGTAGTGATACTTAATAACTATATAAAATTGCATTTTGATCAAAAGAAGACTTTCTATATAATGTGATAAAAAATACATATCAGTATAAAATGTTTTGAGTATGTTTAAAAACAGAGGGAATTGTTAGATATTATGAATTTAAGGTTGAAATTAATTCTGTTCTAAATATGCTGAAAGAAAAAGCTTGCTTAAATGCAGAAACAGAGTTTAGTAATATGTGATCAGCAACCATACTAAATGACTGTGGCTTAAAAAAATAAGGAACTTGCTTATGAGTGTATTACACACACACATCAAAAAAGCTGAACTTCTTACAGACATGACAAGAATGTAATCTGCTTTCACTGGACAACAGGACATGCTTTTCTAAGAAAGCTTAAACATGTGCTTTTCTAATCCACAAGGTGTTTCCTTGAAGACAGTTTACTTATCAGCATTTGCACAAGAACAGATGTGTTAGCATTTGCGTCATCAAGGCAGTATCTTTCCAAAACCAAGAGGGTGTGTGTTTAACTAAAATATGTATAAAAAGTCTGTATTAAATCTAGTTATGTTAGAGGTATGGTAGGGACACAAGTCCTGAGGTAAATGGTATATCTCTCATATCATCTGTACTATATGAGAAGTAAAGTTGGAACAGTACTTTTAAGCTGCAACGTTTGTCCAGTTTGGTTTATTATAAAAAGTTATTGGTTACTGCTCTCTAAAGTTGATGCTGCAAAGTATATTCTCTCATCAGTGTATAGTCTGCAAGTTTCTGTATGCGACAGACTGTGAATGCAAATATAACTAGACTTTGAATTTTAGCAGGATCCAGCCAGCAAATCCCACAACAAGAGCAAGCAGCAAGCAAGCAGAGAGAGAGCTAAATATTTTTTCACTCCTCATTATTGTTGTGTATTGAGAACACATGTGGGATATCCACCAGAATGTTATCCAATGGCTTTACTCAGTTATCTCTCTTCCCCAGGCATAGCTGAGCCAGCCTTAGGCATCATCACACCCTAGCCAGTTTACCCGATGCCAAGACCCAGAATTCAAACTCACCCAGCTGGACCACAACCATGACTTTATCCTTCTGCACAACGGAATTGAGCAACAATTTAAATCTGTAAAAAAAATGGATTTATATAAGTGCATATGTAGTTATTTATGTAGTTGAATTTGTTAAGTTTGACCGTGTCCCCATTTTCAGTGTAGCCAAAGGAGGAAAGTTGCAGAAACATTTAAATAGGTAAAGGAAATACTCCTTAGGAAAATCTTGGAGACCTTGTAAGACAGCATAAAATAAAGTTCACAGAAGTTTGGAAATAGAACAACACTGTATATCATGCACACACACTAAATACCAACTTGGCAGACTGCGAGCTGAAAAGAATATTTTAGTAACATGAGCATGAACTCCCTGCAAAATTTTAAGATGACATGAAATGAGGAAAAGCATACACAGAAAATTCTGGCAAACTGCAGAAACATTTATGAAACTCTGCTGATTTTTACTGAGCTCATGACTGTAAGCATGGCATATGCATCTGGCACATATACTGCAGAGATATATATGGAGTAAAAATAACTTTTTTTAAACAGAATATCATATAATTGTGATTGATTCACCAAGTATGCAAGCTTTAGATGCCTATAAAAGTTTAACTCAAGACCAGTAGCACATCATGAAACAAATTAGATTTGCATTGCTGCAAGCAAGGTAATGCATATAGTCTTCAAGTTGGTATATAAATAATAAAGTTGATTGATTCAAAATTTTGGGAAGATTAAGTCACACTACAGTGAACCTTTCACTGAATGTTGAAGTTTTTCAAAAGATATTACAAAAATGTTTTTTTTCCTAACAATGCTGTTCATATTTGTTCCCTGCTTATCAGATATGCAGTAACTGTACTGAAGCTGTACAATGTCTGTTCATACTGAATCATGCAGGATTATTAGCCAAAGCAGGGCACTTGGCAGTAGGGAAGAATATATGATGATGTATCACCTCACTTAGGACAGTGGCTAGCTTGTCTTGGGCTGGCTGAAGCTATAAAGAGCTATGTAGGGATTGCATTTTATAGAATCACTACAGTATGTTTAGCAACACTTTATAAAACAGCTTGAGCTTATGGAGTACGGAAGTCTACAGGTTAGTTAGAAAATATGCAGAATGCAGGAGTGAAGGAAATATCCCTGGTTTTCATGCACTTAGAGGACAGATGTGTAACTGCTTCTTGTGCACTGTTATAGCAACCAGGATGTTCTCAGTATGATGCTGTACACATCCCTAATCCATGTTCACGAAATGCCATGTATCGCAGGGGCATACAAGACAAAGTGCTCAACTCAGGGTGGGCTATTGTACAGCATGATAGCACAACACATCACAAAATTTCAAGACTCGACAGTGGACCAAATGGTCATTATTGTATGAGGGTTCTAAGTTTGACATTATCACTAAGAAAGAACTGGATAAGCTCAGCTGTCTGAGCAGGCTAGTTTACATGGCAGTCTGTTGCCAGTGTTTTTTTTTTCTGCCATGCAGTGTATTTTTTTTCACTGCGCTACTATGTCATTCATGTATGTTTGAGTGACATAGTAGTAGTTGGAGGGGATACACTGCCACACATGGTGGTGTCAGTTAATCTGTGCCTGGTATCCCATGTCTCCCAACTGGAACCAGGCAGTACTCTAAAGCATTCCATTTGTTAAATGGCATGAAATTGGGGAGTGGTCAGTTATGAAAGTATTTTGTGCATGGAGTGCAATGTGTACACAATGGCATAAGATGGCATGCAGTTCTTACCCCATTGTGTCACTTTTGTATGAGTCACAGCAGGCTTTGGTACACCACTCTGTACTGTAGTATACTAATCACAGTCCATGGTGCACAGTTGTGTTTATCACCCTAAGTCCTTATTAGCAGTATATAATTGAACAGCACTGGAAGAAAGAAACTTAACTCTATAGATTCTACCTAGCTGTCCTTCTGGTTAAAGCATGATTTATATATTATTTGAAACGTTGTTAATTATGAAGAATAGGCCAAGCAATTTAGTTATGAAATGATGACTTGTCCAAACAAGATTGTTGATGCGATGGAATTGATAAGATATTCATTTTGGAAAGTATAGTAGGGATAAAATAACCTTTGCTTTTGATTCAGAAAGGCATATTTATAGTCTTAGTAATTTTAAGACAAAGTCCCTTTGATTTAAGAAAAAACTGTAGTGGATCTAAATCAGAATACAGCAGCACTGACTATGATTATTGTATTTTGCTAAAGAAGGATTGTAATGTTATTGGTGTAATGGACTAGTATTGCTTCATCACAATGACACACACTACTAAGAACAGAATTATAAAAATAATGTTCCTTGAACACAGCACCTAAGTGATCCAACATTAACAAGTAGTAATTGCAGGACTGTACCATTCCAACTCAGAGTATTGTGTCTTTCTTCTTGATAGCATTTTGCACACTTAATGTCAGCAGGTGAAAAGCCATGGCTATTTAAGGCCATAAAAAGCCCTGCATGATAAGCTGAATTGAACACAGCTGAATTGAACACTTGGGAGAAGTCCCACTTTGACCATTAAGCAGGTAGTCACTAATGTACACTCTATTGTCTAATAGGATACAATTAACAATATGATTAGACCTGATACTATGTTGTGAATTTGAAATTAGTTTGGATTTGCTTGTAGTAGTTGTGAATTAGTGCAATTTTTTTAATATTTGGTAAGGAAGACAAGAACACTATGACATGATTATTGCTTAAAACATTTGAGGTTACTCTTTAATGTAGAGTTACAGTAACTACTCTTCTCTAGATTATGGGGATAAGACCCTCAAAGACAGATCTGTGTATTATTACCTTGCAAGAAAATCTTGGGGGAGCTGACAGTTCAGTATTTATAACTGAAGTGATGGAAGCTCTAGGGCTATCACTGGAGGTGCTTATGTAGTAAAAACTAGCCCATTGAGGCCTCAGGCTGGCATAATTACAGCTCTTAAAAGACACTTCCCAGTACATTTAAACTGTCAAACAACAGAGATAAGAACTGCTGTTAAGGAAGGCAAAACAGGGGAAGCCATTTTTCTACTAAAGATTTTGCCTTGGACATTTTGAAATGGCAGCAATCCTTTCTGATTTTGCCTTGGACATTCTGAATTGGTAGCAATCCTTTGTAGAGGGTTGTAACTTTGTTTTAACAATAGTGATACTGCAACGTACATATTCTATCCAGATGAAATACTTATTAAACATTGAAAAGGGAATAAATCTATTGCAACTATAATTGCTGCCATGGCTAGCCTGCAATAAATAAATAAATAAATAAATAAACTATATACATGCTAAACAGATGTGGATTGGGTCATGTATGGAACTGAAATACACAGAAGACAGACATGGGTGTAAGTACTTTGGAAAGTGCAAGGAAATGAACACAATCAGAAAAGTATGCAGCAGTTTCTTGCACTCAGAAGAGTTACACTTCCTAAAAGGAAAAGATGAGTGGAAAACAGTCATCAACAAATAGTCATGATCCAAATCATCATGAAATGAATGCAAGGAAATTACTTTCTTCTGGGGTTCTAATGCTAAGTGGGTTTGAAAGCTTGCCAGTAGATAACTCAGAGCGATGGACGGGCCAATGGTAATAATGAATGATACCTTTACAATCTATCACTAAAGAAAGCTTACGGTACAGGGATAAAAAGTATCTAGGTCTCAAGAGGAAAGGGATATCTAAAGAAAATAAAGGACAATATAACTATTAAGTCAGCAGAAGTCAATGACTACATTTATTGTTAACATTTGTAACTGTCAACAGGTTTTTGACCTGGTATAGTCTGCATTTAGGATTCCTACATATGGCTTGTATCGACATAATTGTGACTGATGATTCTTAGAGTGTCTTATGATATTCCAAGCAGAGCAGTGTGATTCTTACATATTAATGCTTTCTTCATTTAAAATTGAAACTACATTCATAGAATTACTCTGTCCTTTGTTCAACTGCTGTTTCTTTTTCTTATGTTAGATATGTCAGAAGTTATTGCACTGAATGCAACAGGCCTCATCTCTTCTTTTCACATGCATACAAGCAGTTTCTTTTTACAGATAAGCAAGGCAGGTGTTATTATGCTGCAAGGTTAATTTGTCATACAAACATGTTCAATGTATTGAGACTCTTTGGAAAGACAAATAATTAATAGTCTGTCAGGATTGAAAAAGAGGATGCTGTGTTAGCAGTCCATGATAAACTGGGGTGGAAATTTTGAGATGTCTTGAATGACTAAAATGAAAAGTGCATCTAAAGTATATTTGCTATTCTGCAAGACACATGGATATTAGGATCACTATATTGTATCAGTGAGGACAAACAAAGTTTTTTTTTGCAATACTCTTGAAGAATTATCCAACTTTAGAGGGGATTCCGGTGGAAGAAATTATGTTGTTGCGATGTAACAGTGTTTAGACACACCAAACAATAGTAGCAAGACGCAAATAAGATACATAGAACATTTGACATTGTGTAAAGGAAGTTGGGCTGAAAAAAATATGGAGGAGATTGCTGCTGAAGAAGAGAAGTTTACTTTATTCATTCAATCAAAGGGTACAAGTAGACATGTTTTTATGGTCTACCAAAATGTTAAAAAACTGCAACAAAAATTTGAACAAACCTTGCAGAGTGACAAATTGTGCTGTAACACTTTTATAGTTAGTGTCCTCAGAACAAAAAACTGAGCAGAGCAATGAGGGTGGAAGTTTCATAGATATAAATGCAAACAAAGAAGGATTTTGTGACATACAGTGGTGTTACGAGAGTCACTTAAATTGTTTTTGGTGGCTCTTTACAAATCAGCACACAAGTTACTCAAACTGTAGAAGGAAAAGGAGCTGAAGGACTTTGAAAGTGTGACACAGGTTTTGTGAGAAAATGGCAAATGACAGGGTTTAAATATATGACATGAATGTGAACTTGGAGTATTGCTCATGCAACATTGATGTTAAGTAAACAGAGGGCAGCATACCTCTCAACTGTACAGATTTTCGCAAAATGCCCAGTTTTTGCCTAACATTTTGGTCTGCTCACTACAATAATTTAAGGACTGAAGTCACTAAATAATGACATGTATTTGTGTTTTAGACTTCATATACTTCAGAAAATGCATGCCAACATAAATCCTATTTTTCCTAGCAACTTTGTATGTTTATAACAGTAATATTTAAAATATGTCCCTATTTTTACATCTTTGTCCCCCCCCCCCCATTTTGTTAGGCTTTGTCTAGATTTATTGTGTTAAGAGGTTGAGAGGTATGGCTCAGGATGGCAGTGCAATACCTGCAAAATGCAGTTGTGGTAAGCCACACATTGCATGTATTACAGTTGATATAAATTATTGCCTGTCTATCCTATGCTTATCACAGAGCTCTTTATCTATCTGTGCAGTAGGTTTGCTTTGATATTGGGCAGCCATAATCATGCCATCTCTTTTTCTATAATTTCCTGAGTATAAACAATTTGGGCTTCTTCATCTATTGCCATGTTCTTTAAAGCTTTGCAGTCCAAAATGCACTGACATGAACTTCCTTCCATGTCAACAGGTGCAGCGATTTAAAGGCAATGTATGAGATTTACTTCATTTTTATCACGTTAATGCTTATTGGTGCCAATTTTTCATGATGGCTGTACTTAATGTATAACTCTATCTGCGTTTGCCTGGATTTATGCTATTTTATTTTTCATGAATTCCATCAATGTCTTAATTCCATACAGTCCACAAGTTAGAACATTTCCTTGTGGATCAGAAGAGTTGTTTGCCATGTCTGTGGAAAGAAGGCTGCATAATATCCCATTGCCTACTAAATTAGGCTTAGCAAGTTAAATCCTCAAACACTTGTGGTAGAAATAAATAAAGTCTATGATGTATGCAACAGGGGTACGTCACCCTTTTTGTAGCTATATTAATAAAAAGAAATGTCTGGGTAGGAAAGATTCAACATCTAACTCATAGATGTCTGGGTGATCAACTCTGCAATATGAAAAACATATATATCTATTTACAAAGTCTTTCCGAAACTTGTAAATTACAGATATTTTAATAATATTTATGTTTAAACAGGAGTAGAGATCTCATGGGGAACTACAGACAGTGATAGGTAAATAAGACAGTATAGCATAATCTGGTTTACTCATAGTGCCTGAACCTTCATTTCTTGGATTTTCTTTCTTGATCTTCTGGAATAATCTCCCTCTTGTTTTCACATTCACGATGAGTCCCGATCCTCCAGTGTCTACTGATGTGGGAAATAGACTCTTCGAACCATTTAGAGTTGTCTCTGATTCTGCATCTGCAAGCAAGCAGCTATTTGGCCATTGCATGTCTGCTTATTAAAGTCATGGTCTTAAGTACCAGATGTCAGGTGACTTTCAAAGCCATTTTACAATTATACAAATCTTCAAGGCCACATCTCTGTATCTCAACATAATTAACAGTCTCTGAGGTAGCTGAGAGTCAGACTTTAATACATCGCCCATTTCTTTCATGGGGACTTCAGTTCCACTCCCAATATTGACTTTACATATGAATGCATTCACTTTTGCATTAAAACAGTTACCGTATGCATCTCATCACTTTTACACATGCCATATTTTTGAAAACAATCTATATTAAATTATTATATGACTGCAACCTATTCATGTCAATAAGATTGTTAGCAAGTTTTAAAGTATAAATTGATCTATGGCACATTTAATATGTACAAACTTTATGTACTATAATAGTTAGGCATGGGCACAGTGTAATATACCAGAGTCTGTTACCTTATTAAAGGCAATGAATGATGAGTTTATTAAGAGAAGCATGTGCTTTAAATGATAACTTCTGCAATGCTTGCTTAGGATCTGTAAAATTAGCGATTATTAACATTTTATATTAAGCAAACCAAATAAGAGCAGTGTGGCGCACAGGTGGAAAACCAAAAGAAACACTTTATTTAGGGCTTTTGTTGGCTGTTAACCGGTGACTTCTTCAGAATAAAATGCACTCCATACAAGGTGATTTAAATAAAAAAGCCTGTGGTCATGTGACTTTTCTAATAGAATAACTAGTCAATTAGTAAAAACTTTTTAAAATAATAGTTGCACTAAAATGAAGGACAGTAAACCATATATTACTAAACTCAACCTAAATGTCCACATTACAAAATCACATTGTGACAATATAAGCCAATACAAGAAAAATACATAATATTGTTAATATGTATGCACACATTTAGTCAATATAGAAATACCAAAAAATATATGTTCTGAAATAAAAACTAGACATACCCCAAGAGGTATTGACAAATACAATGTAACATATACTACCCTTTACCTATGAAACTCAGCTTTTAATTTTAAATAACTTGTAATAGAGACTGTTTCATTAAGCCCTCCCCAGTGGGTGGCATTGCATCTAAGTTGCCACATTAATTCCCTATGTTTGAGATAAATCTCTATCACCCCCCCCCCCTCCCCTTGTTACCTACTTGTTCAAGGGCGCTAACTTTAAAATGATGGTCAGGATACTCCATAATATGTTTATATAGTGCATTTTTGATATTTTTTTTTTTATGTCATACAGGTGTTGATAAATACGTTTGTTAAAGCTATTAATACTTTTCCCTATGTAGAAATGTTGACACTGTTGACAAATAGCTACGCAAATTAAACATCTGCTAGCACAATTGAGTTTTTGCTTCAAGAATATCCTACCATATCCCTGTATATAAAGGGACTTGTCTAGAATATAAGGCACTGAGTGCAATGACCACATATCCTCATCCTGCCTTTCATCTCTATGGTTGTGTTTGCTTCAAGAAGATTTTTAAAGGACATTTCCCTTTTATACACAACTAATAGCTTATCCCCTAGTTTACTTTTATAATGCTGGTCAGTGTGAAACAGTACCCAATTATGGTTAATGATCTCTTTTATTCTCCCATAAAGTGAATTGAAAGTTAGTACCACGGCATTCTGATAGGGTTTTCTTATATTAATTTCAGGAATGCCCTCCATTCCATTTCTTCCTTCATTAACTAATTTCCCAAAAATGCCCTTCAAATCTCTTTTTAATAACTGGTATATTGGTTCTGTGAACTGTATTGGGTAACCGCCTCTTTGTAACATATCTTTTAATATATTAATTTCTTTTAAAAGCAGTTCATTGTCAATGACCATCCTCGCAAACCTGACTCCTTGCCCCTTCACCAAAAATCATTTTTGGTGCGCACTACTGAAGTGTAAAAGTGTGTTTGAGTAGGTCAGCTTTCTATATAATGTTGATGAAAAAGTATGTTTCACCTTATCTTTATCAATGGTGATATCTAAAAAATAAATCTTGTCATCATTTGTTTCTATTGTGAATTGAAAAAAATGTGTACTTCAATTCAAAAATTTAAAAAATTCTTCTAATACTTTCATAGACTTTCCCATAGGATGAGAGTATCATCCAGGTAACGCCCATAAAATTTACAATTTCTAAATAATTTAGACCTAAACACCATGGACGGTTCCCTTCTGCAAGTACAATGTTAGCAAATAGGGGAGCACATGAAACCCCCATAGCCACCCCTATTTTGGTTTAAAAAGTTGGCCTTCAAAGAGAATACAGTTGTTTTTAAGTATAAGATCCATCACAGCTTTGTACATCAGTATCTTAGAGTGTCTAATATTAGAATGCTTACATAAAAAATCATAAAATATCATGATGCCATCATCATGAGGAATGACCGTAAATAAGTCTTTAACATCTGTTGTCGCCAAAATTAGTTGATCTGTATATAAATCTTTATGTATTTTTTTAAGTCAATCCCAAGAATCTTGTAGTATGTAGGGACAGTTTTTTATAACCTCTTTCAAATTTAAGTCAATAAACTTAGCCATAGAGAATGTCTTCAGACTTGTGGATCTTGAGTATACCAAATATTGTGGGAGTACATGGATTATCCTGTTGCATATAATTGAACTCAGCCAAAGTAATTTGGTTGTCAAGTAAAAGTTCAGTAAGTACAATTTCTATATTTCTATATGCAATATTAAGTTGATTAATAGATACTTCCTCTTAGGTGTCACTATACAAATGTGTTAACATCATTTGTATGTATACCTCTTGATCCATTGCTACCAACCCACCCCCCTTATCAGGTTTCATAAGTCTACTACTTTTGTCACCCATAATCTTTTTCTTCTTCTTCTTCTTCTTTTGGCTTTTCCCGGTTAGGGGATGATAAATCCTGCTCATCTTCTGTTAGATTACTGGGATAGAAATTACTATATCATAAAAAATCTGTCTAATCTGTGCAATACAAAGAGTCTCATAAACCTGTAATATAGGATGCAGGGGTGGGTTAAACATATCGGCTTTTCTACATATCTCTGTTGGTACAAACTGTATATCTGTATCAAAGTAAAGCCTTAGGTTTAATTTCCTGACAAACAACTTGAACTCAAGTAAGGAATTCTCTATCCTTGGTCTTCTCACCGGGACAAAATTAAATCCTTTTTGAAATAATTCAGCCCATTGTTTTGTCATGACAGCTGTACTCAGATTGTATATTTTGAAATCACCACATATATATTGATAACAGGGTTGTTACCACATATATTGGTAACAACCCTGTTTAAATCACATTCTGTAATAATAACGTCTTAAGTGTCCAACATCTCGTAGCTGCCCCCTCCCCCACCCCCACTGTGATCTCCCCCTCCATGGGTAGGAATCCGGATAATTCATGTTGTCCATTCTCTGTGCATTGTATCCCCCCCCCCCGTTGCCTTTGGTTCAATAAGCATTCAGACCTCCTCAAGGGTTCTGCTAAAGGGGCCCCCTGCTCATTGTTATTAGTATCATCCATAATGTCATTAACCCCATTGTCTTCAATGATAACATTGTTCACAGCATCTTCCAGATTTGGAACACTATTAAGGTTAGGAAGGGGGTATGCAGTGACTCTATCATAATCATTATTGTGCCTATTGAGTTTCTTAGCCTTCTTATTTTTAATAGTCAGGATATTATTGTCAATGTTTTCAAAAATCACTCTATACTCATTTTTTTAATTAAAGCACAAATCATTATTAATTCTGTCATTTAGTACATCAACATTGCTTTTAAAAACATTTATCTTCCTTTCATTTTCTCTTACCAAACGTTCACACAATTCACAACCATGTCGATTAAAGCAAGTCTGATCCATTAACAAGGCCAGTGGGAAATTTCCATGTCTGTAGGCCCTTCGGTACCTGTTCCCTATGCAGTCATTCTCTAAGATAGCTGTTGTTCATCAGACATTTGCGTAGTTTCAAAACCTCTTGCTCAAAGTTCTTTATCTGCCCATCTAGTGTTCCATTGTTGACACGATTATTTGTCTGTACAAAAACATCTGCTGTACCCTCCTGTAGCCATTCTGAGAAAGAAAACGACATGTAAGTATCCTCATGCTGACTATTGCTGATGCTGATGTTACTATGACCACCTCCTCCTGCTACTGAACCAATAGCAGGTCCCGTTTGTGTTGTTGCTATGGTAACCAGGCTTCCCTGGAACACTAGACAAGCAGATTAAGAACTTTGAACAAGAGGTTTTGAAACTACGCAAACTTCAGACTGAGAACAGCTATCTTAGAGAATGCCTGCGTAGGGAACAAGTACCGAAAGGCTTATGGACATGGAAATTTCCCACTGGCCTTGTTAATGGATCTGACTTGCATAAAGAACTGATTACCATGTTTAATCAACATGGTTGTGAATTGCTTGAACCTTTGGTAAGAGAAAATGAAAGGAAGATAAATGTTCCTAAAACCAATGTTGATGTATTAAATGACAGAATTAATAATGATCTATGCTAAAGTTCAAAAATTAATGAGTATAGAGTGATTTTTGTAAACATTGACAAAGTTATCATTGTTTTATCATGGTGTGGATGGCAGGAGAAATGGCATAGGAGTTATTCTGAAGGAACAGTATTTTAAGAGTGTTTTGGAGGTGAAAAGAGTGTCTGATAGAGTGATGTTTATGAAGCTGGGAATTGATGGTGTAATGATGAATGTTGCTAGTGCATATGCTCCACAAGTTGGGTGTGCAATGGATGAGAAAGAAAAATTTTGGAGTGAATTGGATGAAGTGGTGAGGACTGTACCCAAGGGTGAGAAAGTGGTGATTGAAGCAGATTTCAATGGGCATGTTGGTGAAGGGAACAGAGGGGATGAGGAAGTGATAGGTAGGTATGGTGTTAAACAAAGTAATGCAGAAGGTCAGATGGTAATGGATTTTGTGAAAAGGATAGACATGGCTGTGGTGAATACGTATTTTAACAAGAGGGAGGAACATAGGATGACATACAAGAGTGGAGGAAGATGCACACAGGTGTATTATATCTTATATAGGAGGGCCAGTTTGAAGGAGATTGGAGACTGTAAAGTGGTGAACGGGGAAAGTGTAGTTAGGTAGCATAGGATGGTGGTTTGTAGGATGACGTTGGTGATCAAGAAGAGGAGAAGGAGTGTGAGGGCAGCACCAAGGATCAAATGGTGGAAATTGAAAAAGGGTAATTGTGAGGTGGAGTTCAGGGATGAGTTAAGACAGGCACTGTGTAGCAGTGAAGAGTTATTACTAGAAAGGTGCTTGGTATGACATCTGGGCAGAGGAAGGATGACAAGGAGACATGGCGGTGGAATGAGGAAGTACAGGAGAGTATACAGAGAAAGAGGTTGGCAAAGAAGAAGTGGGATTGTCAGAGAGATGAAGAAAGTAGACAGGAGTATAAGGAGATGAGTTGCATGGCAAAGAGAGAGATGGCAAAGGCTAAGGATAAGGCATATGAAGAGTTGTATGAAAGGTTGGACACTAAGGAGGGAGAAAAGGACCTGTACCGATTGGCTAGATAGAGGGACCGAGCTAGTAAAGATGTGCAGCAGGTAAAGGTGATAAAGGATAATGAGGGAAACATACTCACAAGCGAGGAGAGTGTATTGAGGAGATGGAAAGAGTACTTTGAGAGGTTGATGAATGAAGAGAATGAGAGGGAGAAAAGGTTGGATGATGTAGGGATAGTGAATCATGAAGTACAATGGATTAGCAAGGAGGAAGTACGGATTGCTATGAAGAGGATGAAGAATGGAAAGGCTGTTGGCCCAGATGACATACTAGTGGAAGCATGGAGGTGCTTAGGTGAAATGGCAGTGGCGTTTTTAAACAGGTTGTTTAATGAAATCTTGGAAAGTGAGAGGATGCCTGAGGAATGGAGAAAAAGTGTTTGGGTACTGATTTTTAAGAATACGGGTGATGTGCAGAGCTGTAGTAATTACAGAGGGATTAAATTGATCATTCACAGCATGAAGATATGGGAAAGAGTAGTGGAAGCTAGGTTAAGAAGGAATGTGATTAGTGATCAGCAGTACGGTTTCATGCTGGGAAAGAGCACTACAGATGCAATGTTTGCTCTGAGAGTGTTGATGGAGAAGTACAGAGAATGTCAGAAGGAGTTGTATAGTGTTTTTGTAGACTTAGAGAAAGCATATGACAGAGTGCCTAGAGAGGAGTTGTGGTATTGTATGAGGAAGTCAGGAGTGTCAGAGAAGTATGTAAGAGTGGTACAGGATATGTATGAGGGTAGTGTGACAGCGGTAAGGTCTGCTGTGGGAGTAACGGATGCATTTAAGGTGGAGGTGGGGTTACATTAAGGATCAGCTCTGAGCCCTTTCTTATTTGCAATGGTGATGGACAGGTTGACAGATGAGATCAGACAGGAGTCCCCGTGGACTATGATGTTTGCAGATGACATTGTGATCAGTAGTGAGAGTAGGGAACAGGCGGAGGATACCCTGGAGAGATGGAGATATGCTCTAGAGAGAAGAGGAATGAAGGTCAGTAGGATTAAGACAGAATATATGTGTGTGAATGACAGAGAGGATAGAGGAATGGTGAGGATGCAAGGAGTAGAGGTAGTGAAGGTGGATGAGTTTAAATACTTGCAGTCAATAATTCAGAGTAACAGTGAGTGTGGAAGACAGGTGAAGAAGAGCGTACAGGCAGGATGGAGTGGGTGAAGAAGAGTGTCAGGAGTGATTTATGACAGACGAGTTCCTGTAAGAGTGAAAGGGAAGATCTACAAGAGGGTAGTGAGACTAGATATGTTATATGGGTTGGAGACAGTGGCATTGACAAAAAGGCAGGAGTTTGAGCTGGATGTGGCCGAGTTAAAGATGTTAAGATTTGCAGTGGGTGTGACGAGGATGGACAGGATTAGGAATAAGTATATTAGTGGGTCAGCCCATGTCGGAAGGTTTGGAGACAAAGCCAGAGAGGCAAGATTACATTGGTTTGAACATGTGCTGAGGATGGATGCTGAGTATATTGGGAAAAAGATGCTAAGGATGAAGCTACCACATAACAGGAAAAAAGGAAGGCCTAAGATAAGGTTTATGGATGTGGAGAGAGAGGACATGCAGGTGGTTGGTGTGACAGAGCAAGATACAGAGGACAGGAAGAAATGGAAACAGGTGATCCGCTGTGGCGATCTCTAATGGGAACAGCCGAAAGAAGATGATGATGGATAATACGAATAACAATGAGCAGGGGGCCCCATTAGCAGAACCTTTGAGGAGGTCCAAATGCTTATTGAACCAAAGGCAACAGGGAGGGACAATACAATACACAGAGAATGGACAGCATGAATTATCAGGATTCCTACCCATGGAGGGGGAGACCCCAGTAGGGGAAAGGAGCAGCTATGAGATGGTAGACACTTATGACATTATTAATACAGAATATGATTTAAACAGGGTTGTTACCAGTATATATGGTGATTTCAAAATATATAATCTGAGTACAGCTGAAATCACAGAACAATGGGCTAAATTATTTCAAAAAGGATTTAATTTTGTCCCAGTGAGAAGACCAAGGATTGAGAATTCCTTACTTGAGTTCAAGTTGTTTGTCAGTTAATTAATCCTAAGGCTTTACTTTGATACAGATATACAGTTTGGACTGGCAGAGATATGTAGAAAAGCCAATACATTTAACACACCCCTGCACCCTATATTACAGGCTTATGAGAGTCTTTGTATTGCACAGATTAGACAGATTTTTTTATGACATAGTAATTTCTATCTCAGTAATCTAACAGAAGATGAGCAGGATTTATTATTCAGTATTATGGGTAACAAAAGTATTAGACGTATGAAACCTGATAAGGGGGGAGGGTTGGTAGCAATGGATCAAGATGTATACATACAAATGATGTTAACACATTTGTATAGTGACACCTATGAGGAAGTATCTATTAATCAACTTAATATTGCATATAGAAATTGTACTTACTGACCTTTTACTTGACAACCAAATTACTTTGGCTGAGTTAAATTATATGCAACAGGATAATCCACATACTCCCACAATTTTTGGTATACCCAAGCACCACAAGTCTACTACTGAACTCTCCCCCCCACAAGACCTATTGTGGATGCAAAGGCGTCAAAGACATTCTCTATGGCTAAGTTTATTGACTTAAACTTGAAAGAGGTTACAAAAAACTGTACCCACATACTACAAGATTCTTGGGATTGTCTTAAAACAATACATAAAGATTTATATACAGATCAACTAATTTTGGTGACAATAGATGTTAAAGACTTATTTACAGTCATTCCTCATGATGAAGGCATCATGATGTTTTACGAATTTTTATGTAAGCATTCTAATATTGGACACTCTAGGATACTGTTGTACAAAACTGTGATGGATCTTATACTTAAAGCAACGTTATTCTCTTTGAAGGCAAACTTTTTTAACAAAATCAGGGGTGGCTATGGGGGTTTCATGTGCACCCCTATTTGTTAACATTGTACTTGCAGAATGAGAAACGTCCATGGTGTTTAGGTCTGAATTATTTAGACATTGTAAATTTTATGGGTAATACCTGGATGATATACTCATCCTATGGGTATTCACAATGCAAACAAATGATGACAACATTAATTTTTTAGATATCACCATTATTAAAGATAATGTAAAACATACTTTTACATGTACATTATATAGAAAGCCGACCTACTCAAACACATTTTTACACTTCATAGTGTGCACCCAGTGCACCAAAAAAGATCTTTGGTGAAGGGGCAAGGAGTTAGGTTGGCAAGGATGGTCAGTGACAATGAACTGTATTTTAAAGAAATTAATATATTAAAAGATATGTTACAATGGCGTGATTATCCAATACAGTTCACAGAACTGATATTCCATGAAGTTATTAAAAAGAGATTTGAAAAGCATTTTTTCCCATTTTTGGGAAATTAGTTAATGAAGGAAGAAATGGAATGGAGGGCATTCCTGAAATTAATATAAGAAAACCCTATCAGAATGCCGTGGTACTAATTTTCAATTCACTTTATGGGAGAATAAAAGAGAACATTAACCATAATTGGGTACTGTTTCACACTGACCAGCATTATAAAAGTAAACTAGGAGATAAGCTATTAGTTGTGTATAAAAGGGAAATGTCCTTTAAAAATCTTCTTGAAGCAAACACAACCATAGAGATGAAAGGCAGGATGAGGATATGTGGTCATTGCACTCAGTGCTAGCAGATGTTTAATTTACATAGCTATTTGTCAACAGTGTCAACATTTCTACATAGGGAAAAGTATTAATAGCTTTAACAAACGTATTTATCAACACTGTATGACATAAGAAAAAACAATGTCAAAAATGCTCTATATAAACATATTATGGAATATCCTGACCATCATTTTAAAGCGCCCTTGAACAAGTAGGTAACAAGGGGAGAGGGGTTGAGATTTATCTCAAACATAGGGAATTAATGTGGCAACTTAGATGCAATGCCACCTACCTCCTCGGGCTTAATGAAACAGTCTCTATTACAAGTTATTTAAAATTAAAAGCTGAGTTTCATATGTAAAGGGTAGTATATGTTACATTGCATTTGTCAGTACCTCTTGAGGTATGTCTAGTTTTTATTTCAGAACATATATTTTTTTGGTATTTCCATAGTGATTAAATGTGTGCATATATATTAATAATATTATGCATTTTTCTTGTATTGGCTTATATTGTCACAATGTGATTTTGTAATGTGGACATTTAGGTTGAGTTTAGTAATATATGATTTGCTGTCCCTCACTGTAGTGCAACTGTTTTTTTAAAAAGTTTTTACTAATTGACTATTCTATTAGAGAAGTCACATGACTGGAGGCTTTTTTATTTAAATCACCTTGTATGGAGTGCATTTTATTCTGAAGAAGTCACTGGTTAACATCCGACGAAAGTGCTAAATAAAGTGTGTTTTTTGGTTTTCCACCTGTGCACCACACTGCTCTCATTTGGTTTACTAGTTTTCCTTGTTCATTTTGGTTTTCAACATTTTATATTAAGCAAATGATGAACAAATATCAATTAAACAAGAAGTTCCCTTCAGTACACTAATTTTTATTTATTCTTCACATTTGTGAAAATAATATAAATACATAAGTAATATGGGCAAGTGAGGGAATACCTCAGGTTCTAAGTCTCATGACATCTGTGATTCTTATGATACCTCTGGCAAGACTCCACATGAGAAAAATACAATGGCATTTTAAGCCTCTTTCATATGTCTGAACCTCTTAAGAGTAAGAAATCTGGACAAAGTCATAAATAATGGGGAAAAAGTCTCCAGAATAAGGACATTTATTTTAAATATTGGTCTTACAAATTTGGAAAGTTGATAAAATAGCAGGTTTTACATTAACATGGATTCCTTGAAGAGTACGAAGCCTGAAACTCAAATGTCTATATTTTCTGATTTCATTCTTCAATGATTTGCTAATGGTTTTCCAGAAAACAAAATATTTATGAGAAACATACTAAAAATATATGGGAAAATCTGCACATACTGTGAAAGTCTGGACAGTTCAGAGGTTTGGTATCTTTGGTTCCAGTACCAACACCCATTATATTCAGATTCCAGTTCTGGGATGTATGAGTAGAGAAATCACTTGTTAGAGACATCAAATACCCTGAATTCAGGTCTCTCCTTCTAACCTCCTGCTCCAAAACATTTATTTATTTTACATTTGTTAACCGGGCTAGTCTAAATGGATATATGTCCATTTTCAGCAGAGGCCCTGGGAGAAAAGCTCCAATAGTAGCACAAAGCATTTATAGAAAGACAGTATTAAAACTAAGCAAATGAAAGGACACAAAGAAGTAGATAGTAAGTAGTAATAACACAACGAAGAGCATTACACTAAGATATTGTCATACAGGATAAGACAAGTCATTTTACAATATGATACATGAGATAATTTACAGTACATTAAAAAAATATATTCACAAAGTAAGTTAATTTGGTTACAGAGGGAGTAAGCAGCATAGTTTTAGTAAAAAAAAGTGGGAATATAGAGATCAAAGTAATAAAAGTAGAGGATTAATCAGGGTTGCTGCAGAGGCATAACCAATGTGTTTTGAGGTGTCTTTTGAGCTGTTGTTTAAAGAGGGGTAGGGAAGGAAGTAAAGTTCAGCCATTCACCAAAGACAGTGACTAAAACAGCCACTCACCACAGACATCTTGGACTTTACTTGGGGATCATTGTTAAGGGAATAAAACTGCAAGGTATCTGGGACAACACAAACAGATACAAGCACCTAATTGTAAAAGAGATGCTTGCCTTATCAAGGCACTCAACTCTCCAAATCACGCTTGTACCCAGGACCACTTCAAGTTGTTATGGACAATACTGTAATGTTGTATGTTAAAGGAGAAGCAGGTCTTACCCCCTGTGCAGACTAGCCATGTAATCATGGGTTATGACATTACAGCAGAATCTCACTCTACTTCCTACATTTTATCAGAGCAAAACTTTGTGGCAGGTGAACTGAGTCAGACAAGGGCAGACCTTCATGAATGCAAACTAGATTGGGGGTCTTCAAAGATCTGATTCATCTTTGCGGAGCTCCTCGAGTAGGCCTTTTTGCCTTCTCAATAATCTGGAAAACTTCTGCTTCAGGACTTCATGCAAGAAGGCTTGGAAGACAGATGCTGTTTCCTTTCCTTGGACAGGAATATGCCTGTATGCTTTTCCACCCTTTTCATGGATATGCAGGGTAGCTCTGAAGATTCAGTAGGAATCCCCCATGATAACTGTGGTGATTCCCTTCTAGCCCAGGCAACAGTGGTTCTCCCTTCTTTTGGAATTGGCCAGGGACAATTACTACAAGCTTCCTTACAGACTGGATCTAGTTACGCAAGAACAGAGATAAAAAAGGTAATTGGGAACATATTTTTGGAAGTGTAATGCATTGGCAGACTTTAAAAATTCCCTGCAGACTCCTCCATCAGAAATATTGAGTGAGCAAATTAGTGTATCTAAGGAAATTATTTTTTGAGCTATGATACAGAATCGGAATTGTCTAGCCATTTTAAAACTTGAATTTTGGTGTCAGCCAAGAAAAAAAAATACTAGAAAATAAAAATCAAAGTCTAAACCAACTGCACTAGAAGTAGTGAATGCAGTAACAGAGATAAAATGACAAGAAGTTGGATTGTTAGAAAACAGTAAGAGCAAAATGCATAGAAAATGGGAAGGTGGGAGCAATGCATACAGAATAAGGTTTTGAAAGGGGAATGAGGTTTAAGGGAAGGCAGGAATTAAATACACTTTGTAATGTTTGCCTGACAATGACTGGATAGATTATAAGTGATGTATAATGCTAGTAACTGAAAATGTCAATATGATTGGTACTTGTTTATATAAGTAGATGTATGATTCCCAATGTCATAAGTTATAATTTAATAAAGATGTCTCATGTTTAAAAAAAAAAAAAAGAAAGAAAAAAAACATGGACATTTTATACATCCCAACCCAAACAACGATTGGTGGATGATAGCATCTTGATACCTTTTACACACCTGTTTACTGAGGATGTGCAGCAGGTACTAATGGGGCAAGGAAGTCTTCAACTAGAAAATCATGTATTAGCAAATGGAAACAAGTTTAGTTAGTGCCAAAAACATAACCAAAACCCATTCAAAAGATGGTTTTCTTGTTTAAAAATATTTGTATGAGTTGCTTTCCTATTGCCTGTCTTACTCCTGTATCGAAGTTCATTTGTTTGCCATTTTAGCATATCTGCCTATGAATCTCCCTCTTTCAAGGCATAAGAGACCTCCAGGAAAACCAGTGGCTCCTCATTGGGACATTAATGTTGTGCTAGAGAAGCTAACACTTGCCCCATTTGGACCAACTCATTTGACTGACTTGAGGCTCTTAACATGGAAAACAGTTTTACTGCTTGCTCTGACCTCTGCAAGAAAATTATCTGAGTTGTAATCTCTTATTAGTGGGTTAACCTCATTTCAGTTTCCACTATATAGGTATTCCTTGAGAATTAATCCTTCTTTTATACTTAAAGTGGTATCAAAATTTACTTAAAGCCGAACTACCCATTTCCCCGTGTTCCCTGAAACCAAAATGGGGGGAGAAAGGATGCGTCAAACCTTGGATGTCTATAGTCAGTTCAGGTACTATTTTGACATTACAAAATCTTTCAGAACTTCTGATCAGTTGTTCATTTCGTGTGAAGGTAAGGAGAAGGGACAACCTGTGGTAAAACAGACTATTTCCAAATGGATATCTCTGGCTATTACCTTTTGCTATTCCCACCACAATAAAACTATCCCAGGCAGGGTCAAGCCATATTCTACTAGCTCCTTGGCTTCATTTATGGCTTTTTGGAAAGGTTTGAATTCTAGAAGTATTTTTAAAGCAGCAGCTTGGTCTTATGTACATACTTATACAAGCACTATAAGCCTGACTTCTTCGCTAGGTCAAGTTTAGGTTTTGCTAGGACCATTCTCCAGGGATTCCTGGACTCTCCTCCTTCCACCTCCCAAATACTGTTTAGCTAAGGTATTCTACCCATATGGCTAAGGCTACTTTAAACAATTTTCAATATGATGAACATGGTACACTTGTGTAATTAAATGTAACAGTAGATGTTCGAATCATCACTGCTGCAGTAGTCACTCCCTCCCTCCATCTCCCATCTATTTTGGTGTGTTTTTTATGCCAGTGTGTTGGCATTTTATTTTTTTTTTTTTGTTATTCCTAGCAATGTCTTCTCAGGCCTCAGTCCCCTCTCTCATTTGGCATGAAAGCTGTGAAGGTCTTGCACCCAAACTTGTATTTTTAGCCAGCTCCACCAGTCTTATGTTTTGGGTGCATGGAAGGTGGCCTGAAGCTTTGCAGGATATAACACGTATAGCTTAGGCTACTGCAGCAGGAATCACTTGAGCATTTACTGTTATAGTAAGTTTACCTACACAACTGTACTTTTTTTACAACCCAAAATGTGTACATGCAAATTTGCATTTAACTTCAATATTATTTTCTACACTTGAAGGACTAGTTGGACTAAAAACAATGCAGATTTAAGTAAAGTCTGTGACTGTGGCTCTCTGAGTTTGTTGTTTTAATCAAACTCAAAAAACAGCTTTTATTACCCCAATGTGCCTGGAAATAATGCAGCAAGCTGAAGCATGAACTCTGGTTTTAGTTTGTTTCTGATTATAGTGCTAACAGCTGTCACTGTATACTTTTTACTCTGAATTTGGAAATGGTCAACATATCTTTACTATATCCACTTTCACAATATCAAGTATATACTAGGTTGTCTGGACTATGGCTAGAAATAGACTGGAGCCATAGAGTCCATGTCTTATAATAATTACAATTGTTGTTCACCACTATGTAGTTTAAGTGTTGTAATGTCCAAATACCACACAGAAGCCAGAGTTTAACATTGTGTGTTAAAACTTCTGTCCTGCTTTAATTTACTCTTTCAGGTTTTTAGCACACAAGCAGACTTTGTGAATGCTGTACTCAAAGGCCATGCATTCAGGTGAAAGTATATGTCCCATTCACACTTGGAATGGGGTGACGAGAGACATTATTTTCATTTATAATTTTAATATATTTATGATGAATTATTTGAATGTAACTACAGGTGGCCATATGTGCAACCATTCAATACATACCATGTATGCGCATCTTTTACCACAGTTAACAGTACAAGAAAAAGTTAAAAATGCCCTTTAGAGTTCACTACATGCCCCTTTGGACCTCTGGTACACCAACCTTCAGCATCTTCCAGCACCTCTGCTCCTAGTGGGTATCCAGATCATTAGCATTGACAAAATCCTGTAATTTCTGTGCTTGCACAGTAGTGGTGGTATAGGTTTCCCACTTTATAGTTTGATAGTTCAGATCATCAAGGAAAATGGTATTGAGTTTAATACTGAGTGATTCCAGTTCCTGTAAATAGACCTAATGCCTTTCCTGGGTTACAGAGGGAGTCGTATAGCTAGGTAACATATGGTATAGGATCTTTCTGATGGTTATTTGGACATGAGAAAGCTGTAGTGCATAATGGTGCTTTAACCAGCATTGATACGAGTCTCTGCTGGGTGAAGATTATGACATCTCCACCTCCTCCCCCACCCCTGTGCTTGTTTAAACACATGGAAGGCATTTATAGCCCTGCTCAGCTGGAATGTCCTCTACCATTTTACACCATGTCTCAGTTACTACACAGATGTCTACATCCTCTAGAATGAGGAGTGCTAGTAGGAGTGGAGTTACTTGTTTAGGTTCTTGCAGTGATCCATAACAAATTCATATTTCCTTTGCCTGTTTGATTGTGTTGGTAGATTTTTTCAGGTCGACATTACCTAAAAAAGTACTGCTGGGGGTGGACAATGTCTTTGCCAGTAATGAAAGCCCTAGAGGGGATAGATGCAAGCCATATCTGGAGAAGTAACATGGTCCATCCATATCCTCATAAACTGACAAATATTGTACTACCTTTGAATGACACGAAAACCTAAGCCAATTATTGAAGTCAAGTATTTTTGCTCATATTGCAGCATCATCCTTTGAGAAGGTAGAATGCTTCTCAATGCTGGGCTAATACATGCCTGGGATACATAGACTTGAACTATCTGTCATACCAGCAAACCAAAATTTCTATTCTATCTTGTACACATACCCTAGTATTATGCATTTGTTTGGACTTTTTTCAACTTATACAGTCATAATGTATATTTCTCTTTTTATTCAGCATATTAAGCATTCCTAGGACATCTTGGAATCTTCCTTCATACATGCCATATATTTAATCTGCTGCTATGATTTATAATAAAGTAGTTAATTTTCAGTCTGTTGTTATACCATTTTTAGCTTCCACAGTACTAAAATCTGGATGTGTACTTTTTTCAGGCTGAAATAATATTCTGCGTAATGCAGGCAGGTTCAGACACTGGTAAGCTGCAGAGACATATTTCACACATGTATGTTTGTAATGGTATACTGTTTTCCATTTTTGTTACTGTATTATACATGTAGCTATAACAATGTCTTTCCTTTTGAGTACTCTGACCCAGTGTTTTTTTTTTTTCAAAAGATGCTGTATGTACTTGACTGCATATATTTATTTATATGCCTAAAGTGTTGTGACTTTTTGTCCAAATCCTTCAATGCATGCACATAATCTATGCATCTCTTTGAAGATCTGCCTTGATAAAATAAATTTAGCCAACAGCAGTAATGCATGCTATCTCTGGTATCATAGATATACCAGCACAAAATCTAGCAATTTGGCAAGTTGTTTAATTAATTAGAAATGTACACTTATTTCTAAACTTTATTTTATATTTGTTTGTATAGGCGTATGTCTTTGTTTTTTTTTTTTTTTTTTTTTTTGTTGAACTGAGTTAGTATTAGTATGTTTGTGAGTTATTTCTGTTTTTAGTGAAGCCCTGGAGTGGTATTCATGCTCATTAAAAGTAACCTAACCATGAAATAAGCTAAGTTGCCATTATTTTCTGATAATTGCTTTGGATCATTTATACCACATGAACTACCACTAGCCCATGCAAATGGGATGCTGATTTTAACATCTCATCTTAGTGATGGATGCTTTGAAGCATGTTGTTCCTAGCGAAAAAGAATGACAAGAAAAAGTCAGCAGTGCAGAGTTCCATTCCCTTAATATTATATAATAATTGTAGCAATATTCTACAACTCACAATTGCATCTATTTACAAAACTATCAGGAAAACAACTGACTAGCATATGCTGGAGAATGTTTCTATCATAAGAGGGAGATTACTTTGTCAGTGGGAACAAGAGAACCACTTCTGGGCCACTTGGGCATGGGGGGTACAAACTTATAACTAAGACCATTCATAATTTGCAAACTTCATCTTCCTGAACATTCATGTTTGCTCATCACTGACCGATGGCTGTTGTGTATACAGCCTATGTACCAGTTACAAATCTTAAGTGCTGCTCTATGGAGGATATAACCCTGTATCCATTACAAGTCTTCCCACAAATGCATGATTCCCTATCATCTTTCATTGCACAAAAGTTCTGAACACTATAACATACTGCTGAATGAGTTTGTAAATCACTAATTTACAGTAAGCATGGTGTTGAAACGATTTTTCTCCGGGAAATTGATGGACCTGCCACAAGGCACCTAGATTATTATTCCTTCTCTGTAGATTACTGCATAAAATCAAAAGTGGTCTCAATATTCTCATTTTGATACATTGTAGAGACAAAGATATGGATGCTCAGCATGATAACATACTTTTGTCTTACCCTTTTAAATAGGCTGTCTGTAAAGTTTATTAAAATGCTGCACATCTCCAGTTTATTTTTATATACTACTAAAAATGGAACGGAAACTGTGATTTACTTTTTATATTTCCTCTAGCCAGGCAGTACTCCATAAAATAAACTTAGTTTACTTCATTAAAGTGCAGTCCATCTTTTTACTGTTTTCATTGAGAGAACCTGATCTTCACTGAATGAATATTTTGATATACCCTATTTCTCTTTTCCACTTATCTGCTATGGAAACTCCCTTAAGAGGTTTTTTTAGGAATCATCCAGAAGAGGGCTTCTGTCTACTGAATGAATTATCAACAATTGGATAACAGCTATGAATGGAAAAATAATGTCTTGAGTTATTCTCCTCCTGCCATTTGGAAATCCCTACTCTGACATTTAGTTTCTTACTGTTATTGTAGCAGCTCCATAGGGATGGAGGCAAATGCTTATCATGCAGTCTGACTGCATTAACCATCTACACCTTGTAAAATTAAATGCTGCTGTCATCATTCTTTTATTCTTTCTGTGTCACGTTTGTCACTTTCCCTCTTAACTGTTCATTCCTCTTCTTGAATGCATTCTGTTCACATTTCTGACGTTTTATGCCTTTTACATAAGTTGCTGACTCCTGTCAGCTAGATTAAAGAAATGATTCATTTTAGTTTAAGAGACATCTTTTATATAAGATGTTACTTGATATGCTTTGCTTCCTTGTCAGGTGCTAATATATTCTGCTGTGTAACAGTGATAAAAATGATGTTGAGCTATTCACCGCTGACATATCCCTCTATGCACCCTCCGATTGTAGTTGCATTCTCAAACAGTGTATTTTTTTTCCATTCTCAAAATGCTATTTTACTTTTGCAAGTATAGTCAGATAAAATTGTTTAAAATAAGTATACGGAGAGTTTAAAACAAACATATGTAACATTTGATTAGGTTTATGTATCTATTTTTAATTTACAATTATTTGCTGATATTGCTAATTTATATATTATTTTCATTTCAAAATAACATATAATTAACAAGATACATCACAGCATCACAATATAATTAACAGATACATCACAATATACCTTTACAAACTATAGCACTTGGGCTTTTGTTAAAGGTATAAAAAGCAACCAGTAGAATGCAAAGACATGAGCCTACTAGTCTACTACTTTGCTATGCATCATCCAGCAAAGTACTCAATTAATAGATAAATCTTTTCATTATGTGTATTATATATTAAAACCAGATTCAAGCACAGATGTTTCACCTTATTTTGATAAATCCTTGATGTTGTTCTGTGATAATTCCTTGAAGGTGTTCTGAAATCGGTTTACTCATATAAATTAACTCTGTTTTAATTTGTAATAGTGCAATTATTTTATAATTTGTTGCCTGAATGGAAACTCCTTATCCATCCTATTCTATTTTTCCACTTACTTTTTTTCCTGCACAATTCTGATTTATTTTAAATTTAAACTTTCAAACATAATGATACCCCCTTTATAAACAGACATGAAAATTAGACTTGCGTTGCTTCATTCCAACTGTAAACAAATGCATACATACATACATTAACATACATCTGTTCTCTTTTTAGTCGTGTTTAAAAGTATAGGGTTCAGAGAAAACTGATGTCAAAAAAATTGTTTAACTCCTTATATATCTGAATGCACACCATCTCACGTCACATATTGCTGAAATGCCAAATAGTGACGTATCACTGAGAAAAGACTGAAAATAAAAGAATGATACAATGGATGGTCAATGTTAACAAAAGGGTATATTGTGAATGTATTTTATTTGAACCCATGGAAATTGAGCACCACAAAGTCATGTTTATAGTGAGTACTAAGTTTGCGCACAATGCTGTAGTCACCATTGGCCTACACAGAACTTTCAATGCCATCATAGCTGCCCAGTTCAATAGTTCATCAGACAGAATAGGGTACAGACATGGAGAGGCAGTGTATGTGACTGTTGCAGGGGGCACAAACTTTACAGACATATCTGGAGCTGCCAAAAGCCCTGGTATCCCTTACTATGGATTAACACAGCTACCTGCCTCTAAGACTGACAAATTAAATGAGCTGACATTACTGAGGTCTAGGCCCAATAGTACACATCACCATCCTGCCACAGAAGGTCAGCCAAAAGGAAAAAAAATCCATTCCTGCTTATAGCACAACCAGCATAATAAAAAAATATATATATTTTTGACAATCTTGCATACAAGCACAGGTTCCTTCTATTCCAACCCCTACACACAGCAGTAGCACAGTATAGGAAATGAGGAAGTAATGCAGTGCAAGACTACAGACAGTAACACAAAAATGTTGTTTGCTGAAAGGAGGTTTGGAGTTTAATTACTTTGCAGTTCTGAGAGAATGGAGCATAAGTGAAGCAGAGGCTGAGACTGTCTGCGTGAATGGAGGCCTTTGAATATTGCTCTCTATGATCACTGAATATCTACTGTTGCTACTTGAATAGAGATTCACACGCACTGTTTGAATATTAGTGGAGTATAATCACTGTGCCTAGGGGGTGTACAAGCAAGTGTAAGACGGCTATGCAGATAAATCATGTGTGTGTGTGTGTGTGTGTGTGTGTGTGTGTGTGTGTGTGTGTGTGTGTGTGTGTGTGTATGTGTGTGTGAGAGAGAGTCTATTTATAATCACAGGAGCACTGTCTGGTTAAGTGACTTGTTTATAGTAACACAGCAGGCTGATGGGATAGAAAGCATCAAACCTTGCAACCTTGCCTACAAGAAGCAGCTCAATTAGAACTTAAAGCCTTAATTCTCTTATCTAATGACCAGATACGCACACACTTCTTCATTTTCTAATAAGTCACTAAAGATTAAAGGTCACTGGGGTTTTGCAGTTAGTCAATATTGCAAGTCATTTGAGTTCTGTGTGATATCAGTGCTCAGCCTCCAATAGTTATAAGTCCAGGGTCTGAATCCTTTCAGCTTCATTTGCATATGACTTTGAGCAATCTGTACTTGATGGTCACTTTTGGCTGTGTCTGTATAAATATGTGGTTCTTGTATCCCACTACCCCACTTGTAACTTATGAATTAGTAGTTAGGTTTGTTATTTCCTGTATCAAAAGTGTGAGGTTTGAAACCTTCTCCTCCCTTTTTGCTAAGATTGTGAGCTGTACATTTATAGCACAGGATTCGATTCCCTCAGCTCTTATTTGCATAGTGTGTGTTACCTTGAGCAAATCACTTATGCAGATAGTGATCTGGGGCAAGTGGAAATTTGAACTAAACTTCTTAAAAGTCAGCTGGACTGCAAGCCTAGTAGCAACTATGAAGTAGAGTAGTTATAGTGTAAAGCAAGGAAATGAATTGCAATAAATATGAGGAATGTTCTTTGGTATTATCCTTGATTTCATTGTTTTGTTGAATGTTGACAGTATGAATACCTCTCAACTGTATAGATTTTCGCAGAATGTCCAGATTTTTGCCTTATATTTTTTACCTGTTTTTCATAAAATTGTGGTTTTCTGGCAAATTAGTGGCAAATCATTAAAAACTGAAGTTAGAAGATAATGACAGACACTTGAGTTTCAGATTTCATACCCTTGAGAAAATTCATGCTAATGCAAAACCTGCTATTCTATCAACTTTTTTAAATTTGTAAGAGCAATATTTAAAAATTGTCCCTATTTTTGTGACTTTGTCCCACTTTTATTTATGACTTTGTCCAGATTTTTTGCTTTAACAGGTTGAGAGGTATGAATTTAGCTGTGAATAAACTGGACAGCATGAAGTCTATGTGTTTAAAGTTAATATTTTAACCATGAATACATTTTTAATTTAGCGTGTCTTTTTTTTTTGTAGGTAAGAATGTGTAAAATACACTATCTTTGGGCGGCAACAGCTTGTGTAGCACTTGGTAAAGATAAGTAAAACTATGAGCTATTAAGGAGATGCTTCCTGTAGTACATGGATTGAGTCCTTCAGCCTTTGTCTTCTTTGGGATTCTGACTGACTTACTTTGCCAGACAGTACTTCTGGGCTACTCATAAAAAGGGCAGCTGTGTCTAGTGGGCTGTCTCAGGCTGTTAGTAAATTAATTACACATTTGTTTTTTGAATTCTTGCACCCTTCACATAGCTGTAAATTTTTCTTTCTCTATATTTTATGTGAATAAACTGCAAGAGATGTGCTGTGATTCATAGTGATTTGCCAGATGAATTTTCACCAAATGTGAGTTTCAAGGGAAGTTTACTGTTTCTCATGCTAAGTCTGTTTTTAATGTGGAACTGTTTTGTTTTGGTTAGAGAATGCCTGTCACTGTATTTGCTATAACATTTGATATAAACATTTTAAATGAAATCCAAATCTCTGTGATAATTGTAAAAGTAAAGAAGAAAATAGTGTGCACACTTCTGGTTTGAACAGTGTTTATGGTAATTGGGGAGAGGCAGCCAAGTAATGGGATATCAGTATGGCTGGAGGGGGCCTGGTTCATTACCCCACATAGAGCCCTGTTTTGACCATTATCCAGCTTTCTGACTGTGGAGGCATATGTTGCAAGAATATGGCACTGTCTGTCTTTCTGGTATGTCAAACTTCTACTGAGTGATGTCAGAGGGGATATTTATTTTTGATGATAAACCTCACCACAACGATAAATAGGACATGCTGGAAGGATAGATTCCTGTCCCAAAGACTCCCCATGCTTTGGAACAGGATTCCAATATACATCAGGCAGAGCCCCTCACTAGCACTCTTCAAGAGAAACCTTGACGGGTGGATGGGAAACAGAAAATTTACCCCGGGGATCACTACAGTGGCTCTACTGGACAGTGGCACAGGAAACTAATGGCTCTTCTGGACAGTGGCGCAGGGAACTAATCTAAGGGGGTGGCGAAAGCCAGCATATTCTGGCTAGGCTTATAAATGCCCTTGGGCAGATAGCCTAGTACTTACCTATGAACCTATGACATGGAAAACATACAGAGATCAAAAATGAGATGTAGGTATACTGCATACATTACCCCACCCAGAAATAAAACACTGTGTTGCATGCAGGATATTTCTGATTTTTGTATGAATTGTTGATTGTGGAACAAAAGCTACTGTAGCATGTATATTGCCTATAATTGTTTTACTTTATTCATTGCCTGGGTTATTTAATATTGTCTATGCATCTCCCATTCTGACTAATCTCAACAAAACTGAACTAATCAAAATGCAAGCCTGCTATAACAGAATTGCCCGCTTTGCTACAAATTGCTCATATAGAAATCATCACTGTACTGCTTTGAGACAGCTCCAGTGGCTTGAACTGCCCAACCTCCTAACCTACAATCAGCTCTGCCTCATTCATTCTATCTATTACCTCCCCAATAAGTGTCCTGCCCTCAAAAACCTAGTACATCACTCAGCCAAAAGGCCTCTTAGATCATCAAGCAAACTACTACTAGAAGTCACCATCAGCTACAATAGCTTTGGAGACGCACTATATAGTAGTTCAGTGGCTAAAAAATGGAACTGTCTCCTCACTAGCATACAAAACACATCATTCAAAGCCTCCTTTAAAACCTCATTCGGTAACATCTCAAGCAATGTTGGCAGTGCCATGACTGCTCCCAGGCTATTGAAAATAGATAAGGTACACAAAATAAACCTAGAGTACTTTATAATAGTTTTTACTCTTACTCACAAACACTGGCTAATGTACAATGCATGTACTGTACCTGTGTACTATGTATGTATTCTACCTATGTTCCAAATTTCAGCTGTACACCACAGATCTATTAATTACCTTTAGTTTTAAATTAATATTTTCTTGTTTGTTCTCTCCACTGTAACTGTTGATGTGCTGCATACCACTGTAAAACATGTTTATTGTAATTTTTGTGTATACTGATCATGTCTAAATATTTACATGTATCTGTAATTTTTCTGTGTGGAGCTTTTCTCCCCGTTTCTCTGCTGAAAAAGGGCCTTTTCAGCTCAGTCAGATACTCCCTGGTTAACAAATCTAAAATAAACAAACAAATAAATAAATAAATAAACACATTGCATTTTAGTAATATATTTTTGAAGTTCATTCTTTACAACCTCCAACAACTGTGAAGGAACTGACATTTGTCAGGTCACATAGTCTGTAATATTTTGTGTGATAAGCAGATACATTTATCTACAGCATCTATTATGCAGTTGTTGCTGTATATTACTATAATAAAGTCTTCTTTACTAGTAAGTATTGTAAAGGCTTTCTGCATTTAGTTAAAAGTGGCTGCAATATCCTGATGTTAGCACAGAGGGCTACATTTCTGATTTGTTGATGAGCTGCTTCCGAAGAAAGGCTTGAATCTTTCCACCTTCATTTACATATTGTGTGATTCTGAGCAAGTCAAATAACCAGACAGTCCTTTGAGGCAATTGGGTATTTCAGCTAAGCTCTTAAGGTCTCCTGGACTGCATGCCTATCAAGTAAATATCAACTTGTTCATAGGTTCATAGGTTCATGAGTACTCTGTAGGCCACCCCTATTTCTCACATCCAGGCCTCCAGCAGGTAGTCTGCTCTATCCCCATGTATTGATCCTCCACAAATCCCGGGCAGTTTTCTGCCATCATAGCACTTTGGTTGCTCTATGGTCTATCAGCGATATCCGATTTATCTCTCATAGCTTGGTCAGTTGAGGGATCAGCGGGCCCTATGCCTGGTGTCGATTCATTTTGATTGATTCACACATAGTCTTTGTCCTTTAGTGACATGTGCTATCCCAGCACATTTTAAAGGTCTCTTCTGCTGGTGCGGGTTTCATCCTGGCTGCAGTTGATCTTCGAGGTCATAGCAGCATAGGTCATTCTTTTGGTGCTGTTTTGGGGTTTTTATGCCAGGGCAAGTCATTCCATTTTTTAAAGAAGGGGACTGAATAGGCACTGTATCTTTGGGAGCGGGAGGCAAGACACAATTCTATTCTGTATTGAGTCCCTTGGTCTAGATTTGATTCTCAACGGGGGATCTGCCCATCATCATGGGTTGGGGTCTTTGAGGGAAACCTAACTATTTCTCAATAATTGCTGCTGATCCTTGATGAACTAGGGTAATACTGACTCCTTCTTCCTAGACTTCTTCCCTGATGAGGTTGGCAAACTTAGGTCTTGGGCTAACTTTAGCCTTGGGGGGTGTCGAATGACAGACTAGGTCAGTTGGGTCCCCTCAGGGTAACCTTGTCTTCTGTGCTCAGTGTTTTTTTGACCCATTTGGTAGCTAGGGGTAACCTTTCTTTTTGTTTATTTGTATGGGATCAAGATTTCTGGCACGCCGAAACGTGTCAGCTGTGTTGTCTGCTTCTGCTGTGTTTTGTCAGATTGATATCTGTAGATGGGGCTTGTGAATATCTGAGTTTGCTAACCCCTGAGCCCCACTTGGAGTAGATGCCAACTGTGTTTGCTTGGGGAGGCAGCCACTAGTGACACAGTGGTTCTGTGACTCCAGCGCTGACATGGCCACTTGTGCAGCGCTGGATCTGGGTTCTGTCTGTGAGCCAGTTTTCAACCCATCTTCCTGTGGTTATGGGTGACATTTAAGTCTGTAGCAAGCCAGTTTGAGCTTATGTATTGACTGTCCCTCCCTTTGACATTTGGTGAGATGTGTTTGTCAAGGACCAATCCCTGGGGGCTTTGATCCTTTGACAAAGCTGCCAACTGTTTCAAACTCCAACTGCCTTTGAGCCTTTGAAAAAAGCTATTGGGGTTCAAAAGTCCAACCTCTCCAAAGCTTTGTGCTTTCTTTTCATGATGAATCCAGACAAATTTCCATGGTGGGTTGGAGGCACCGGCTATGCTGCTAATGGGCAGTGATCCAAGGTCGCTTTCCTAATGGGGCTTCAGGAAGTGGGCACACAGTTGCAGTTGATCTAGCTGCTGGTAAGCTCAGAGCATTGAGTTCATGGAGCACACAGAGCTGGCTGTTTAAACAATTCCTGGATGAGGTGCTTTTGCTTTACCATTGAGTTGTTGTAGTCCTGGCTGTGTTGCTTGGCTGCTTTCGTTGAGCCATAAGGTTTCTCCTGCTGGGGAGGTTTGGGGGGTTTGGTGACTGAACCTGTCAGCCTCCTTTGGGGAGATGTTGCTGGGGCTCAGTCTTTGGTATCCATTCATAATGTGTTGGGGTCCTCTCATACACATCATTTCCTTCTGTTTTATCTTTTATAGCTTCTGAGTTTCCAGTATTCTTCACATCATTTTGAACTATCTTTATCTTTTTGAGTCTTTAGCTATTTAGGTTTCTCTCTTTTCTTTTAAGATTATTGATTTTGGTGTCTTACCTTTTTTTTATTTTTTTCTACTCTCTGCTTGTCTTTACTTTTAAGAGAGCTCTTAGTTTTTATAGCTCCTTTTTTTGGTGTTGCTTTTCTTACTTTTAGCTTTCCATATTTTTTTTATGCTTGCCTGCTTTGTTGCATCTGTGTTTTTTTGCTGCATTTGTTAGATTGCCAGCTTTGGCAGCAGCTTGTAAAAAGGTGCTGTAAGAAGGCTTAGCAGTCCATCAGTGCCGAGACTGTTCTGAGTTCTCGGGGCCAAGGTTTCATCACTGGTCTTTAGATTTGTGAAGTCGCTTTTGAGATTCTTTTTTGGGTTCTGGTTTAGTTTTTCAGGTGGGGGATTTGGGGATGAGGACATCTCAGTTGTGATTGGTGTGCTCCAGTGTGGGAAGATGAGGTACACTCCTTGTGTGTTGACATTGTAAGTCTATGTTGATGATGAGATCAAGTATGTCTTGTGGTTGTGGTGACTTTGAGTTTATAGCACTAGTTTTTTTGTGTCAGGTGAGTTTTTGGAGGGCTTGTTAGTGCTTGGGCTGTAGTAGCTGTTTTGGTGAAGTCACCTAGGCTTGAGGTGTTGTTATTGAAGTCACCCATGATGTCCTGAGTTGATTCAGTTTTGTGAGGTGTTTATCCTGAGGTCCTTGTGAGGTGGCTGGTAACATGCTACAATTTTGTAACACTCTTGCCTTATGTGCATTGCACACCTGGGGTCTCTCGATGCATCGTCGTTGGGCCATTGAGATGTAGATTGATCGTCCTGCTGTGGATGGGTGAGGGATCCTTTCTGGTATTATTGTCTGATTTTTGGGGGAGGCATTAAATGAGGGTAAAATGGATGGCGCCGGGGAGGTGAGGTCAGGAGGTCTGAGGTTTTTCTGTCACAGCACACAGAAAGGCACTCAGGTCACAGCTAGACTTCTCCATTGGTGTGTGCATTTTGAGATTTTTACTTCTTTTTTTGTTCAGCAGCATTTGTTTGTTTTTCCTTTTTTTTGTGTTCTAGGGTGGTATGTTTAGAATTTGGGTTCTAAAGGCACTGCTAAATGGGTGATCCAGGGGGCCAATATCCGGGCCAATATCCGACAGGTAGGTGCCGTCCGTTGCTGAGCTCGCATGTCATCCTTGCATGTCATCCCAGGCAAGGCAGACACACTCCCCTTTGAATGACACAGTGTTTAAGCCAATTGTTAAAATGATCTGATCTTATTATCTCTGTATTTGGGGTAGGATACTGCTCAAGGGATACTGCTCAAGGGTCTGCCTACATCCTGTCTGGGGCTCCTCAAGAGAGAGGGTCTCAATGTCTCTTTTCATCTCTGCCCAGAGAGTGCATCTCTCAGGGTTTACACACAGCGCGTGAATGGCTCCTGTTGAGTTTTGAGACCTGGAGAGAGTATGTGGCGGATTGGCGATTTAGGACCTTGCGCTCGACAGGCAGCTTACTGACCTTCTCCTTACTTGGGTCGTCAGTGTGTCCGATGTGTGGTCTGTGAATGGAGTCACCAATGACTCTTGTGTTTGTGTGCTGCTGTTTGTGTTTGGGGCTTGTGACTGTGACTGTTGCACATTGAGGGTGTTGTGTGTGTTGTGTGTGTGTGTGGTGGTGGTTGTTTTGGTGGCCTCTGCTGGTTTGGTTCTGCTTTTTGGTTTTGATTTGATCAGAGCCTCTCAGTGTTTTGTGTGTGTTGATGTGTATATGAATTGTAATGGTAGGTAATATGTGTGACATGGTATAGTGTGTGTGTGGTAACCCTTCTCCCTGACTCTGTCTGCCCAGTCCTATGTTGAGAAGCCAGTTGCCAGTTTGGTGTAGTTGCATCTCTCATGTATGTGTTTTTGTTTGTGGGAGGGAGGGAGGGGTTGTCTGTGAGGCCATTGCAAGCCTCCTCATTATTTCACCAGCTGAGCAGGAGCAGGAGGGACACTAGCAACTGATCCCCGATGCTAGAAGAGGAATAGAAAAAACTTTTAAAAAGATTCCCAAACTATGGCCTATTACATAACTGATCTAGTTCAGAAAATGTTTTATATTTCTTGTGTTCTCATCATAATTATTTAAACTGTGCTACATGTGGTTTGGTTATATCTAACAAAGTGTGTCCAGGGAATTCAACACAATGAAGTACAATCACGACCAAAAACAATTCCCCAGGACAAAAACCACGGTCCAACAAGTTCCAAATTTTCTTAGTTTATTGAAACACTAAAAAACTGTTGAGCGCTTTCATCTACACAACGTAGATTTCATCAGAACACTTAATAATTCCATTCCTTCACTTTAAATACTTTAAAATACCCGCCCTGTGAATCACCTGATCAATTATACAGTCAATTAAGTTTTAAAAGCATATGAACATTGCTACATTCTCTTCGTTGTAATACATGTAAACCCACACTTGATATGCAATAATAAAAATGATAGATATGTATAATAATGTGCATAAGCACTTTATATAAAACATTCACAATACTACTATTCAAACTGAATCATAACTATTGTAAAATTCTATATTAAATAAAACAAATAAAATATAGATCAGTACCTAAAGTCCATATTAATACATATTTGTAGTATGTAAAATATATCTATTGAAATACTTGGTTTTATTTAGATACACTACAATGATAGTTAATTTGATGTGGACTTGAAAGAAAATATATATACCCTTAACTCCATGTAGATACTACTATTAGTTTCTTATGAGGGGCTTAGTGGGGATGTATTCATTAATACCTGGGGGGCTAGCCGCATTCAGTCTAATCTGCCATTTAATCTCTCTTTCCCCCAGAACAGCTTTAATATCACATCCCCTGGGATTACTCTTGACCACTTCAAGAATAGTAAATCTGAATGAATCATAACCTTCACTGTCTTCCAAATGCCTGTACAGTGCGTTGTTCTTATCTTTCTTCTTAATACAATATAAGTGGTCATATATTCTATTTCGTAACCTTCTATCCGTTTTTCCAACATAAAAACTAGGGCAAGATGTACATTTCACCAAGTATACTACATGTTGGGTCTGACAATTTCCTCTTTTAAAAAATATTCTACTTTTAATATTATTGTCCAAACATATGTTTTCTGCCTGCAAAATGAATGAGCATTGATTGCAGTGTCCACATTGTTTGGTCCCTGTCATACCCTTATTCCCAAAGTTATGTCTATTATTAGTCCTAATTTCAATCATTCTTTTGAGATTCATCTCTGTTTTGTAAACAAAGGTAGGTCTATCTCCTATTTTCTCACAAATCCCTTCATCACTAGTGAGTATATTCCAATTTTTGTCTAGGATGTTCCTAACTTCCCCCACATGTTGTCCATATTCAAGTATACATGCCCTTTGATGGTTTGGTTTTATGGTATATTACAAGTGATCTTTATATTATGTTTGTTTCTTTCAGCTTTTCCCGGTTAGGGGTCACCACAGCAGAATTCCGGTCTGCTAATGATTGGTAGTTGATTTTTACATGCCGAGTTACCAGTCCTGATGCACAACCTTCAACGAAGGTACACCCATTCACACGTGTCCACGCAGAAGACGCTCTAGCTGAGAATCGAACCGGACAGCATCTTACTGTGAGGCAACAACGCTACTGCAGCACCACCACTGCAGTCATATAGTTTTCTCAAAGCTACCAGTAAAGTACATGCAATGTATTTCTTCATAACAATAAGTAGTGAAAACAGTCAAACAAGTGGATATAACTGCTGGAAAGTAGGTTTTTTCAGTAGATGAAAGTACCTCATGGAGTCATCATAGTTTTTAAGCAGTCTGTAATCTGGCATTATAGGATGAGTGTGCATGTGTGTGTGTGTGAATTAGATTTGAATATTTTACTATGGTGCGGTGGGGCAGCAGTAGCATTGTCGCCTCACAGCAAAAGGTTCTCCTGTTCGATTCTCAGCTGGAGCGCCTTCTGTGTGGAGTCTGCATGTCCTCCCCATGGTCAAGTAGCATTCAAAAGACATGTGTGAATGGGTGTGCCTTTGTTGAAGGTTGGGCATTGAGCTGGCACCTTGGCACTGTGAAAATCTGCTGCCAATCATTAGCGGAACGTAATTCTGCTGTGGCGACCCCTAACCGGGAAAAGCCGAAGGAACAACAACTATGGCTACTATGTGGTTGTGTGAAACAAATTTGAAATATGTTACATTGTTATTATTGTTATTAATTCTTTGACATAGACATTTGAGAAGGATGCAGTCAATAGTATAACTATAATATAATTACTAGGTTCAGGGGATGCATGTGGATAAAACTGACTGGCTCTGCTTTCTTGATAAAGGTAAAACATCGTTAGCCTGTTTTTTTCAAGACTAATGTGCATTTATGTATAGAAAACTGAACACAATACTGTGACCAGTTTTATCACAATCTGGCATGTAATGCATCCATAGTCAAAATGTGGCCATAACTGATGAACAAGGAGAATGGAGGACTGTAATGATAGCAGTTTTAGTGTTGTCTTATTGTTGATATTCTCATTATTAGTTAATACAATTAATTTTACTGCTTATTGAAAAACACTTAGCAGTAAAGATTTAATACACCATAACAAATGCTGCTGTAATAAAAAAAAAGAAATAACATTTAAAACAATCAAGACCATGAATCTAAAAAAACACATACATGTATTCATGGCTCTGAAAATGTGTGTGGGGTCACATGGTTTGAAAACTGCCTAGGCCCAAGGTATACTTAATCCACCATTGCCAACAGCACCATCAGTCCCATGATGTTTTAAGCTAATGTCTGATGATCAGTGAAGCTAGTACATGCAATGACTAGCAAAGTCAGATAGGAGCATTGCATGCATCATGTTTGCTGCTTTGCCCATATGAATCAGAAGACCTAGAGTTATTCAGCTGATGTTGCCAACTAGTGCTGTTTGCTACTATTTGCACCAACTGCTACCTATGGAATGTTGCTGAAGATAGTGCTGCAGCTGGATGATATAACACAGCCACATAGTTTGGATCTTGGTCCTGCCTCAGTAATATACTATAGAGCATGGGACAGCTCACAAACATCTTGGTGACTGCCAGTTGAGACCTGTAGGGAACCCCAGATGTATCCAGACATCAAAACCCAGCCTTTATTAGTTCAGTCACTCTTTATGATGGTGGTTACTAGCTAAGAGTAAAGGGTTTGCCACATTTTCCAACATAAATACCACTTTTTTTTTGGGGGGGGGCATAATGTGCATATGTGTCAGCATGCATTCTACACTGTGTTGGCACTTAGTAAATTGATTATCCTACAGGAAATCACTTCACTGGAAAGGAGCATACAGGTCTGATGTATACCATGAAGCCACACACACGCGAGGATGTGCATGCGTACACACACACACACACACACACACACACACACACACACACACACACACACACACACACACTCAAAACACACTTTAGAAATAATTCCCAGTACATTTCAGATCACCTGTCAATCCTACATAAGTCCACTTTGTGGCACCTAGTTAGTCAGCACATTGGACAATATTAGAGAAACTACTCATAGTGTTGTCTCTCTCCTCTTTAGTCATAGGGAATCAAATGTGCTCATCAACAAGTAGCAACATAAACTTGTGGAATTTATTTGGTGAGTGCATGAGGCAGATGCCTGGAAATACTCAGCAGTATATTGAGCCAAACATATCTTTAGTCCCACAGGTATGGAAAGGCCATGCATTGTAATAGATTCAGTTCATAGGTGAAATAGATTGACCAACACCAGAATGATATCTCTGTCCACTCTATTGATATTCATCATCTGATCATCAGTTATAGCATAACAGGTCAAGTGCAGATTGTAATATTTATGAGCCCAGTGACTATACTGCTCAAAACAAATTTAGGTATCTCAAAATATGTCTGCTAGCTATTACTTTGATCATTTTCAATGTGCCTTGTTCTTATATAGGGCAGTGCAGTCCATCTGTGGGACAACCACCCTGATGACTGTAAGTCACAGTGTTTTAAAATTTTCTTCATTTATTTTTCATTATGCACTCATTTTCCTCTGTGTTATTATTTACATTTATTTATGCACTCATTTACATGTTCTTTATACTATATTATGCAACTCGTGTACAACTGTTTAATTAGTACATGATTCAAAGCATCATGTGAATTTCCAGTTTTTGCATAGAAGCCTTGTATGAACTGTATAATTTGTCTATGAACTACAACATCTGATTTTTCTTTATTTAAATAAGACATTTACAATTGAAAACAAATGCTCTGGGAGATTTCTTATTGTTACATTGATAATATTCCACATTGCAGACAAAGTTTAGAGGCTATCATCTCATACATATTAGTAATTTATTTATATCTGAGTAGAGACATCCCTTTTTTTAAAGAGTGTGCACTACCACAAATTTGGCAACTTAGGAGTATTTATTTATTTATTTTACATTTATGTACCGGGGGCTGGATATATGTTCATTTTCAGTGGAGGCCCGGGGAGAAAAGCTCCAGAAAGCAGAGTATGAATACATTAGGAACAATAGAAACATTTAGAGATACGTATAATATGCTATGCAGTTTTCAGTAGGGTGACAAACATGGATAAAACATAGACAACATCAAGATCATGCGGCTTCAATTTCAGACAATAATACACGGAGTTATGGGCTAAGTCCCTTCAAGAATTCATACATTTATTAGAGTATAAGATTGAAATGCTTAGGGAGAGTTTGCAGGAACAGCGGGTGGTGATTAGTCGGGGTTTAAGCAGGGACACTGCCAATGCTGTTGGAAGTGTAGTTTGAGGCTTTTTTTTTAACTGGGTTAAGGAGGATTGGTGAGAAGGTTCAGCAGGTAGCATATTCCAAGTTTTGCCTACTGAGCTGGCGAATAGTGAGACCCCAGCTACATTTATGCTCTTAGTTGTTTGCACCAGCAGTTTGTCAGCATAGCTTAGTGTCCTCAGGTTGCTGTATGGTTTGATGATTTTATTTAGTGCTGGTGTTCTTTCAGGTTGATATGGTATTTTGTGAGTTTTTATAAGTTGGTTGTATCGGAGAAGACTGGGACACTCTAGCCATCCTAGTTGAGTTAGGTTGATACAATGGTGGGTCCTAGAGGTAGCACCGGTAGAAAATCTAGCAATATGGTTGTAAAGCAAGTTTGGTAAGGGAGGCTTGGTTTAGGTTATTGAAGAGGGGGGAGGCATAGAGGAGGGTAGATAGTAGGTGGGACTGAGCGATAGTGGTTCTTGCAAAAGGAGTGAGGAAGGGTTTGATCCTGTATAGGGAGCCCAGTTTTTTGTTGACAGATTTGATGGCTTGATTTGACATGGGTATCATATTTTAGGGCATTATCAACTGCGATGCCCAGGTGTTTTGTGTGAGTATCTGGGGATATGATTGTGCCATTCTTGGAACTTATAGTAAAGAATGGTGAGGAGGATTTGCAGGTGGGGAAAAGATGAGCAGTTTAGTTTTGTTGGGGTTTAATAGAAGTTGATGGTTTGCAAACCATTTTTCTACATCATTGAAAGTATTCTGGGTTAGGGTTATAAGCTCAGTTGAGGAGGAGGCGGTACACATTGAAGTAGAGTCATCCGCGTATTGGATGCAGGTGGTCTTGGGAGTGATGGTGGGTAGGTTATTGATAAAGACTGAGAAGAGCAGTGGTCCTAGTATGGAGCCTTGGGGGACTCCTAGAGTAATGGTTGGATATGTGGATAGGGTATTCTGCCATAAAACTGCTTGTTGTCTATCAGACAGGTAAGACTGGAACCATTTAATGGAGCTACTATTCAGTGACAGTTCCTTCAGGGTGCAGAGAAGCAGTTGGTGATTGATCATATCAAAGGCCTTAGCGAGATCTAGGAAGAGACCTGAGGTAAGTTTGTTATTGTTTCGATTGGTGTTGATAGAGTTAGAAAAGGATAGGAGGGCTGATGTGGTGCTGTGGTGTGGCCTAAAACCATGCTGAGAGTTGGCCAGTAGTTTATTTTGGGTGAGATAGTGTATTAATTGGCTGTGGGTGCACTTTTCCATATTTTGGCCAGTGGTGATAGTATGGCTATTGGTCGGAAGTTTGAAAAGTCTAAAGAATTCCCTCCTTTATGAAGGGGAATGACATGGGAAACGTTCCAGAGAGAGGGGATAGTGGCTTCAGTCAAGGTACGGTTTATTATGATCGAGACAGGGTATCCAATGGCATCTGCCCCTTTTTGTAAATATTCTGGTGGGAGGAGATCAGCTGCCAGGGTAGTGGGCTTTAGTTTGTTAATTAGAGATCGGATGGTCGACGTAGATAACTGGTTGGAAGGCGAAAGGTAGTGGTTCTGGAGGAGTTTTGAAAGGAGCTGGTGGGGGTAGTTGGTTAGCTAGTGATTGGATGATTTTGGTAAAAAAGTTGTTAATGATGTTAGCAGTTTCCTCTGGAGTTTTAAGGTCACAAGTTGAAGGGGTGGGGATGGAGGTTTGGTCAGGGTGGAGCAGTTTGTTTATGTCTGCCCACATTTTTTGAGGTTTGTACTGGTGTTTTTAATTAATGTGTTGATAGAAGTTTTTTTTTTTGTCTAACAATGTGGCTTTCTTGGTATCATTCCTAAGTTGTCGGAATTTAATATTGTCAAGTGGGTCTTTGGAGGTGCGCCAGTTGTCCCATGCTTTATTTCTTGCTATGATTTTGGTTTTGGTTACTTTAGAGAGCCAGGGGGCAGTCTTAGTTTTGGCTGTAAGGGGGCGGATAGGAGCGTGAGAATCTAGAATGGAGAGAAATTTAGTATCAAAATAGTACACAGCATCATCTAGTGGAAGTTCTTTAAGTATGGCCCAATTGCATGCTCTGAGTTCATTCTGAAAGTCAGTGGAGTTAAACTTCTTGCTGTTTCTGACAGATTTATAAAGAACTTGCTGGTGGTTATCTACTTTATGCTTAATAATGTAAGTGAGTAGGTGGTCACTTATATCATCTGGGAGGGTACCCGTGTTATACAGGTCTGGGTGATTGCTGATAAGAATCCAATCCAGGATACTGCCTTTGTAGTTGGATTTATTTTTTCTGGTGGGAGAGGATAGAAGTTTGGTATAGCTGCTAAGGTTTATATGGGTGGTGGGAGATTCAGAGGAACAATTGTTGCAGTCAATATTAATATCTCCTAACACCATAGTTTCATAGGGATATGTGTTGGAAAGCCATTGGAGGAAGTCTTCTAGGGTATTTGCATTGTTGCCTGGGGGGGATATAAATGCAGGCAATGAATATAGATTTACTTTTGTTAAGCTGTAGTTTGCTAACTAGGGCTTCTGCATTATTGAACAAGGGGGGGGGGGGTTGGTGTGGGACTAGTGTGATATCTATTGTGTTTTTAAATAGAACTGTCACTCCTCCACCTTTCCTAGTGTTATGGTCTAGTCTATTTATGTTGTACCCTGGTGGGATAACCTCATCATTTTTAGTTCCTGGTTTTAGCCAGGTTTCTGTAAGACATAGCACATCAGGTGAGTAGGTGGCTAGAAGGGCATGAAGATTATGGAACTTGTTGTTAATGCTCCTGATGTTTAGGTGACAGGTCAGGAGAGAGTTAGGGGAACTTGCATTTGGCCATATGTTGAAGGTGGTAGTGGGCTGGGAGCTTGTGGGAATGGTGGGTCCAGGGTTAGGATGGATATCTCCATCCCTCATCAGAGTAAATTGCACCATGATTATTAGTTTCAGCACTTTACTTATTATTTTATAATCTCTAGTATTGGGGGAGATGGTCTGTGGTTTAGTTAGTTGGTGGTTGTTAAAAGTGGAGAGAACAGGTTTGTAGTGAGCTAGGGGGTTGGTCTGATTCACTCAAGGTGGGAACACAGATGGAATGAGATATGGGGTGGTGAAAGCCAAGATAGGGCTGGTTTTCATAGATGGTGAGGAGATGTAGCCCAGGCAATATAACTGAGAGGAACATAATTGGTCTCATCTTGATAGTAGTGGTACTTGGTAAGGAATGTGGGTGTAGACTTAAGGAGGTTGTTGGCAGGAAGGGGTGGTGTATGGAGGTGTGGGTTATCAATGATAGATTGTAGGAGGGGAAGAGTGGTTTATTAGGCTTACATTTAGCAGTAGTGGGGGCGAGTGTAGCAGGACTATACCAAGTTACGAGGATTTCCAGGGTCTGTGAGTATGCAGGCTTAAAGAATACAAATTTACAGTGTTTTTACTCAGTTCCTTTTAAAGTGAGTGGCAATTTACTCAGTTTTACTCAATTATTTTAAAAGTGAGCAGTGTTTTACTCAACACTGTATTAAACACAGTTTGTAGCTTAGCCAGGCAACTTCACTGACTGTTGGGAGAAAGCAAGCTTTTAACCTGAATTTTGTACAGATATTTTGTTATTTCTTTACCAACTGTGAGATGACATAAGCAGGGGGAATGTGTTATGCATGCCACTTAGCTCTTTTAGTTGTTTCTTTACCACATAATCAGTGAAAAGCACAAAAAAAAAAAACGGTTCTAGCATACTGTTTGTGTTGAAAAAACGCCGATTCGGTCCTTAGGCACTAGGGGTTTGAAAATAGTGGCTGAAGCAGTCCTAGAAGTAAACTCGCATCATGGAGTGGGAAACCAAGCTTTTGATTGGCTATACCAACTACAAGGATTTTCAGGGTCTGTAGAACTATACCAAGCTACAAGGATATCCAGGGTCTGTAGAGCTAGACCAAGTTACAAGGATTTCCAGGGTCTGTGAGTATGCAGGCTTAAAGAATACAACTTTACAGTGTTTTTACTCAGTTCCTTTTAAAGTGAGCTGCAATTTACTCAATTATTTTAAAAGTGAGCTTTGTGTTACTCAACACTGTATTAAACAAAGTTTGTAGCTTAGCCAGGCAACTTCACTAACTGTTAGGAGAAAGCAAGCTTTTAACCTGAATTTTGTACAGATATTTTGTTATTTCTTTACCAACTGTGAGATGACATAAGCAGGGGGAATGTGTTATGCAGGCTGTTTAAGCTGTGGAATGCTTTTTTATTACTTACTAGCTGTACCTGGCCACGCGTTGCTGTGGCTCAGTCTGGTTAAATGGAAAAGAAAGAAAAGAGAAAGCACACATTTCTAATATGTTTAATTTCACAATTCTTGTGGGTATACAATATTTTTTGTTGTTCCGTTGTCTATGCAGATATAGAGATTGTCTGGTTTGCCGACTCTAGAACATGCAACATATAATTGTCCATGTGAGAAGCAATCCGTGTGTAGATCTAAACCGCACAATTCTAAAGATTGGCCATGAGCTTTGTTGATGGTGATTGCAAACGCCAATCGAATTGGGAATTGCAATCTCTTAAATTGAAATGGCATATCCGTTGGAATCATAGGAATGTGAGGAATGAGGACATCTTCACCTTTGAAAGGTCCTGTCAAGATTGTTGCTTCTATGACGTTGCTCATTAATTTCTTTACTGCAAGCTGCGTGCCGTTGCAAAGCTTTGGCTGGTTGATATTTTGCAACTTGATAATTGGCACGCCGATTTTCAGTTGCAGTACGTGCGGTGGCATCCCTGGCAGATCGAGTGAATTCAAAAATTCTGTTGGATAATTAACCGCTTCATCTGCTTCCACAACAGTGTCGACGGGCTTGTATGTGACTGCCTCGCTTTGAATGTTAGACTGAATAATATTGTTAAGTTCGTAGACGTCTTTGGTTCAGTCAGCCAGTCGTGATTCTTGTAATTGGTTTGAATATTGGGAAATACTTTTTCAACCAATTCTTCTTTTGACGTCACTAAATTGCAGAAGTTATGAGGCAATGAAATTCGTCCTGAGGTCAGATCAAATGGCACCTTTCCGTTCCCAATTTCCAGCAATTGATGTGAGAATATCTCAGCTGATCAATCGTTTTTCAGCTGGACATGCATATTTGTAGTTAATTTTAACGTCTTTACGTGTCGCCACAAAGTAGAGTATTTCAGGCAAGCATTTATTTCATCCGCTGGTGTGGATCGAGGAGAACGAAGCAGATCTGAAGCTGCAGAACGCGATCGCCGTGTTTGCAACCATGCATCCTCAAGTCTGGCTGCACGTCGCTCTGCTGCTTCCTCGGCACATATTTGAGCAATTCTTTGTCTGTTTTGCTCATTCGCTGATGCCCATTCTTCCTCAGTTTGATTTGCAATTACTCGTCACACTGCTCCTGCTCCGCGAGTACGGCGACCTAAGTTTGATCTTCTGCGAGGCATTATTTGGATGAACTAAAGCAGATCGATTGCACTGAAAAAGAAGTAAGAAAGTTATAACAAAAACATATAAAATTGCATATTTGTATACAAATATATAGAATCCATAGTAGGTATATAAAAACACGCATATATGAATGCAACGTGTGGCATCTATATAATAGTAGGTATATAAAAACATGTGCATATTTGAATGCAACATTGTGTGAAAATTTCAAAGCAATTGGTGAAGAACTTTCCGAGATTTAAGATTTTGAACAAACGAACATTTACATTTTTATTTATATCGATAGACTACAGCAGCCTGACTAGGGAGTCTAAGACTGTTAAGCTATCTTTTACTATGGACCCTAGGCTAGCTCTAGACCCAGATCAGCCAAGCATCTTTTAGCACAACAGTTACACGCTAGATATAGACCTTGCAGTCCTTTTTCTTAGTGAGGGACAGTGCAGGAATGCTTTTATTTTAGTTTTCAAGATGATAGTTTCTTTTCAGCACAGATTGAGCCATTCAAGGTAAGGACAGGTGGGGTGGAAAGACCTTTCAGACCTTTTCCTTAGTGAATAACAGTGCAGGAATGCTTTCTTTTAGTTTTCAGGATATTTCTTTTCAGCACAGATTGAGCCGTTCGAGGTAAGGACAGGTGTGGGGGGGGGCTTGCAGTCCTTTTCCTTAGTGAATGACAGTGCAGAAATGCTATATTTTAGTTTTCAGGATATTTCTTTTCAGGACAGATTCACCATATATGCACAATTGTCATTTTGGGTGCCTACTGACTCATTGTAAATTACTTACAAAACATAATAATGGTTATTTATGTTATTATTTTGACTTACAAATACATTTTGAAACTAGTGGGAGTATTGAGAAGCAGATACAGAATGGATTATGCAAAATAGTGTGATTAGTGTTGATGCACAGGGAGCTGATGGTTCAGAGACACGTGTTGCAGACAGCACTACTGCACCTATAAACATCTAGGTTAATACTACTTCTGAGGTAGAAGCTTGGCAGTAGTGCTGCTCTTTTGCTGCTGGTGTGAGATAGACCAACGTGCATTTTAAATAATTTCAGAGTACTGTTGGTTTTGTCACTGAATTTAAACTGTTGAATTCTGCATTACTGCCTATTTTAAGTTTTTGCTGATTGAGTTACTTTTTAAGTTGATTATTTCCTGCACTTTCTGCTTACAATATTGTTAAAGATGATTATCTACTATTCTTATAGTATGATAGGCTCTTATTAGTGATTTAAAGTTTAGCGGGTTAGGACTGCACTCTAGTGACAGTGGAGAGTAACCTGGCCTTATTCTGTGATGAAAATCACTAAGGAAACTTTACAGTATGTTTATTATGATTCACCAGAGGGCTACTTTGCTTGTTTATCGGCATTCTCAAATTGTGTAGAGCCATTTCTCTGTACAAGGCTTGTCATCACACAGCAGATTGATGCAGGCTCTTAGAATTTAAATCTTCCCTATGAAACTACCTCTGAAATTTCCAAAGTACTTTGTTGTGCAAAGAGTAATTTGTGCCCTGAGGAGCACCATCCGACAAGTTTAGTCTTATTCTTGATTCTTACCCAGTCTAGCCAGCTGCATACCCCTCTTGTACCATCCCATTGTAGAACCTATAATAATATCTGTAATCACATATACTGCCCAGAGGTACAGGCAAGCACAGGAGGACTATGGCTGACCAAGTTCGCAAATGACTGCAAACTAGGGCTATAATTGACTCTCCGGCTGACACAGACATCCTCCAAAAGGGTCTCACTGAGACAGATACCTGATGTCAAAACCATGGCCTCAAGCTAAATGTCAAAAACTGCATAGTCATCCCCTTTGGAAAAAACAAAGTACCCACAAACAACCACATAGGTGGTAGCCCCCTTAATACGGAAGATGTAATAAGGGTTCTGGGGATGCAAGTAGATAGTAACCTCTCCTTTAATAATCACATTGCCAAAGTGGTTAGAAAATCCTTCTATGTGGCCCACCTAATCACAAAAGGATTTGCATCCAGATCTACGCATCACTCATCAGACCCATCATAGAATACAATGCCCCATTTGGGATGTACCTTACAAGAAGCCTGCAACAACTGGAAAGACCACAGAAGTACCTTACCAAGAGGATCACTGGCCTCAAGCAGATGCCCTATGCAGCTCGACTGAAGAAACTCCAGCTGTACTCGGTTGCATACCGCCTACTCAGAGGTTATTTCTGCCTGACATACAAGGCCATGTCCAACCCAGAATTTATGGACATGCTCCACCTAAAGAAAACCATATCCCCTTGAGCCACACGCTCCAGGGATCTAAACTTCACCACAACAATAAATAGGACGTGCTGGAGGGATAGATTCCCGTCCCTGAGACTTTCCATGTTCTGGAACAAGATTCCAATCTACATTAGGCAGAGCTCCTCACTAACCCTCTTCAAGAGAAACCTTGGCAAGTGGATGGGAAACAGAAAGTTTACCCCAGGGATCACTTCAATGGCTCTGCTGGACAGAGGCACAGGAACTAAGCTAAGGGGGTGGCAAAAGCCAACACATTCAGGCTAGGCTTATAAATGCCTTCGGGCAGATAGCCTAGTACCTACCCATGAACCTAAATATTTCTTCTTTATGGCTATAATATATTCATATATTTTTTACTGTCTTTCTATTCGTATTGCTGACATAAAAACACTCATATTATTTCCAAGTGGCTAAATAAACTACGAAGGCAGACTTAAAGGTAAACCTACATTTGGCATCTGCTTTGATTATGTTTCAGAACCATGTTGGAACCCTCATTTATGTTGTGATGACCCTCTTTACCCCGGGGTAGTAAATAAGGAGTCTCAATCCACACCACTGTCTCTGGAAAGTGGTGTCATTAAAAGCAGGAATAGAAATGCACAATTTCGTTTAAGAGTACACTAGGAACAGGCTCCAAACCTGGGACTGGACTATATGCTTCACTCTAGGTTCCCAAATGAGTCTCCACACTAACCACTACAGAGCATATCACACAACCTCTTTGAGCAAGAAATCTGGACAAAGCCATCAATAACGATTGGACAAAGGCCCAAAAATAGGGACACGTTTTAAACATTGCTCTTACAAACTTAGAAAATTGATAGAATAACGGGTTTTTCATTAGCATGAATTTTCTGAAGGGAATGAAGTCTGAAACTCAAATGTATGTCATTATTTTCTGACTTAAACTCTCAAGGAATTGCCAGTGATTTTTCACAAAACCACAATTTTATGAGAAATGGACCAAAAATGTGAGAAAAAATCTGGGCATCCGAAAAAATCTGTACAGTTGAGAGGGATTCTACAGAGCACTGTGTCCCAGTTCTAGGTATCTGACACACTTACTCTTAAATGTCTGATGTTCACATATACATACTCTTGGGAAAGACTGGCACTGATTTACAGATTGTAATCCTTTCCCAAATTATAAGGTAATGACTGCCAACAGTCAAATACCACAATACGCTTCAAAAGGGTTGTTCAATTAAAATTTGGTAAAATAGATAACTCAAGCAGTAAGGCTTTTCAGAGTGGCCCTGGTGTTATCACAATAGCCATAAACACTCTCATGTTATTAAAAGTATTCACTAAATAATCAGCCACAATGAGAGGTAGTAAAATATTTAATAATAAATGAAAGGTTTTAAAACATGTAAATACTGAATAACTGATTCCAATAAACAACATTTTCACACACAGGAAATATGAAAAGAACATTGTAAGATAGATTTCACACTGATTTTAGAAAACCTCTAACTAACTAGCTGTAGTTCTTTGACTATCTGAAGATAAACTGTCACTATCTAATCTAAATAACTTGGCAAGGCAAGATTATACACTTATGCAAGGCAAGATGAGGAATTATGTCCATACTCCAGGCTGTTTTCTGTCCTCAGCAACTGGGACAACTACTCTGGAAACAATGGCACTACTACTTCTGAACAGCTTTGGAAACAAAACTAAAGAACTGACTTTGAACCTACTTTTATAGCAGATTTTTAAAAGTAACAGGGAGCTGCTATGAGAATTCTACTCTCTCTCATATTAGATTTTGCAAAGTGAACAAACATCTGCTGTAAAGATTTTATTTTGTCAACTCTGACACACAATGAGATCACATCTAAGTCAGCTGACTCTGGCATAACATACATTCACCTGGACCAAAATGTGTACAATACGTTTTATTTCATTAAATTGCAATTTTTTATTTATTTATTTTTTTTTACACTTATGTGCTTGCTTGCATGGTGTGCTGCTTAGATATGCTTATCTTCACTTTGCATATACAGCAGACATCTGATAGATAACTAAAAATAGAAACCGGATGTATTCAGTTTCATTCATTTATTTACATGTGCTTGTTTGCGCAGTGTGGCACGTTGCTTACTTATGCTTAGCTTTGCTTACATATACAGTAGACATCTGCTAGACATCTAAAATAGAAATCGGATGTATTCAGTTGTTGTTTTATTTTGCTTAGCAACACACAAATCCACACAGTAAAGCTGCACTAACCTTACAGACACCTTTGCAGTATATCTGAAGATATACAAGTTTCCTTCAGATAGATTTAGTTTTGACCTACAGTGTAGCAGGTCCTGGGGTTAAGTCTTGAACAGTCATACTTTTTACATATACTGCCATGAAAATGTGTCAGGTGACTGAAATATCAGTTTAGTTTAAATTAAAAAGTTGTTACATTCAGAAAAGCTGTGGGATGCTAAGCAATGCTTAAACATGGTTGATGGTCTATTCCAGTTTGTGTGTTGCTAAGCTCCACTTAAATGGTTTGTGCAAGTTTGCGTGATGCTAAGTGATGTAATGCTCTTTTGACACTTACAGTATGACTTGCAAGGGTGGGAATGCAGCCTATTTAAAGACCAATAGCCAGGAATTTCACATCATTCTTTGGGGGTTTACTTGGGCTGTGGATATGGCTGCTGCTGTAAGTGAGGGAGTGTGCTTTTGTGTACAAAAGTGGGGAGTGCAGGAGTCCAGAGATATTGTTGGACTCCTGGTGGATAATACAAACTCCAGCTGCTACAGGACGATTACCAGGGCTCAGAGTGTAAGTCTGAGGCCTGGAATCATTTGGCCAGGGATCTAACCAGTGCTACTGGTATCCCCCACACTAGTGAGCAGTGTTGTCACCATTATGACGACCTGAGTCATAGTAAGAAGAGAACCTTGGAAACCTGGGTCCAAGAGGATAGGGCTGGGCACACCCCAAAGATATGTAAGTGTGTTTTCCAGAAATATATAAATATACAAGCTGAATCTATGCAAAACTGGCACCAAAGCTGCAGAAGAGAGGGCTCGCAATGTCCAGTCCCCTGCAGTGTGGTTGGCCAGGATGAAGCGAGTGTGCAGTAAGTAGGGAAAACATCAAAGTAATAACTTGATGCATAACTTAATAATACAATAACGTAACTACAGATTTTGCAGTCTTAACAGTCAGGTATGAAATACCTGGGACATCTTACATCTTTATTAATGTGTCACTGCCTACCTGAAATAGTAAAGCAAGTTAAATCAAGTAAGCATGCAGTACTGTCTAATATAGCTTCCAACCATCAGTTAATGTTGTTGTCTGCCCAGATTAACAGTGACTGTACTGGTCTGCTCATTGTCTGAAATATGCTATAGTTTGCACTCAATAAAAGAACAGGGTATATAGGTAAGCTAACAGAACTCCTAGACAGCTATCCATGTGTGTAAATGCCAGATTTCCTGCAACATTAATCGATAAATGTTAACATGAGATGGTGCTTTGATAAGTAATTTATTTCAAATGAAGATTTCAGTATTCCTGTAGTCACTGTTTGTGTGTTCTAACCAACACCAATCAACTGATAAAAGTTAAGGTAGTAAAGAATGTGTGCACATGTTAGAAATAAATGCAGTACAATACCCAGATTAAGGTTCAGACTTGTGTTCTGCTCATGTAAATTGCAGACAATAAATGAACAGTGTATATGGGTAAATTAACAAAACTTCTAGAAAGCTATCCTCATGTGTAAATGTCAGATTTTATGCCACATTAATCAATAATGGTTAAAATGAGATGGTGCTTTGATATTAATTTATTTCAAATAAAGTGTTCAATATTTCTGTAATCACTGCTTGTAGGTTCTAATCTAACACCAGAAACAGCTATGCATGTGTATAAAATCAGGATTTGACACAACAGTAATCAATACAAGTTCTAAAGGTGATGGTGGTGTGATTTTTTTTTTTAATGGTCTGTCTTGCTGTAGACACTGCTTGTGGGTTCTACTCCCATGGCAGCCAACTGTGAAATGTCCAGCTGTCTAGTACAGTTAGTCTTCACAAACATCCCTCTCAACTGTCATGATTTTTGCAGAATGCAATGCATCCTACCCCATATCTGTGGTCCTTTGATTTGCAGATGTATGACAAAACTGGGAATGGGATTTAATGGCTAATCTGTTATCACAACACCTTGCTATTAATGTATGAGCACACTGTGTAAAAATGTTCCCTGTCGAAGTGTCGTTGTGTCAGCATTTTGTATGGCTTGGCCCATAATGTCCCTTGCTATCTGGTTGAGAGCTATGTATGTGCAACAGCATATATACAATATAAGCAGTCACTGTTCTCACAAGTGAAATCTAACATATCTAGAAGTATGTAATAGTAGTCTGTGTAGTTATATTATCTGTGAAGTCACTAATGTTCTTCTTTTATCTCTCACTCTACCATTTCTCTTCTTTCGTTTATTAATTATAGTTATTATTATCATTTGATATTATCATATTATTTGTAATTATCTCTTATGTTGGCCTTATGTATAATTTAATATTGTTTGGCTGTTAAAATGGCTGTTAAAAACTTTCATTTATATTATGTATTGTTGTGTTCCTCATTATATTATTTTCAGTTTCTTTCCATTAATCATTATTGCTTTCGCTTATGTTATTACTTAAATTGTTTTGGTTATTTTTATGTTTACTTATGTTTCTATTTAATTTACCACAGCATGACAAGGTAGGCGGGTTCATGGTATTCCACCTATCTTGGATACTGTGCATGAGGCACCAGGGCCCAGCACGTCTAGGCTGCAGCCTGGTAGCAACCCCTCTGTTGCCCCTGCAATACCTGGTCCATTGGGTAGTTCCACCCCACAGGCTGGGGGTGGTCCCATCTCTGGGAGTGGAAGTGGAGGGGGTGATTATGTCTCCCACAATGAACTGCCAGCCATGGTGTTTGGGTTGCTGTGCTGAACTCTTGGTGAGTGCCTACACAGGATGGAGAGCATTGCTTCCCATCCTGGTGGGCCAGCCTCACCCCAGCCACCAGCGTCAACCACTGTCTCCACAGGAGAAGTGAAGGAGCAGTGCTGACAGTCCCATGGATGAGGACATGAGTCACACTGTTGCTGTGTCAGATGTCCATGGGACTGGGACTCCACAACACCCTCCCAAACTAAGGTGTTCACCCCTCTTCTGTCACATATCAACCCTGTCTGCTGTCTTGTCTGTCTTGTCTGTCTGCAAAAGCTTCCTCACCTAACCAACTTACCTCCCCCACACATACCTAGATCCCTTCTCCAACATTCCACTTTCACCTTAAAAATAAAAAATGGGTGCCTGTCACACAAAAAAATATCATCCCATACATAGCTCTACTTTATGCACATGCATCCACTGAACACACTTAATTTGGTCCAGTTGGCTTGACAATGCACTTTTGTTTTCGTCAACCCTCTCTCTGTGGGTGACACTCCAAATGCAACTGAAAACTACTAAAGTACACAGTTGTTACCACTGAAGAAATAGATAGCTATGGTTCTTTGCTACACATACCTACCTGCCCTTCACTATATTTCCCCACTGCTTGCACCCCATTTTGCCACTGTCCTATCTCCCCATTTTTCTTTTCTTTAAAGATTTTTTTTTCAAGATGCTGCTCACTGCACAGCATCACTTAGCTATTCTAAACAGCGCGATATTGATGTATGTAGTTGAAAACATAGTAATCACATTGAAAAATTACACCCACACCCCATTTTGGGCCCAGGACCATTGCACCTGAAGGGTAGTGCATTTACCTACCAAGCTACACAACTAGTCAATTAATATAGCTCTTTTAAACAAAATATAATACTTTCCATTTTTCCATCATTAAGTGTGTTTAAGCAAGGCTGTGCATCGTGCCACGTAGTGCAAATTTGCTAAAAGAGTAATGGAAGAACGGGAGTGTAACTTGGACTCTGGTATAGAAATACATCACTACAAAGCCAGGCACATAATAGATGTAAGTGAGGTGTCTAACAGTGGGTAACTGTGCAATTATATATGCAACATTTAAAAATATACCTGCTAAACCATTTATGGAAAAATAGGTGTTTAACTGGGACTTTGATGGAGAAATACATCCCTGTAAAGCCATACACATAATAATACATGCTAACAAGATAGGCAATAGCATGTAAGTGTACAATTATATATACAACACCCGTTATACCAGTGACTCAGTAGCTCAATCTGTTACGCATTTTGAAAACGTTAGTCTTTGGTCCACATTGTCCTGGGTTCAAATCCAGTGGTATCTAGCATTTAAAATACATGTATATGTACATCACCATTATGAATTCTGATATGTATGACTGTCTCATCACCTCACCTGTGTATCAACCCAAAGCAGTATAGATAGAATGTCTGCTTTTTAATGATGGAAGTCAAAGGCCTACAGATAGGAACACAGTTACTATATTTCTGTTATAATACCAGAACATGCATAGATTGTCAGGTCATGGATTATTATACATTCACAGAGGATTTTGAAATATGTAATTGAAATGAGGCCCAGTAATATCAGACTGTAGCACACAATGATTTGCTACTGATATTACTGACAACCACAACAGCACAAGTAACATACACATATGGAAGTCATGCTAGAAGCAAGGGTTGCCAGCTCACACATTCCAGATGACTACCATAACATAACACATGACTTGGCAGTTGTCCAAATGTTTGCCATCCTGGTAAATGTACCCCCTACCTTGTTCTAGGACACAATAACCATATTGCCTTTTACTCTCTTAATGATACCTTTGGCTAACATACTTAACTTAAACATATACAGCAATTTTGTGTGGGATGGGGTCCCTCAATCAGGCTCTAGCTGTACCCCAAGGCTGCCACAGGTCCCACCGTTACTCATAAGTGTTGTGGTCCTCCACATTCTGCAGCCTCTCTGACTATGCTTATTGCCTGCAGCTTCAGCCTGTAGCACACACATCTGTATGTAATATGTGTCTACTACAGACATTCTCTCTGTGCTGACTTAGTATATTTACCCCAATAATTTCCTCCCCAACATATGAGAAAGGGGATGGATTCTACATTGAGGCCTTATATCTTGTGTGGTGTTGGCTGATTATATTGCAAATCAGCTGTGTATGCTGCAATTAGCATTCCTGAACCACAGATTGGTTCAGAGGTAATCAGCTGCTACTGATAACCATCTTAAAAAGGTAAACTCCTAGCTAAAGGAACCATTGTGTAAGAGAGTTACTTTCTATGGTGAACTCATTGTTAACAACACATATATATCTGTGACTTTCAATAGAGGAGTATTGTACACTGTCATGTAGGTAACAATTTTGTTTTCAACATAATGCATATGTTTGAATATACTTTGGGGGAATGGGGATTACATCAGTAAGCTTTTCTTAAAACTGTACAGCTGACATGCCATTGATCTGCAGCTGTATAACACCTACATAGGATGTAGACTACAGCAAAGGTATAATACAGGTCTCCTGGATACTTCCTTTGTTAGCAGTTGTAATACTACACATCTATTTGTTTGGCATTGTATTTTATACAAATGTTATGGGGGGGTGGTTTCCTGCTATGAGCCACGCTAAATGTGGACTCCTGTGTTGGGTTGTGATCATATGTGAGCATCTGTCATGGCACAAACAGGAGTAGGTCTCTATTGCTACTATCCTAGTTGGTTCCACAACATTTGTATGTTTGGCAAACTATTGCATATGAGATATGCATATGAGATATACTGATTGCCTTCCTTTAGTGCTGTATTTGTACATACTGTACACCCGCATATGTGATCCTGACATGTGTTCTCAGTTTTTTGTATTTAGGTGATATTATGCATGCCAGATGGCACCCACCTTTTACTGAGGCAGAAAACGATCTCATAATTGTGGCGTTAAGACAACACTACCAAGTCCTGCTGTCCAGAGGGAGGACAAATAGGCAAGAGTGACAAGCCTTGTGGGACAAACTGGTTCATAACATAAATGCTGTGGGTCATCAAAATTGCACTTATTAGCAGGTGCAAAATTGTGCCACGGACATTATCCACTCTTCATGCAAACTGGCAGCGGTCGTAGCCAGGGATCATCAGGTCACAGGTGGTGGGCCTGCACTGGAACAGCCTCTGTCAGCCACTGAAGAATTCCTGGTAAACCTTGTAACACAGAACAGCTTCCAGGCATCCTTCACACAATATGCTGTGGATGTGGGTGCTACAATTTCCACTCAAGAGGAGCATCCAGGTATGCTTAGTTGGATCAGCACTGGAAATTTGTAGCATTTAGAGTGTCAGGGTGTACACAGTTTTATGTGGGTGTCAGGTGTTTTGTGGGGTGGGGGATGGAGGTTAACTGCAGTTTTAAGCTCATACAGAGACTGTGATCCACATACCTGTTAACATAGCAGCTACTGTATATGGGAGATATTTGGACATAGTGCCAATGTTATACTGTAACATGCGGTGCTGTTTGCATGACCTCTCCCTCAAATGTTTTTCAGGACCATCAGGAATAGGAAGAGGCTGTGCTTCTGCTGCTGGTAAGCACAAAACATTTTTGTCAGAGATGTAGAGTTAGTTCAAGGTATTATTTCAAGTGCCATCCCAGGCCTGCTGGCTGGATAGATGTACTGTCTGCATGATTGACAAATGTATAGATATGTTCTGAGTGTACATACTTTAGAGTCATATCTATGCATTGCAGGTGTGACCACAGTGATTGATTTCACAGTACTGTCAGGACTTTTCAGATGGCCATACTTGTAAACTGTGCAGAGTTTTGCAGAATGTCAACAGTGTGCATAATTTGTCTTGCTCATGAGAGTCTGGTTTAAAGATCTGTTATTTTCCAATACTTACAGTTTTGGGTTAGAAAATAATGTCCTCATGTCTTTCTATATCAGATTGTGGGTTATACAAGTATGTAATAGTAACAGCAGTATACAGAGCTTAAAATATATTGCAACATAGTACTGCAGAGCATAGTCTTGCAGGTATTAGTGTGATGCTTTTCTGTTTTTATCACAAGTGACTTGGGAGGCTGGTCTTTGTCCCCTTCACAACCTGATTTCAGTGTCTCTTCAGACTCTGATGGTGATGGTGGCCAAAGGGAGGGAGAACTGGGGGTTGCAGGGGCTGAGTCTGTTGCAGAGGTATACATTCCTTGTCCACCTTCATTATCACTGTACACAGTCAGTATGCCTCCGAATACCCAGTCCCCTGAGGCCACAGATATTGGTCAGTCAGTGGGTGGGGACATTTAACAGGGAAATGTGGGTACTGTGGCTGCACTGATCATCGACACTGGCCACAGCCAAACAGTTGCTGAGGTTCCACACAGGTGGAATGATAGGGATGCTCATAGGAGGCCTGATGTCTCTTCACCACCTTTAGCAGGTGTCTCATCATGTGACACTCACCATATGTTTAGGACCGTCATGGAGGCACAGGCATGCTATGAATGGAACTCCAGATGAATGATCTTGGTAATGGATGCAGCACAGTTTGAAATCCGTGACTACCACCACTGCATTTCTGATACCCTGGGTCAGTTGACTGATGCAGTGGAAGGACTAGCTGTCTTGGAAAGCACATTTTCTGTGATGGAACGTCTGGTTGGAGTTGAGCATTGGACTTGTGGATGTAGGTCAGTCACTACATCTGCTAAGAGTCCACATGGCCATGAACAATCACACTCTCATAGTGGCAGTACATCCAGCGCTCCAGAGGGGAGTGTGCTGTCCACACCAAGATGTGGCAGGCCAGGGGCTCATGGTCTAGGACATTCTCATGGAGGATACGGTCTCAGCAGAGAGCAGTCACCCTCAGGTAGTAGCCCAGCATCTGACTTTGGCCATGAAGGTGCCAGTGCAACACCTGGCAGAGCCAGTTTTCATGTTTGGGGATGGAGACAATGAACTGTCAGCTCTACTACGCACAGCTCAAAGCTGTCCAACAAATAGACAAAAAGCTAGCACTGAGCTTGGCTGTGTTCACACAGACTCTTACACACAACTGTCACATTCAAGTCACCTACAGACATACACAGCACATGCACATGGTCTATCTTGCCTGCTTCCCTTCCTGACTCACACATATTCTTGCCAACCTATTAGGTCAGTCTAAGCCTCCTGCACTCCCACACAACACCCTGTGCAAATGATGATACCTGTGCCACACCCCTGTCATCCTTCTCATTGATGCAGGGAAATGAAGCTATGTGTGTCTGATGTACAGGGTGACTATCTATAATATGTATTTGTTTCAAACATTGCTGCCTTTGACATGCTATTTGTACTGGTCAGATTCAGACATTGCATGCTGTGATTTGTAATGAGTAAACCACATTATTTTGTGTACGTTACATTAGATGCTGTTGTAATGCCTGTGCAGTCACACAATGAAAGGTGTCTCATGGAACTGTTTACATTTCATTTTCAGGATTGTGTAGGACATACCTATGGGTACACATCTACAATAAACCCATCAAAATCAAAGCACAGGATGGAATGACCGCTCAGAAGATAAATGTCATCTGAAAGGTAAAACAGTATAGGTGCATGGTTCCATAGGTTCATATGTGTATAATAGGCTAACAGAAACAAGGGCTTCTTTCAGCCTAGTCATGCATCCCTAAACTCTGACAAGGTCTGATACCCTTGATAAGTGTAAACAGGGTTTTGGGAGCTGAGACATCTACAAGCCAGGGTGTGGGAGATGAACCATATACAGTTTTCCTGTGTCCATTAGAGGCATTTGAGTTAAAGCAGTTATGATTGTTGTGTTTCTCAGCCTATTGTGTAACTTGCGCATTATTTGCATTAGGGCAGAACTGTTGAGTCAGTGTGGGATTTAATGACAGCTTCTCATTTACAATCATCTGCAAATTTAGTCAGTCAGAGGCCACTGCCAGTGGCTGTGACTGCAGAGAAGTAAATGCCTACAAGAACCAGTCCCAGGAATGATTTATAAGGGAGTCCACTAGTGACTGGCCTTATTGCATTGGTGGACTTCTCAATGCTATCATCCTAAATAATGTCTGTCAGCCAGTTGGCTATCTACCGGCTGACATACTAGTTTGTAACTAACCTTTACAGTTTGTCAACAATGTCTGATGGCCTAATAGTGACAAATGCCTTGTCAGGCCATGGTAGGTGTAGAGAATCATTTTCCCCTCATCCATTGCTTTGTTTACCACACAGTGTGGTCCACCAGGTAGGGTTGGCATGATCTGCCCTTGACAAAACCATACTGGATTTGGTCCAATGTCCGTAGGTGTACTACATCTTTATTGATAATTTACATTATAATTCTTTTCAAGGCTTTAAATATCAGACTACTGAGATTTCTGGGGACAGTACTTGTCACTGCATGCTGATTCTCCTGTGTGCAATTTGGTATTGTGGTTAATTCCATCTTTTTTCCAGGAAAATTTTCAATCAAGGTGTCTGAGTCCATACATAACACAGAGAAACACCTGGAGGGGAAACTAATACATACACCCTGTAAGGGTAAGGATGGAGTAATTACACAGTTATTCTCCAGTTAGACAGTAATCAAGCAATGTATACTGAAAACAAAGGACTACCTTGTGAAGACTGCTGAAATGAGGGGAGTGCCCTGAATCGCTGGTAAATGGCTGCCGCTACTGCTGGTCTCTCACTAAAGACACAATCTGCTGAGACTACTGATGGGAGTAATACGTTACAATATGCAATATATTACTGTAATACATTGCAATTTCTAGTAACAAGTAGTATAACTAGTTACTTTTTCAAAATAGTAACTAAGTAATAGTAATATATTACTTTTTTAGTAACCAGTAACTTAAATGTGTGTTACTTTTGAGTTACTTTTGCACTGGGCTTCCGGATATTGGCTAAGGCTCTTGCCACCCCCATAGTGCCTTTTTTAGCAAGGCTCAAAAGACAAACCCACCTCCTTAGAAAACAAAAATGGAAAAAAACTAAGGGTAATGCTGCTCAATGCCAGAAGTCTAAATCTCAAGATGCAGGCACTTGATGCACTCCTCAGCATGGAGAACATTGACGTCTGTGCAGTAACTGAAACCTGGTTCAAGGCTCCTGAGAGCACCCCAGCACTACCAGGCTATACCTCGTATCATGCTTTTCGGCCCCAAAACCTGGGCTAAACCACAAAGGGAGGGGGAGTGTCCATATTCATAAAGGACACCCACACCTCCAGGTTAGTAGCAACACATGAAGCATCAGAGACCATACAGGTGCAACTAACCATAGGCAAAACTGCTATACAACTGGTAGCATGTTACAGACCACCCTCCCAATCTCAAGAACCCCACTCAGCCTTCCTGAAGACATTGGAGGATATGAATGTATCACAAAATACCATCATACTGGGAGACTTCAACTACCCAAACATAGATTGGGTACATTATTCTAGCCCTAATACCCTAGCCCAAAGGTTCCTGGAATTCATAAATTCAAATGCACTGGAACAACTAGTCACCTCTCCCACCAGGAGATAATATACTAGACCTGATCATCACAAACATGGGGACAAAATGCTCCACACCGGAAGTATACCCCTCACTAGTGAGATCTCACCACAAACTAATCACCCTGGATATACATATCCCACCTCCACCTCCAGCACAAAAGACCACAGTGAAAAACTTCTCAAAAGCAGACTTCACTCTTCTTAAGACTGAGATGGTATCCTTTAAGCCCACTGTGCCAGTGGATACCATATCCCACAATGCCGAATCCTTCACAAATGCTTTCTATGGACATCTCCAAGAATGCATGGATCATGTAATCCCAAACAAATCCAAGTCCCTCTCCACCAAATGTAAGCATCCTGTCTGGTGGACCTCAGCCATAAACAAATTGTATAACAAAAGAAGGAAGCTACTGCATGTCAGAGCGAAATCCCATGAAGGGAAGACATCTCTGATCAACATTAGCAGAAAACTACGTTCTCTCATAAAAATATCCAAGGCAAACTTTGAGAGAAAAATCGCTAAGGACACTAAAGATAACCTCAAAGCCTTCTTCAGCTATGTTAGAAACCTGGGTGAAACCCTCAGATATGCTCAGAGTTGGTTCACAACAACATAAAATACACTGAACCCACAGATATTGCTAACATTCTGGCTGACAGGTTCAGTGCAAATTTCTCCCCCTCCTTCACCCCCAAAAGAAGAAATACTTATCCCAGCTGAATGTAATCTCCCTGTCATCTCAGATGTCCAAGTGAGAACCGCCCTAAACAAAGCAAAAAACACAGCATCAATGGGACCTGACGGTATCTCGGGGTGCGTGTTACGTGAACTCCAAGAGGAGCTAAACCCACACATAAAAATGCTATTTAACCTTAGCCTTACTTTGGGATATGTACCTGAACACTGGCGTACAGTAACAGTGGTCCCACTCCACAAGGGGGGTGCCTGTACGGACCCTGGAAACTACCGCCCCATAAGCTTAACTAGCCTGGTCTGCAAAGCTATGGAAAGAATCATTATGGAACTCATAAACAGAGACATAGGGGACCTACAGACACTTGACCCCACCCAGTTTGACTTTGTAAAGGGCAGATCCTGCCTTTTAAACCTGGTTGACTTTTTCAAAACAGTCACTAGAGCCATTGATGAGGGCAAAGCAGTCCATACAGCATACCTGGATTGGCCAAGGCCTTCGACACAATACCCCACTCAGGCATCATAGATAAGCTAAACAGCTTAAAAGTAAACCCTTATGTCACTAGATGGGTTGCAAACTGGCTAAAGGACAGGACCCATAAAGTTAAAATTGCTGGAGCAATGTCAGACTCAAAGCCAGTCACAAGTGGTGTCCCACAGGGATCTGTCCTGGGACCCCTCTTGTTCGGCATTTACTTCTCAGATGTTAAAGCAAACATGGGAGGGCTGTGGCTGACAAAGTTCGCAGATGACTGCAAACTAGGCACCATAGTCGATACACCAGCAGACACACACATCCTACAAAAAGGCCTCACTGAAACGGACAACTGGTGCCGTAGTCACGGCCTTAAACTAAATGCCAAAAAAATGTATAGTCATCCCTTTTGGAAAAAACAAAGTACCCGCAAATAATCACGTAGACAGCAACCCACTGAGTACGGAAAAAGTAATCAGAGACCTAGGGACCCAAGTAGACAGTGACCTCTCATTTGACACCCACGTTGCCAAAGTGGTTAGAAAAACATTCTACCTTGCACATCTCATCATGAAGGGATTCACATCCAGATCCAAGGATGTCATTGTACCCCTATATTCCTCCCTCATCAGACCCATGATTGAGTACAATGCCCCATTTGGTATGTACCTCACCCGGCATTTGCAACAGCTGGAGAGACCACAAAAGTACCTCGCCAAAAGGATCAAGGGTCTCCAACATATGTCTTATTCTGCCAGACTAATGAAACTTCAGCTCTATTCAGTAGCATACCGCCTGCTCAGAGGTGATCTCTGCCTGACGTACAAGGCCATGTCCAATCAGGATCTGATGGACATGCTCCACCTCGAAAAATCCAAATCCATCAGGACCACGAGAGCTAAAGACTTAAACCTCGGCACAAGTATGAATAGGACATGCTGGAGGGATAGATTCATAACCCAGAGGCTTCCCATGCTTTGGAACAGGATCCCAGTTCGTATTAGGCAGAGCCTCTCACTGACTCTCTTCAAGAGAAATCTTGATGAGTGGATGGGAGATCGTAAGTTTACCCCAGGGGTCACATCTGTGTCACTGCTAGACAGGGGCACAGTAAACTAATTCTATTATATAAGGGGACCTTCATTGTGTCACTACTAGACAGAGGCACAGTATTCTAGATTTATTCTGTACATTTTTGTACCATTTCATGGGGTGGCAAAAGCCACATCACTATGGCTAGGCTTACAAATGCCCCAGGGCAGATAGCCTAGTACTATACTATGAAACTATGAAACTATAAACCCCCCCCACCAAAGAGCAATACAAAACTTCCGGGCATAGCTCTCAACAGTCCATATTGTTGCAGAATGTCTAGAATTTTGCATGTTATTTTTGGTCTGCTCCTCATAAAACTTGTGGTTTTCTGGCAAATTACAGAGGACTGAATTCACTATATAATAACATACATCTGAGTTTCAGACTTCATATCCTTTAGAAAATGCATGCTAACACAAATCCTGTTATTCTAGCAGCTTTCTAAGCTTACAGGAGCAATATTTAAAATCTGTACCTATGTCTGGGCCTTTGTTCCCCCCATTATTTAAGGTTTTGCCCAGATTTCTTGTGGTAAGAGGTGGAGAGGTATGCTTCTGGGGGCCCTGGATAGTATGGATAGTAATTAGATGTTAAGAGGTAATAGAGACTTTGAAGGTGCAATTTGTTTAAAAAATTACAACATAATGTTGGCATAACTCATACCATGTAGCATTCATTGCATACTTTTCAACTGTACCAAATTCCTCTGGATTTCTTGGGTTTGAGTTTAAAATAATAGGGTGCCATGAATTCCGGATTGGCCCCATTATATCCCGATTTTGGCAAGCTGACAATGGCACCGGTGAACCATCCCACTTTTAAGAGACTTCAGTTAAAAAAAAACACCCCATGATGGCTGCATCTTTTCCTTTAAGGAGGGCAATTTGCTATTCCTTACTGACTACAGAAACAGTTGCCGATGTCGTTGATTTCATGACCCACACACATGTATATAATGCCAGAGGAGGGGTACAAGGATTCAGATTCAGGAATCTATTATTCTATTGTTCTGATTCACTTACAGATTTTGTGTCTGTATGCACTTTGAACAATAAGATAAACTGAATTGTTGAAATCCTCAACAATTTAACAGAAAATCTAGCATTTGCCAGAGGCAGGACAAAACATGAAGGCAAAATCAGGAATAATTGGCAGGTATGATCGCATATTATCCTGCTGTTTGTAAGGTGGACTTCATATTAGTGACTCTGTGTTTCAAATGTTCCCCCGATGTAAAGAAACACAGTTTAAGAGCCGGGAGCCAGCAGAACTTATATACCACTCAGCATTTCAGCATAAAAAATTTAAACATGGCCATTAGCCAAACATAATGTGTGGAGGGGGACAATGGCCTGAAATCAGGAACAAATTTTCAATAGGGTGCTTATAAACTTAGAACGGTTTTAGAATGACACTTTTTATGTTAGTGTGCATTTTCTGAAGGATATCAAGAATTAAAACATTTTCAAGAAAGAGTAATAAACTGCAGTCAACTAAAAATGATAATAATTAGAGCTGCACTTGACTGATGTAACCACAGAAATCTGCACAAGCATGGTATTTTGTTAAAATAACATAAGTGCAGCTTGCACAGGTTTTACAAACTAACAGATTCATGCAAGTTAGTAAGTTCATGCGTAGAATGGGAGGATATTATAACTGTCCTCTGCAAGCGCACGTGCCATAAAGTTTGTAAATACTAGGTATCTTTAGTCACAACATTAATAAAAAGTAAAAGTGGTTGCCATGAAATCCAGCATTTAACTTATACTTTAGGACTGAAAGGCAGCAACTTCAACTCTAGTGTGACAATAATACATGCAGTGGATGTAAACTCAGTCCCCACTTACTGAAGAATTTAAACTAGACATGCTGGGGTAAGTGTGAGTGAGTGTATGAGTCTACAAGTGTGTGTGTTAGTTAAACTGGCAGTTAGTTTTTCTGTATGAGAGAGAGAGAGAGAGACAGTGTGCGTGTGTGTGTGTGTGTGTGTGTGTGTGTGTGTGTGTGTGTGTGTGTGTGTGTGTGTGTGTCTATGTAATTTAAACTAGCCATTCGTATGAGAGATAAAGTATGTGTGTTACTGTGTCAGAAAGTAGGTGTGTGTAAGAGCGTGTGGCTTTGTGAGAGCAGAGAAAAGGTAGATGTCTGTGTGCAAGAGAAGAGATGAGACAATGTGTGTGTTTGTGTCTGCGTGTGTGTGTGTGTGTGTGTGTGTGTGTGTGTGTGTGTGTGTGTGTGTGTGTGTGTGTATATGTATGTATGTATGTATATATACATATATATATATATATATATATATACACACACACACACACACACACACACACATATAACATAAACATACCTCTCAACTCTCCAGATTCAGCCTCATAGTTTTGGTCTGTTTCTCATAAAATCTGTCGTTTTCTGGTAAATCATGGAGGACTGACGTCACTAAGTAGTAACATATATGAGTTTCAGACTTCATATCATTTGTAAAATGCATACTAAATCAAATCCTGTTATTCTATCAGCTTTCTAAGTTTATAATAGCAATATTTTAAATGTCCTTATTTTTGGGTGTTTGTCCTCCCATTATGCTAGTCTTTGACCAGATTTCTTGCACTAAGAGGCTGAGAGATATTGTACTACAGAATTTAGAAAGTACCAATTTTGAGAGATATTGTACTACAGAATTTAGAAAGTACCAATTTATTATGTTTTAAATTTAAAAACTGTTATTTTGTATTGTTTTGAAGTTGCATTAAACACTAAGTGATGCAGTTATCCAAGAGGAATGCTGCAAACCGCAAGGGCCTCCTCCACACCAATGCTACTTAATTACATTAAGTCTGAGATAACGGTACCACAAAATAAATCTAATTCCCCAAGACACCACACTCTTGATGATGGTATACATACCTTATGAATCAAATGATTGCCATCACGTTTCAGTGTTGATCACAGCTGTTTCACTACATATATGTGGTATTATTTGTGCTGCTTAATAAAACAAGACATTTAGCAGTGCATTGCATTCCACTGTGAAACTTTTTACAATACTTTTAACATGGTATTTTAAGCACAAGTTGCTGTACTCTTAAAGATCAATACTGCTACAGTTCTACATATATAATGAGTGCAACTCTACTGTTTTACAATTTAGTTATTTTATACATTCCAGAAACCTTACTTTACTCTTTGGGTGGATCTATGATCAATCAACTATAGTCTTGACAATTTTTTGTTATGTTCTATTTAAAATTCTTTTCAGGTTTCGACTTTTAGTTGCTGAAAATAGATAAAATGTGATAGGTTTCTATAGGTCTTGTGCTGCTGGCTGTGTATGGTTTGGTTTAATTATTTGTGAGTCTCTAGCTATAAAAATGAGTCATCTTCAGAATGCAGTACATGTAAAAGCTCCTGCACCACTGTCTCACCAGTCAAATACCTATGACAAAACACACAATTAAACCTATTACTCATAGGTGATTACATCATGAGACAAACAGTATGCGCCATATCACTTATGCACTCAAGTCTGTCAACATCAGGTACTGTTTTGACTATGTCATAGTTCCTATTGATGTGTATGACTTGAGACATACCTCTTTGGACTGTATGCAGAGACATGACTGAGCTTACAATGTATGTGTTTCAGGCAGGTATGTCCTTGGCCTTGAGCTGCATTTTACCATTACCTAGGATGATGACTCCATACAAACAGAAAATGACTGACTTCAATAATTGCCTTACTGTGTGGTGTCATTGTAAGGGGATTCACTATCTGTCAGCCTGGGATGACCTGCTTTGCGAGACATGGTCTTCATCTGTCACCACTGGGATTTTGGCTATTGGCCAAGGCTATTGCCACCCCCATAGTGCCCCTTTTAGGTGATGTATCAAAGGTAATTTTTCCAGTGAAAAATGCCATCTACAAACATCATGGTTATGCTGCTAAATGCTAGGAATGTTAACACAAAACTGCACTCACTGGAAGCTGTCCCCACCTTGGAAGATGCAGACATTTGTGCAGTCAGAGACACCTGATTCAAGGCTGTGGAGAGAACTACAGCCATATCATGCTACACTTCCCTCCACACATTCAGACCTCATACTTAAAACATTCAAAGTAATGGAGCCAGTGTATACATATACATTAAGGATAGATACACATCCAGATTGGCTAGACAGTTTGAATCCCTGGGGAAACTGCAGGTGCTGTTGACTGCACATAGGACACCTAATCAAGCCATTGCTATCTACAGGAGCAACTCCATGAATCAAGACCCCCCACTGTGCTTATTTGGATCTACTTGAGTCTATCATGATGCATCAAAACAACATGGTTTTGGGTGGCTTTAACTACCCATCAACTGAGTAGATTACACATGCTCAATCTCACTTGCCCAGAAATTAGTTGACTTCCTCAAATACAATGCCCTGGATCAGTGGGTTGGCATCCTGTAGAACCTCCACTGTGAGGTCCTCCCTGGTGAGATCTGACCACAAATCAGTATTTCTCTGTGTGTGTGTGTGTGTGTGTGTGTGTGTGTGTGTGTGTGTGTGTGTGTGTGTGTGTGTGTGTGTGTGTGTGAGTGTGTGTGTTTATGATATGTGTATGTGTTATCTAGATATATGGAGAGACAGACATATATATAAACTTCATTAACATGCAGCACCTCTATGCGAGGAGACAGAGGGCTTTAATAATGTTAAAAAACAAAAATGATAAGTGCATTCTCAACTCAAGGTTGCTTCTTCAGACCATATAAGAAAGTACAACAAAGGTACCATCATTAAATAGTTAAAATGATTAGCCAGATGTCCAATCAAAACATTAAAAGCATTAACAGTATATAACTGATTATCTCGGTCAACATTCCTAACCAATCATAAAATATTACAATCTTAACCAATCAGAATATGTTGAAGTATTGCAGTCTTAACCAATCAGAATATCTTAAAAAACATGGCTCCCTATTAAAATACAGTGATTATTACATTATAATTGGCTAAATCTGTCTCAATTGGGTGATAAAATAAAACAGAAAGTAGCTTAACTGATAAATCTGACATTCACTAGAATGCCATATATTTCTAAGAATTTGCTTCTATATGGAAATATATCCTACGCTTTATATTCAGCAAGTGATGTTCTAAAGCAAAAATGTGTGTAGAAATCTCTCTATTAGAAATATCACCAAACATTGGCAATCTATACTGTAACATACCTCTGAAAGCATACTAAACATTATTTTCTTTTCCTACCTACTTTTAGAAAAATCCCATTAAATCATCACAGAAACTTTCTAAAAAAAAACTACAATGGGAATGTAAAAAAGTGGCTCACACTCAAAGGCATGAAATCATGCTAGAGGTAACTGAGCCAACTATATCAGCCAATGAAAACTATAAGAAATTGGTGGAAAAGTCTCTACTATGATTGGTCACATCCTATTAGTTGAAAACACCACTTAAACTCCTATCAAACCAAGCCAAACTAAAACCAATCTAAGCTACATAAAATCAGCCTTTCTATTAGAATTGGAGTTGATCTATAAAAAATAGGTAAATAAATTAATACATTATAAAAATGTTCTCCATAGGGTGCATAGCAAGACAATCGGAAACTATGTCTGAATGACTCGACTATACAGAACACAGATGTGATACCTGCAATGTAATTCTGTTCATTAAAATTGCCACTGAACTTCTTATATAATAGGGCAAACCTGGTCATTAACAAAAAAATCAGTCCACAAATTAACTATACATAGATCTCTTAATGGACAGAACCAATACAATGGCATATGTTTTAGGTCCAGTAAATGACTGAGGCTGAATGAACTCACAGAAACAACAAGACTATCTACACATAACATAGAGACAATGAATCATAATCAGAGTTATACCAGAAGATAGCCAATCAAACTAACGATGACACTATCAACTGTATAACCAATGAAAACTAAGAGCTAGTCGCAACCAATCAAAAGTCTCTTATTTAATTGGTCATAATCAGCTCAAATTTGTCATCATTGGTTATGAACACCACTTAACCTCCAATCAAACCAGAACAAACATAACCAATTTGAATTTAGGCTACATGAAACCAGCCCATCCATTAAAACCGATCCATCAACATGCGACCCAACACTGGAACATACTTTCTGTGGAGCGCAAATAAAATAACTCTCAAAACAATCGAGAACCTAGTGTTTGTCTATACAGGACTAAATTTTATTCACTAAAGCCACCAAGAAATCTCTTATCTAATAATGGTGAACCTAATCATACAAAATGGCCCAATACTTGCAAAATAGTATTAAATCGGTCCATAGAATAATTCATTACATGTAAACCTCTTAAGAGATGGAACCGATGCTATGGCATATGCTAAAAAATCAATAACTGGCTAAAACCAAATAAACTCACAAAAAAGTTATCTATCCAGGATAGCAAAAGATAACCAGTGAGAACCACATTTAGTTTTATATAAATGTAAATCTGCCTAGCCTTTGTTTCAAGTGATAATTAAATAAACCTGCTGCAACCAATGCTTATTGGCTAAAGACTCACAATCCAGGATACGAGGTCCCAACTAAAAAAATTCTACCTACATCGAATGAGCATTTCAAACAACTTCCACACCAGTTCTTTATGTTTTTGGTCTGTAGCAGTTAGTTGATCAGATTTATTTCCAGCTTCAGCACTATTAAGCATGTTTGCACAACGTGGTGCATAGTGCAAACATGCTGAGATTATTAAAAAATATATTATTATTAATTTTACTAATTCCCTTCCTCTTTCAGACATCCACAATGTACCTTTTGCACATATCTGTATGTGGTGTAACATTTTCAGGGGAGGTATGTCCATATTTCTGGAGTTTTACATGCCTTTCTGTCTGTGCAGACTCCTGTACGTGGAAAAATTCCACGCACAGTATGGATACTGCCACAGAGTCTACACTGATGCCTTTCTGCTTGTTGGGTCACTCCACCTGTCTTATTTGCATAAGATTCACCTGCTTATGAGGTAATTTGCATTCCATGGAAGTTTCCCTGTTTGCGCGTGCTTGCATGCCACTAAGTGACAGTTAGTTACTGAATCTAAAATTGTTTGTGCTCGCGTACGCATTGTGCTGTGATGTGTACACAAAAAAAAATCATGTAGGCTTTACTGAATTCCTCCAATAAACTTGTTTACAGAATTATAGCTAGTGATGCTGCCATATGTTACATAGGGTAATTTACAATTATTCACAATTATTTATGAATACTAGTACAGATAACAATATCTAATATCCTCACATATGTGCGTACAATATTTACAAATATGACAGTGAAACATGCCATTCCTACTTCAAATACTTGTGTCAGGGATACTCTCAAATAGCCTTTTTAAATAATAATTTTTCTTACAAGAAAAACTTGGCTTATTTCCCAAAACAGAACTTAATCTCTGTTCCCAACCAACTATACTAGAAGTAGTGAATATAGTAACAGAGATACAACAACTGGTGATGAGATCTTTAGAAAAGGGTAATAGCAAACTGTATATGAAAAAAAAATGGGAACTGTGGGGAACAATATATACAGGGAAGAAATGAGGTTTAAAAGAAGGCAGTACTTAAATGTGCTATGTAATGTTTAAAAATGATTGGGTAGATTATAAGTGATATATAATGTTTGCAACTGAGAGTGTGGTTTGTGATATAAAATGCTTACAACTAGAATTGTGCCGGTGTGGTTTGTTTTTATTCATATAAATGTATGATTGCCTATGTCATAAGTGATGATTTAATAAAGATGTTTCTTGTTTAAAAAAAGGCAGGAATTGAATCATTTATGTAATGTTGCTTAGGTTATAGAATATATAGCAATATATGTGAAGTATAATGTTTGTAAACGTGAACTTGTTAATACAGTTTGATTAGTTTTCTATAAATGTAAATTTTCCTAGCCTTTGTCTCAACTGATAATTCAATAAACATTTTTTTTAAAAAAAGAATAATATTCCAGTTCCCATATGCAACATTCCTAATATCAGTGCAATCCAGGGAAATAGAAATAGGAAAACTGCTCATTCTGGAAGTATCATTAAGCCTGTCCATCTGCTTATTTGAAACCTGTCAATAAAATAGGAGAAAACTTTGTCTCTGTAAAATCTTTAACTTCCGAAACAATATTGTCCAAAATCATCTCTCGATAGCCCTTATCTCTATTAATAGTTGCTTGAAATGAGTAACTTCATCCTCAAATCTCAAATTATTGCTTACCTAGCAATGAAGCCTGACAAATTGTCCTCTAATAACATTGTTCTTCATAAAAGAGTTCAAATAATCATTCATGAAAATAGGTTTCCTGTAACTAGTACGATGAAATGTTCTATGTCGAATATCCAATTTAATTTCATCATCCAAAAAATTCACTGAATTACCCATTCTAACTTTACCAAAGATGAGAAAATCAGTACGGGCATTCACATCTGAAATTAACCCAACTAATTTACTAATCTTACCTTCCCATATAAAAAATAATCAATCATCAATCAATGTATCTGTTATAGAATGCTACTTTATTAAAAAGCTCATGTGCACTTAAAAAATTCTATTCCTCCCAACTCATAATGAGGTTGGCAAAAGAGGGTACCATTCTTGCATCATAGCCACACCTCATTTCTGTTTGAAGTATTTTCCATCAAAAACAAAAAAAATTGTTGTCCAAAACTAACTCCATAATTGTACAAATTGCATTAATAAAGCTGTTATAAAACCTAGTGAACTTTCCTAGATATTTTCTATGAAAATCTATACCAACCTCCTATAATACACATGTATACAAGGAAACTACATCCAAGGTAAAAAATCAATTTTCCCAACCTGTCAACCTGCATTAGCATAAGAAGTCAAATGATGCCTAAGAGTCTTTTAAAAAAAACTTAGAACTTTGAAACAATTAGAATCCAGGAAGTCTGAAATGTTTAAATTTTACTTTAGTCTGCTGCAATAATTGACATGATGAAAGATGGAAAAAATCACTTTGCCAACTTCTTTATGAGTCTTCAGAATTCAAAACAAACCATGCTACATTTTGAAAATGTAGTTTCAAAAACTCAGAAACATGTATATAGATCTGACCCTGAAGTAAAAGATCAAGTACAACCTTGTCAGCTTCAGAACAATGATAATTAATAACATTAACATATGTCTTTTCGTAATAATACTTGTTAGCAAGCTTCTCTGACAGAACTGAGTTATAATCAATAACATTCATAAGAACTATTCCATTCCCCTTGTTGGCTTTCATAATTCTAAACCCCTTCAGTTCCTAAGTTCAACCAATGCTTTCCTTTCAGATGGTAACATATTATAAAGCGTTTTGGAAAGCAGAGCACAAATTAGGTCCCAAATATCTTGTTCAAATGTTTCAGAGAAAACTGAAGTGTATGATGCAATGATGGATTATATACATTTCTTTTTCTTAAATACATGTGAAGACCCTGCTCAAAATCTTTAACCTCATGTAAAATATAATGTAAATTCAGTTTACCCACATACAACTTCAGGTCTTTGATTATACTAACCACATTTGTTCTATTGGAGGGTACAAAAGTAAACCTTTATTCAATACAGCTAAATGCTTAGACTCTAATTTAAAACATTGTAGTTAATAACTGGACAAGCATTGGACATAGAAACCGACTCCACTAAATTCTTCTCCTTCTGCCCCTTCCTCTCCCTTTTTGTTTCCTTTTCAAGTAACCTTAATTCCCCCCAATGCTCTTTTGAGTTACATTCTAAAAAGGGGAGGGTGATGAAGGAGCATCAAAAACTTTAATGAAATTTAAAACATATCCTGAACTACTAGGGCATTGTTCAATATTGCTGACATTTAATAAGGGGAAATGACTCATGATTAACCTGTGTCTCACTTGTTCCATTTACCACATTATCAGAAAACCCTTCATTGTTACCATCTCCCAGGTTGACATCATCATGAATAAAAGGTTTGTCTAATGGATAGGTTTTACCACTAATATACATTTAAGAGTCTCTGGCTAAGTTCCTTTCTTTGCTGTGAATGATGGTGGACACATGTCAATCAATTCTTGCCCCAGTACTGTTGTAAACAGTCAAACAGTCATTATAAAATATGTGCTTCTTAATGTCAGTATCCAACTTCTTAATCAAATCTTTTAAAAGACTTAACTTGTCCTTATAGTCAGAAACTAATAACCTCATGACTTCAATCCGGTATTGTTAAAAACTTGAACCAACTTCTTGTACAATGCATCATTTTGTTTAGACCCATTTGGAAATTTAAAAACCTTCAACCCAGATAGCAGCTAATAAATTGTTATACAATGTTCCAAATAGAAAATTTCCAGTTTGATGATTTGTAACTTGATTAACTGGTGTTCAAAATCAAATATTAGCTGACTACAGTGTTTGAGTGATGTACTGGCAAGTTCAGTGGCAAGACTGACTTGCCCAACTTTATTTAACCCAAAAGGGTTAGTGATGGACTTTAACACACTGCCCAAATTAAAACTAAAAAAAAAACTAAAAGTGTCATTATTAGTGTTTGTAACTGCTGTGGAATAGCAAACTTAAATAATGCTTAATAGTCACAGTGTGGAAAGTGTATTCTTTTAACTGTATCTAGTCATCTTAGTGGTGACTGCTGTGAAATTTTCTGCAGGTGATTTATTCAGTTTTAGGAGTTACAACATCCTTCACCTACTCCTCATAAACATGACAGAATGTTGCACTGCTCCGTTGAATTTCTTAAGACTGCTCAGATACAATCTATGACTGACTTACAAAGTATCCTTTGATACTGCTCCGATGGACCTGTTGAACATCCTCAAAACAATTATCATTAAAATTACCTAAAAGACTCATCTGCAATATAAATAGGACATTATGGAGAGATAAGTATTTGTCTAAGAGACTACCCCTTCCCTGGAATAGGTCATCCACGTAAAGTATAGTTCTTCCCTAAACCAATTCAAATGCAACTTAGACCAGAGGAAGGAGAAACAGAAATTGACCCATTCTCTGGTACGTATGTGTCTAGTAGATAGAGGCAGCCTGAATATGCTAGATAATCTCTGTGCAAGCCTATGTATACCTCTTAAAATAACATTAGGATATCAAACTTTGGTCAAATACACTCATGAAGCATGGCTTAGCTGAAAAACTGCCCTTGAGGTCATTAGCCAAGTAATCATCCAGGAACCTATAAGAGCATCATATTCAAATTATTGCATGTTGACAAGGAAACTAGTGTCAGCATGCTAATGAGCTATTGTGCATGTAAGTAATGAATTGAAACATTGCGGCACACTCAGAAATGTATAAAATCAGTGCAATATTCTGCAGTAATTAGTTTTTCTGAATACCATTTTTTATTGCACAGTTGGTATCACATGCTAAGATTAGAATCTGCAGTAGCTACATGACATAGATAACAGCCACCTTTGGATCCAGTGTCCACGATGTTGCACATCACCACCCTCCATGTTGCAGAAGGCTATAAAAGAAGCTGAGTTACCAAGACCTCCTTGACTGAGACATTGCCAACTACTGCTTTGTGGACAGAGAGGCCATACTGGAGTTCTAAGTATATCTGCCTTTTTAACAATAAAGATGGATGTGCTGAATGCCTATTTCAGTAGACATGAATGTTTGTGTATAATTTGACAATCCTTGTTACAGAGACCATTCAGCATCTGACAGAAGACACATTAAGATGTTTACAGTGTCATCAGCCTAATAAATCTTACCCTACTTCCTCTGCATGATGCTGGAGTGCATGGAAGGTCAAATTTAGTTTACACAGACAGCAGAGGAGAGAACCACCACTATGTAAGCATGGTATGACATATCCCATTTCTTTGAGGTACTGGCAGTCCCTGACTGTGCACACATAGCCATTAATTCTCCACCAGTTTTACATTGTGTCTTTTATAAAAACAGAAGGGCTTCCTGTTCATCAACTGCCAAATATCATGTAGCTCACAAGGTGTCACCCACAATATAACGCTGAACTCCATGTTGGACTGCAAGCTGTCCTGCACTGTCCCATGTGTCCTGTCAGGTAAACCCTCATAGCAGAACTGTAACCTTGGCTGCTCTGTTTCATACACCATGCTAAAATGAGCCCCACTCCCAGTGGGACTGCAATCTGTTATGGCCTGTCTCCTGTATCCTGACAGTTATTTCTCCCCAGCAGGCCTGCACTGTTCCTACTCTTTTCACTGTGCCCTATCTAGTTAAGGCCACACCACACAGCATGCCAGTCTCTGTCTTGACTTGTGGAGTCTATTGTATTTCTATTTTCATTTATTGATATAGTGTTTGTTTGATTTTATTTGTGCTATGTTATTTTGTTTTTCTCCATTTAATTTCTTTTTCTACAGGATTAGCAGTGGTGGAGGCAGTGAGTACCTCACTCTACACCAGAAGTTGCACCTACTATTGGGTACCCAGCACTCACCACACCTGTCTTTCTGAGGTTGAAACAGGTCACCCTGTGAAAGCTTACCTAGATAGCTCATTGCTGTCCTCTACTGCCACCACTCAGGTGTGGGAGGGGTAAAGGCTACTTTTGTGAGAATGGTGCAAATAGTACTAACCCAGCCATCCAGCTGTAAATATATTGTTGGACCACATACTGGCTACCCACCCTGGCTGCCTAGAACATCTCATTGTGTAGCTATTACAGAAGTATGACTAGATCTATTTGGCAATAAGATGTGGAGCAGAATCTGCCTATAATTTCAGTCATGGATGAGACTGACATCTGGGTGGGTCCCACTCTAAGCTATTTTGTTACAACCTTCTCACTTCTTTGTATCCCACATCATTGTGTTTCTCATCCCTTTGTCCCACTTCCCATTCCCTGCTTTTACTGCAATCCTTCCCATCTTCAGTTTTCCATCTCAATCAGTGCACATCTTACCATTGTTGTCCCGACTTAGATGGCAATCAGTCTTTGCCTGTGGTATGTGTTTGTCTGTTCTTGGTACCTTCCTCTTACCATTTATCTGATCTGCACTTTTTCCTGTGCTACATTCCACCTCCACCTTTCTTCTTGCAAACTAAAAATAAACCAAAAAAGAAAAAGAAAATGGGTGCCTCCACCCACAAAAATAGTGTACCCTCCCCCCACTCCAGTCTTCCCTTCTTGTTTTTCTTCCATATGCACCTTTGATTGATCTTCCCTGTATTTTCACCTTTCCACCCCATCGTTGTGATAAAATGACTTGGCATTCAGCCATAGTACCCTTGTATGGGCTGCCTGTTGTGTCTGTGTCACGGCTACAGGGTAATCCATGCATAGCATTAATGCATCATCCATGCCACCTGCTGGTGTTTCATTTGGGTCAACTGACCACTCATAGTGCAGTCACTCCAGCAGTGCAGTCACTGCTCTTATCACAACTACACAGTTTATTATGCAGCTCTGTGTTAAATTCATTATACTTTTTTTTAATTACGCCATTGTGTTTTGCTTTTTTTTTTTTCAGCACCCTCCTTGGAATCTAATGAATGCTAACATTGTAAAACTGCAGTTCAGTTGAACAGTATGCTGTTTATACTTCTGTATTAGTAAGGTTCAAGAGATATGATAATTTCTCTGTACTGTGAGTTCATAACCTAATATCCTTCAAAGCTTCATTGGAAGTTATTATACAAATTTCTAGAGTTACAGTCGAGTCAATGAATTAATCTCCACAAAGGTCCCTTACAAAAAGAATACAGGGAGTAAACACAGTTTACTTTTTTAAAAATTTATTTTAGTGTGTTGTTTCTTTAAAATTTGTGTATGTAATTAGGAACAGGTTTATCTATTGAATCATTATAATTGGAAGTGTTTTTATATGGCCCATTTGGGTTACTTCATTGTTCTGAAGAAGTCCCTCACATTAGGACTAACCTGGGTAAACAGAGTTGTGCTTTGGTGTTTGTACTTTGCTACCAATAGTCTTGGACATCTTTATCATCAGTTTTTATTAGGTTAGTAAACACAGTTTCCTTTGCTGATAGTCTCAAAGCCCTGTCTCTTTACTTGGCATTCATACAGACTTCTGAGAGGTGATCTTTACCTTGCATATAAGGCATCCCTGAACCCTGTTCTGATGAACTTTTTGCCCGTCCGCAAAACAAACAGCATCAGAAGTACTAGATTAAAAAACTTAAATAGGACATATTAGAGAGATTTGATATGTTTCTCAAAGAATTCCCATTCTCTGAAGCAGAGTTCCTCCCTATCCGTCTTCACACGCAACTTGGACCTATGGATTGGTAATCAGAAATTCACCCCTGGTTTGGCTCCTCTGTCTCTGATCGGCAAAGGCAATCAGTAAATCACCCCCTATAAGTCAAATAAAAATCAAATTTATGGGTCACATTTGGGTTGCATAGCTAGACTTTTAAAGACCCTAGCCCAGTACACACCTATGAACCTATGAACCTATAACTTTATTTTCTCCAAAGCTTCATTGGAAGATATTATGTACATTTCCAGAGTTACAGTGAACTCAATGACTTTGAGAATTTGATGTTCATAACGAGTTTAATAAAGCTTGTGGGGATACCGGTGGACAGATGATTTATTTAATATCATGTACACAACCCACATATTGATTATACCTGATAAAAACCCTCAATAAGACATGGTTAGGTTATGATGCAAATATGAAAACTTGAAAAATAACAGAAAAATAATGACTGATACTTCTATTGTAGTACATCTTTGACAAATGACATTAATATTATTTTCTTTATCATTCTGGTCCCTTTCAGATAATGCCTGCTATTGCTTAGTATGTCACTTGCTTATGGAATCCAGACCCACAAAATGTCATGATACCATAAGCAGCAATGGGTATCAAATGGAAATTTACAAAAAAAATCACTACAGTTTTGAATGATTTAAGCCACAGCAGATAATGTGTTTTCTTAACAACTGTTACATTCAAAAAGAAGCTGACATATCTGATCCTATGCAAAACCTGACATAGTCACAACTTAGCCCAAGTCCCTCAAATGACCCACGTTTTATTACCAGCTCAAACATTATCATTGGTAATCAAGGAGGATAGAGAGAATGCTGCTTAGTAGTCATGTGGTAAGGTTGGCCTGATAGGGCAATTTCAACTTACAAGGATCTGCATGCATACTGTGCTATTTGCGATGGAGCTTAGTTCATTAGGATCACCACCTTTCCAGATAGTTTCTGTACAAAGATGTTTAGACTGCTAATTTTCTTTCCCACTGTGGCTGCTGTGGAGACAAGGAAGATGTCCAGTTAAGAAAGAATTTCCAACTTGGATAAAAGTTTTAGAATGGAGAATAGTAGTGGGACAAAGATATGGCAGTTAAACAGCAGTGACATTAAAAGATTTATTGCTATTAATAAGTAACCTAAAATGGAGGGATAGAGGAGAGGCCTTAGAAGAGGGGCATGTGTAAGGGCAGTAGACGTGTGGGGAATGAAGAAGAAAAGCAGTATATGTGAGTCTTGTAGTGCTAAATTCTATCGTGTCACAGGGGCCCAGGTGGCAAAAGGAAAGGAAAAACACAAAATAGTAAAATGACAACATTTATTTACTTATGTTATATAGTTGATGACTTGAAGAGTAACAAGGGAAAATGGCAGAGCAAGATGCTAGAGGTAATGTAATATATAAGAAACTAAACAGCAATATTTTGTGTTAGAAATATGCAGGCCATGGTGCCATACATTTAAATGGAAACTGAGTAACATGAACAACAATATTGGTGCAAGGACAAAAACTTGATGGAATTCAAAAACAAGTAGACGCATAGATGAGAAATACTGGTAATTAAGTCTGTATTTTAGAAAATGAGTTCAAAAATAGACGGTCTGGTATACAGATCCCATGAGGATAACTTCTGTGTAATAGGAGTGGCAGAAGGAATAGTGGTGAGCGATACAAGTAAATTTATATAAGTTTTGTAGAATGAAGGGGTCAAGGAAATAGCAGCCTGCATTCCAAAGCTGACAGAGCTTAGCGAGTAGAAAAGTGAAATAGTAGTACAAATGCAGGGGACCAGCACACAATCATTAAGATATATTGCCATCAAAGAAAGAATAGATCCTGAGACAGGCTACCTGTACAAGAGGACTGACAATGGATGTGCTGAAGTGAAGTAGGCAAAGGATATTTAGCAGTAGTGCATTAGTAGAGATAAAAGCAAGTGAGGGCTTGTTCTACTTGGTATATTCAGAAATTATAAAATTCAGGTGGCAGGGAAGGGCACATTATTGCTGTACTAGAGAGCGAGAGAGAGAGAGAGAGAGACATTAAGTTCTATTTTTAAACAATGAGGAGCACAAACAAATGGTGGAATGAGTAAATCATGGGGCAGGAAAAAGGGCAACATCAAGGGATATGTGATGGAGAGAATGGGAAACCAGTAAATATATACAGACTTAGAAGTGGAAGTAGATGACAATGGAGATGAATCACCAATCTGTATACATAGATGAACAAGTAAGGTCACACATACCACCATTGTCAAATGAGACAGAGGGATATTGTGAGAAGAGGAATAAAGGGAGCGATCAGCATTAAAGACCCCTAGAAGAAAAGGCAGAACATCATCACTGAACCAGTTTGACTGACCTAATGAAGGACAAGCCAATGAAGCAATGGAGTGGAGTGCAAGAGGAAAGAGTTTGAGATATAATCAGATTGAGAAGTAGCAGAAAAGCAAATAGAGTTACATGACTAGGCAGATGACAAAATCAATATTAACAGCCAACTGGCAAGACAAAGGTATGCCAGGCTCACACCATGTAAGGCAAGGCAAGCAAAGCAAAGGTGTAGAGTCCAGCAAATATGGGAATTTGTAGTGGAGGACCTCAGAAAAATTGTGTTTGATTATACAATTTCTGTTACATGTATGTCTCCCATGTGAGGAGAGCAGTCAAGTGGGAAGAGAAGGAAGATCAGACAGAGACTGACTGCAGAGGAAGAGGCACAATGGTTTGCATGAATAGGAGAATGACATGAATAGGAGGATGAAACATAGAAGCTCAGGCTTCAGAGTAAAGGAAGAATTCATGGTTGCTGATAAGAGTGTGGACACCCTAGTATAGACATTGACCCAGTGGGTAACCCTATATGGACAAAAATAGTGATTTTATGCTTATATTTGAAAAATATGTAAAGCTGTAATGAAGAGGTTTTGTTCTTTAAGCCCAACAAGGGGATCAAAGCCCATATGTAAGGACTGTGGGCAATGGTAAATGTTAGTTTAAGCTATTATTATGTGTAGGAAACTATTATATTTATAGTTTATAAATGTTAGACAGTGAATGTGTATAAGCTAATTGTAGACTATATTTAAATTATACACACACACATACACACACACACACACACACACATATATATATATATATATATATATATATATTTTTTTTTTTTAAACTTTGTAAATTTGGAGCAATGAAATTCTAATGTAAATGAATCTGTATTGTCACTATTTAGTTGTGATAGCAGGCTAGTTATAATACTTGAGATAAAAACTTAGTTGAATTTCTTTTGAGGGTAGGGATAATCACTGTTGGCATATAAATGGACAGAATTTGGAATAAAATTCATGATGTATTTTTACAATGTATTATTTTTGTGAGCAATCACATGAAACTTCTAAATTATGAAAATGAGAGCATATCCAGTCCAAATTAGATGTAGTGTGCCACAAATCTAATGTCATATTTACTTGCATGCATGCAGTAAGTAAATATTTACAATGAAAAACTTAAGATGGTGTCAAATTTCAGGTATTAGGTCTGTGAGTGATAGTTGTGGGTTGAGGAATGAGAAGAGGAGTTGTAGTGAATTCAAAATGGAGGAAATTTCTATCTTGAGAGTAATACCTAAATAGCTAAGTTACTGACCAAAAGCTACTTCAACCTATCATGTCCTTGGATGGGGGAGAGGTAGAGCACTGTCATGTCCAAAAACCCGTGGACCCCAACTTCCAATTAGGTCATGGTAGTAGATTTAATGACTGGGTTGCTGGAATGTTGTGGAAATAAACAAACCGCATCAGAAGAGAACATGTATTGGTAGCACTAAAGCGAAAAGGTTCCTTACAGTCTGAGTACAGGAGCTAAAGCTTTTATATGAATTTTCAACATTTATCCTACTGTTTTTAAGTTATTTGTTTATTAAAATCTATTAACATGTTATTTATTCAATCACTAATGTTAATTGTTTAATCATACAGAGGGGAGGTCCTACAATTTGTGTATATATATATTGGTTAATGATTCAACATAAGATGTATCTGAAGAAGTCTTATGTTTATTTGGGTGAAAACGCTGTGTTTTTACATTCTGTTTGCGTTAATATCATTAAAGCAAGGAGTCTGTTTTTATCAGTCACGAGTAGTTTGGTGTTCCTTCCTTTGTCCAGCATTTGGTTTTCAGAGCTAAAGCTATTGTACAACATGATGGAGAAGCAAAATATATTTTTTTAGTGTTTGGAAATTGATTGTGCCAACAAAAGATAGATAGATAAATAAGTAAATAAAGAAATAGTCACTTAGAGAAAAAATGGGGGAGAGTAAAGCAGATTGCATTTATCAGACAACAAGGTAAATGGATCTGTAAGTTGGATAGGATATCAAAGCACAAGGAAACTACGTGAGTTAGAGAATACTGACATAAATGGTAGAGGTGTGTCAGATCATCACTTGGTCACAGTGCTATAGAAGGGGATAGGGAGAGACTGGACAGATGTAGATGGAATCAGAGTAAATGGAGAGGTGCAGATCAGGTGGAATTGTTAGAAATAGGGACGTAATTCAAAGGAATATATCTAAACAGGTAAATCTATGAATGAAAAAGAAGGAATGCAATACAGCTACTTGAAGAGCTGAAGTGATTGGATATAGAGGCTGTCGGAGGAGATAATGATAGGATCAGCTGGAGGAAAAAGTGATGGAAGTATGCAGTAGCAGACAGAAGTGGGTTTTGTGAATGGCTAATCATACACATGAGAAAAGGAGAAACTAATAGAATAAGATAAGGTGAGTAGAACAGACAGGACCAGGAGATGCAAGTGGAGAGAGGAGTTGGAAGAGCAAATACAGGAAGACATGGGGCAGAGGAAACGTAAATGAATAAATAAGAGGGAAGCAGATATGGTGATCTTGTTAGTGTACAAATTCATAGAGGCAAAGAAAAGAGCTTGTGCTGGTGGGTTGAAAACAGCACTATAGGAGAGTTACTAAGAATGAGTAGATATGACGGAAATTTAGGAAATCCTATGATGATTTTTATTCATGAAGAGAGTTAAGGTGGATAAAGTTTGGAAAACAGAAAGGGTTGGAATATTGGAAGGATGGAAAGAAATGAATAAAGAGATGAGGGGAGGAAGATGGTAACAGTAATCAGACATAGACCAACATGTAAAGCAGAAAGATTCCAATTGTTTTGCAGATGATTAGTACAACTTGGTAGGAATGCAAGTAGGTGGGTCCTAGATTCGCTCCCGAGCACTTAGTCCATTGGGCAACGAGCACCCTTCACTTCAGCACTCATTGTTTCTGTAGCAGGTATGGGTTTTATGGGGTCAGATTACTAGCCTGAGGCTCAACCCTTCTCAGAGGGTGCACTACACATTTGCACACACACACTCACACCTAGGGCCAATTTAGAGTGTCCAATCCACCTACTGCATGTCTTTGGAATGTGGGAGAAAACCACAACACCCAGAGGAAACCCACATGAATGCAGGGAGAACATGGAGGCTCCACACAAAAGGTACCCCAACAGGGAATCAAACCAGAGAACCTCTTGGTGTGAGGAGACAGCACTAATCACTACACCACTGCACCATCCATGTAGGAGAGTAAGTCACTTTTAATAGTATAGGGAAGAAGAAAATGTGTCAAAATCAATATGGTAGGTGGAGCTGGTGGTGGTGGTGGTGGGGTTATACAAAGGAAAGGGGAGAAGGGAAGGCAGGACAAATTATAGACTAATGTCTTTATGCAACAATGTTGCAAAACGTATGGCCAGGATATGTGCTGCTAGGCTGGATATGCTGCTGTCAAAATTAGTGGAAGAGTAGCAAGTAGGTTTTGTGTAAGGTAAATAGTCCGAAGATTATTGAAGACTGTTGTTAAATGTAATACATTGGTGTGAGACAGGAACAAAAACAGATAAATGTGGCTGGACATAAAGCCAGGTCATGGTTAAATTGGGCCTAAATCATGGTAATGAAGTGGTGCCCTCTCCCTGTAGCTATATACTGTTACGCATCTGTCTCTTCCAAATTACCATAAACCACATTTCTGACCCATCTGTGTGTGCATACTACTTTCTTCTTTAACTTTACAATGATCAAGAACATTTGGATTTAATTTTACAGCAAAAGCACTGACAGTCCTTTGCTAAACAAAACAAATTCTCTCACTGAAAACCTGAGCAAAAATAAAATGTCTCTTCTCTTGAAGCTCACTTTTCCTGGAAACCTGGCCATGCATTAAACTAGAACAGACAGGCTTGGATTCATACTCAAATAACATATAGTAAAATACTATCAGTTATGTAAGAGATGCAGAAATTCAAAAGCAAATGGAAAATGCATGTGCTAAAAGCCTCAGGCATTCCGCTGCATACAAAAGTTCTTTTTCAGGTCAGCATCACACAGAATACAAGTGCAGGCTAATGGAATCAAAGCCTGTAATACAGGAAACAGCTCATTGCCTTACCTGCCTACATTAACTGCCACACAAACTGATGTATCCCAAACGCAGTACATTTTATGTTCATATGTCTGCAAAAAAAATAAATAAATAAAAACATGTATTCATGTATTTATAGTTAAAATATTAATATTAAACTTGTTGACTTTATGCTGTCGAGTGTGTTCACAGTCACGTAATAAACACACTATCAACAGTTAACAAAACAAGGACCATACTTAAAGAATATGGCTTGTATGATGATGCTCCTGTTTACTACAATCTATGCCTTTTTTACACCATAACTACTCTGAGATGCAGAAAACAGGTGTTTAAACACACACACACACACGCACACACACACACACACACACACACACACACATACACAGGTGTGACCATTAGTTGCAGACTTTAATATGACTGTACATCGATCAGATGTTTGCTTGTGTTCAAGTATGTGATAATACACAAATAATGAGCTAGATGTAGCAACCCATTGCACTCCTGTGTTCTCCCAATCTCTTAGCTCAAGAATCAGAGCCAAATGCCCAGATGAGGAACTGATTTTAAATACTAGTCTTACTTAGAATGATTAGAATGTTTCTTGCACACCAGGTTTTATTTTAACAAACATTTTCTGAGGGAGTGAAGCTTGACTCGTATGTTTGCTACAATTTAGTGACTACAGTCCAC
>NC_056730.1:252819204-252844204 GCF_019279795.1 Protopterus annectens
TTCCTACGTTTAAAAAAAAAAAATCAGAATGCTATATATGTATTTACATATCAGCAAGATTTTATTGCTTTCCTTAATATCTGTTTGTTCTTCTATTTTATATTTCCCATCTTCCATCAGATATTGCATTATTATCTTCTGGCTGTATTCAAATTCCAATAACTGTGCCACTAACTACCAAATTTCTGGCTTTCTCTCCATCATGTTCATTTTATAATAGTGCTTGACATGTCTTATCGATTCTAACTAGTCTCTATGTAAGCTCCCCATTTTTGCTGTAGGTGATGTTTTCCATTCCCTTGCTATCTATTTTGGGACAAATTCTAACACTCATCTTGTAATCAGCTCTTCCCTTTCTCCACCTAGTACATCTATTTCTATTCCCATTCTTAGTTCTTCCCATGTCCTTGTTACAGACTTAGAAACATTTTATCCCAACTTTTCATAGCTTGTTTCTATCCTGCTGTCCCCTTTTGGATTCCAGGAACATATATAGTATTCCTGCGTCACTTACTCCAAATCTCCAGCACTTTGTTCTCATGTCCATCCTTCAAGTGTTGTTTTATTTGGTGTGTGTTGCCATCAGAGTAGCATTCTCATCTGCTGATTTCATATGTAAGGCCATTTCCTGAGAAGACAGGCATTTCCCCATATCTCAGTTTATTTGGCGTGTGTCACTCCCTCCTGCATATTTTCTTTAACTATGCATATCTTCTCACGCCTGGGTCTTCCTTTTTCACTTCTGTGTTATTTGATATCTTTCTAAATTAAACTTTACTTTCCCTTTTTTACACTGCCCCACTGTGACTGCCTACTATTTTATTCTGGCTTAGTTGTACTATACTCTGTATAGACATTCTGAATTAAATGTTTTTCTTCTATCTTAATATTAGTATAATCTACATAAATGTTTTGTAGCAAATGTTCCAAAATGTTTAACTCTAATCCAAAACTGATTTTGTAGCTTATTTTCTAATAGCCCTTTTTCCTCATGTCCGTTATCATTTTGTTTGATATATACAGCTCAGTTAATAGTATTCAACTGATTATCCTGTAACTATGTCTGTGAATGCATTTTTAATCTCTAACTGGTTCAATATTATTTGTATATGGGTTTTCTCCATGTCATATCACCTAACTGTTTAAGTCTTCTCTCCCAGTTTATAGTTAATCTTCACTAGATAGGTTTTCCATATAGGGACATCTTCCTTTCCCCAAACAGTTTGGCCTCCATGACCACATCATGTAAACTGAGCCATTGTACCAAATGAAATGGCACAATCTGAGGTGGGATATATATCAGTCCACATTACCAGTGTCAGCAGTTCCTGTGTGCCTCACCCATGTAATCATTTTTGGAAATGCATATCTTTTCTACTAATTGGTGATCATTTCTCATATATGTCTTGCAACTTGTATTATATGGAGATGAATCATAATCTTTGTAGCATTTATCTTACCATAATATAGATCCTATAACCACCTTTCTTTAAAAGTGTGTTTACCTTGCTGTCAAGTTATCTAAGTTTCTTTAACTGTTCCTTCTTAAGTATACCCTATCTCCATTCCACTGTTTGTGGGGAACTGTGTCTCCTACATATTTTTAATTGTTCCTCCTCCCTTGCCTTCTCCTACTCTGAACAGAACTGATTTATTATGATTTAATTCTAATCTACCCTAATAGTATCTATTCTGTGTTTTCTGCTGTTAGGATACATTCAGTAGTATATAGCTGGAATGTGGCTTTACCACTTATTTGATATCTTTGACCTAAAATGTTGTGGACTTCCATAGCTAACTCTTGTGATATTAAACGAAAGAACCCCAGAGACAGTGGACATCATTGTTTCATTCCTCAAAATATTTTCCAATGTGCTGACACTCAATTGTTTAATAATATGTCAAATATGGGAGTATCATATAGCATCTTTAGCCATTTACAGAACTTCGCCCCTAAATGCAATACTTCAAATAAAAACTCCAAATTTATTTTAACAAAAGCTTTGTTTTAATTTTGAATGAAACTACTCTTTATTATTTATGTCCAGTTTGATGGCTTTCTAAGACGTTAGCTAGATTCTGCAAGTTTTCTTGTTCTATCTTCTGTTTATAAATCTTTTTTGCTCCATCCTCAATAGTTTGAACAGGACTTCATTGAATCTCTTCACTAGGATTTCTGGCAATATTTTTGTCTAAATTCAGAAGTGAAATGGGCCTATAGTTGGCCAGATCTGTTCTATTCCCCTTATTCTTCTGTATAACTACTATTCTGACGTTTCATACTGCAAGGTACCTTTTCCTTTCTAAATTTATTTATAATTATCTAGTAATACTTGTGCTACTTATGTTTTGCCCCATTTATAGAATTCTGGAGGAAATCTATCTGGGGCAGAGAATTACCACTTTTAGTATTTTGTATATCTATAAGCCGCGGTGGTGCAGCGGTAGCATTGTTGCTTCACAGCAAGAGGTTCTCCCTTTCGATTCTCGGCTGGAGCCCCTTCTGTGTGGAGTCTGCATGTCCTCCCCGCGGTCCAGTGGCATTCGAAAGACAAGCATAGAATGCCTTTGTTGAAGGTTGGGTGTCGAGATGGCACCCATAAAAAATCAACTGCCAATCATTTGTGGACCGGAGTTCCACTGTGGTGACCCCTAACCGGGAAAAGCCGAAAAGAAGAATACGTATTTTGTATATCTATCTGAACTTCTTGTAACTTAATAAGACTATTTAATTTATCCCAGCCATACTCGCCTAAAGCTTTCTGGGCATTCATCAACCATTGCTTTATCTGTTCCTCCTCTTACTTTTGATATATTTCTTTATAGTATGATCTAGTAGCTTCCATTACTAGCTCAGCTGAACTTACTACGTGTCTCATACTGTAATTTTATGCAATCTACGTTCTGTTCTCTGCATTTTTCTTTATATGTCCAGCCCATGCAGTGTATTTTGCACTCCTCTCTTCTTGTAACACCAGAAATCTCTTCCAGTTATACGTTCCCTGTTTGTATGTGTTAACTGTTCTCACTCTCCCCTTAAGATGCGTATCTCTTTCAGTGGAAGGGGTCTGTCATTATCTTCTCTGAGAATTAAATCCTGCAGTTCTTTTATCTCCCTTCTTTTTTTCTGTACATTGAAAATGTCTGTCTTTTGCTTCTTTCCCTTGTCATTAAATGAGTCTTTTTTGCTGCTTTATCCTCTTCCCATAGACTGTGCATATTTTTTTTTCAAATGTATTGTCGATTATCACTGAATGCATCCCCTCCCTTAACTTTTCCTGTTGTTCCTTTGTTTTCCTCTTATACCATGCTCATTTCCACGGATCTTTTCCAACCTGCTTTCATTCTGTTGCCATTGTTGAGAGCATGGAGGGATGACATGAAATGTATCTGCCCAAAATATTTGTCTGTATCACTTTCTTCTGCCGTTTAATGCTTATAAAGATGTAATCTAGTCTACTACATTGAGAACCTTCTGTCCGTGATTAAGTGAATACCTTGTCTCCTTCGTGGTCCTCCATTTGTCTATTAAATTATTATTACTTATCCTTTCTTTTAGCTAATACTGGATTTCAACATGGCATTCTTTTATACCAAGTAGCCTGCCCATAATAGGTCTCAAAGTGATGTTGAAGTTTCCCTGCATTATTTGTTTAGTATCTTTTTCCACTATATCATGCCAATTGTTGAAAAAATCATCACAAATATTGGATCATCTGCATGTGAGGCTCAGATGTTACCCATCACAGTTTTGTTATTCTGGATTATATCTTTCCACATAATCCATCTCCCCATTGCATTTATTTTGGATGACTCAGTTGTAAGTTTTGGACTCTTGTGGAACATGATTTTGTTTCCTCTTTTTCCTCAACCAGCTTTATGATCAGTTAACATATATATATTGTTTCAACATATGTTCCTCTCTTATTTTCAGCTTCATCTATTGTAATAGTGTTATTTGAGCTTTCAAGCATTTTAGATTAAGAAAGATCCATTTTGGTTTGATAAGGTGAGAGTACCCTCTGACATCCTAGGTAGTAAGATTAATATGCTGTACTTGCCTAGAACTGTTCTCCTTATCTCCTTTATCTGCCCTACACCTTGGTACCCCCCCATCAAATTTTGATGAATTAACTACATGGTTAGAGTTTAAGACCTTTGCCCATTCTCCACAGCTAAACCCATTGTCTATCAGTTCACTTGCTTTTTTTGGGGGATGCAGTGGGAGTTGTGAATGAGTCCACTTCACAGCCCCTTCCAACAGCTAATAGTTTCTTCCATTTGGGGTCTCTGTTGTAACATAAAGGCCCATTGTTCAGTAACCTGTGCATATTGTAGTCTTCAAATACAAATGGCTTAAGTTTTTCATATTATATTATATTTTTTCTGCTGTTTCTGATCATCCGTTCCACAAATTATGATAGGGAAAAGATTTTGGTTTCAGATCTAATGGTGTAAATTTTGGAAACCAAAGTCACCGTGCTAGTAATAACTTTTCTAAATACGCTCAACCCAGATTTTCTACTTAGAAATGGGTGCAAAGATCAAACTATTACATTATCACTTTCGGACTGTATATTTCATCTAAAAAGCAGCTTTATAAAGAAAAAAAAAATAGTTTGGATATACTCTGGCCACATCCCTCTACACAATCCGGCATACCTGAGATAACAAACTCCAAAATCATGAAGCTGCAGCAATGGCCTGTTAAAGCAAAACAGTGATAGTGGCATACATTAATGCTCTTACAGCTTATATAAATCATCTGCGATTGTCAATGGACAATTTTCAAGAGCTAGCCGCATGTAACCCTCATGTGTCCAGCATATGCATTATTCATGAAGGTTTGAATAGACTACACACTTTTCAAATTCTCTTTTGATCTCAAAGTAGTCTTCTGTCCATTCTCCAACCATGATGCCCTTAAATGTATTTTGCCATCCTGGGATCCTCTATCCCCAAATAGGCACCCAGATTGCTCCTAAGTGTTTTGAGAAGCTACCCAGGAATTCTTTGTAGCACACAGTTTAACTGAGTATTCCCCTCACTTACTGAAGGATGTTTGCAAATGTTTTCTTCATGCTAAATTTTAAATTGGAAATCTGGTCTTTGGAAACAATGGCACTCTGAACTGAAATATCTTCAAGACCATTAGAAATCCCTCTTTAAGTCCAAATGGAGAGATGATAAGTCAGCAAGCAAAGGAGAGTAGTATTGCTGAAATGTAATTCATCCTCAAGTCTTGGTGAGCACCTTCACGAGGTGGACCATGTATTTCACAAAATATCACCAAGACAACACTGATATATAGACTGTATTGTATATAGCATATATCACAGATAGAGGTAGTTCAAAAAAAAAAAAAAAATAGCTGGGTGCACAAGATCCAGGATAAAAATATACCCAGTCCTGGTAGGCGCACTGGTGCTAGGACTGGAAAGAAATGACAGTGTAGAATCCTCAAAATATGGAAACATTGCTACAATGGGGCCAGGCCAGGCTCAGAGGGAGGATCCCCCCCCCTCCATTGTAGAAGGAAGCAGTAGTCCACAAAAATTACAAAAACTGATACCTCAAAGTAGACCATAAAGATGATAGAGTGAACTATTGAGGATAAGACAGAAATTATGCATCGTTACTATTATGCAAACAACCCAGAATATCCAGACACAAGATATACAAAAAGATTAAGAGAGAAATTTGAGGAAAGAAAAATACATCCACAAGAAAAACTGCAAGAAGCCTCAAATAAAAAAAATTGTGTTCATTAATACAACAGGTTTGTGAAAAACATTATATAAACCAAGAAACTTTGACCTGTTTGGAAAAAGAAGCATCTGATGAAGTGCAGAAATATAAACAAAACCTAGAAATTTTTGGAAAATATAAAAAAAAAAAATATGGACATGAGAAAGAAAGAGAGATTTCATATGGTGCAATACTTATGAAAAGTGGGAAGCCAAATTAATCAATACAAAAAAAAACATTCTCCTAAGATATTCAAAGAGAAATACAGGCTAAGGCATCCAGATATGGAAAATTTCATAATAAAAATTAATATCACAAAGAGGAAATGTAGAAAAGAAGATTAGTGAAGTAGACATTAAAAAAAATTGAAGCTGAAGTTATAGAATGCCTGCAAAGTGAAAGATTTGCTGTAGAATGTATAACACAGGTTACATCACAACATGATGGAATGAGTCACCAGAGTAAGAAGAAACAGGAAGATTAGGAGACATCTGAAAAAGAAATATTGATGTGGAAAAGAAAAAGAGGTTTAATATGGTGTAATAGTTATGTAAAAGACAAAGCAAAATTAATCAATACACAAAGAGCAGCACCAAAGATATTTGAAGAGAAATACATGCAAAGGAATCTGGACATGGAGAGCTTTACAACACAACAAATAAGAAGACAAAGAGGAAAAGCAGAAAAGGAGATTAGTAATGGAGAGGATAAAGAAATCGAAACTGAGGTTATGGAGTAACTGCGAAGTGAAGAATTCAATGTAGAAAATGTAACTCAGAAAGCACCGTAGCAAGATAGAGCAATAGACACATCCAAATTAAGGAATAACCAGTGAAACAGGAAGCAACTGGGCAGTTGTTATATGAAGATATTTTGGCACCTTCCAAAGGAAACCAGTGTAAATGTTCAGTTGAAGCTGGACAGCAAGAGAAGGAATAGGAAACTGTGGCAACTCTGACTCAGTCACTCTTGAGGAGTGATAGGCCAGTGAGTTCCCATATGACAGAGCAACAGATGACGCAGGATGAAATTGAAGAGAATTTGATACAGGAAGATGCTGTAGAACTCTCTATGGAATGCCATTAGGAAACGGAGAACAAAAATATATGCCCTTAGTTTAGAAGAAAATGAGCTCAGAGAAGAGTTACTTGATTTAATAGAGCTAAATAGACATATTAATATCAATGAAATAAATAGACTGCAGAAGCGCAATGAAACCTCAAACGTTAGAAGCTTGATGATACAAATGAACACAGTAATTAGGACTGTCCATAGAGATCCATGCGATATAACAGAACTAAACAGAATATATTACTGTGCAGTTAAATTAATAACAGATAAGATTCTACCACAAGAACACAGGGTAGTAAGGGAAAGGAAGGGGAAAAATTGAATACCGTCATGGAAGTATTGAATAGAGAAAACTATAAAGCAATTAAGACAAGAAGTGTCACTGTTAGAAGAGTAAAGAAGAGGGAGCAGATCAACAAAAATACTCAGAAAGATAGATGTGATAAAAGGAATGCACAGTATTATAATGGATCAGGATCTCTCTTGCTTTATTGCAAGCAATAAACTAAAATCTCATCACAGGCATAAAAACTTAGAAGATTCACAGATAAATATAAAGGAAAAGTACAAGATAAGCAATTTATTAATGACCCAAAAATGTTCTATAGAGAATTGGGAAACAAGATAAAAGAAATTGAAAGACCACCCAAAAAAGAAGAAATTGATTCATTTTGGAGAAATATCTATGAAGATACTGTGGAACATAACAAAGATGCTAAATGGATGGAAGACGTAAAAGAAAGAATAAGAAATTCAAAGGTACAGGATATAAAATGGAATGAAGTAACGGCTAGAGAGACTGAGATAAAGTTAAGAAAATCTTCCAGTTGGAAAACCCCAGGCCCAGATGCAGTGCCTAACTTCTAGATAAAAGTATTTACATCTCTACATGGACATTTAGCCATGAGTAAGAACTATTTATATGTACGCCCTGAACAGCCACCGACTTGGTTAACAACAGGAAAAACAATGCTCCTACTTAAGAGTGAACCTGCAAGTTATCCTAAAAATTATAGAGCAATAACTTGCCTTCTGACGATGTATAAACTATATACCAGAAATGATGCCAACAGAGTTTATAGTCATTTAGAAGAAAAGTCAATCATGGAAACAGAACAAAAGGGTAATAAAAGAAAGTCATATGGAACAAAGGATCATTTGTTGTCAAGTAAATTTGTAATAGAGAACAGTTAAAAGGGGAAGAATCTAAGTATGGCATGGATTGACTACAAAAAAGCATGTGATAGTATCCCACATTTATGGATAAAAGAGTGCTTCAAAATGTATGATATACCCTGCATTGATCAGTTACATTACAGTTACCATTAAACAGTGGCAGACCATTTTGCAATTAAGTCATGATAAAGGACAAATTATTATTCCAGGGATAAAAATTCAAAGCTTGGTATTCTAGAGTGACTCGCTGTCACTGCTGCTATTCTGTCTAACCCTTAACCCTTTAAGCTGTCTACTTAACAGATTAGGCCATGGCTATAATTTGTCTCTTAGAAAACAAAATATTTGGGAACCGATGAAGGATCAGCAATAAAACATGAACAAATGCAAAAAAAAAAAAACTTAGCAATGAATATTTTAGAAGACTTAAATTAATCCTGAAAACAGCGCTGACATCTAGGAACAAAATTCAAGATATAAATCAATTTGCTCTTCCTGTCCTAACTTACAGTTTTGGAGTGATTGACTGGCCCCAAAATGTGTTGGATAAATTAGACATCAAAACAAGAAGGATGCTTCATGATCATCAAATGATTTATACATTCCCCATTCTGAAGGAGGTATGGGCCTTCTTAAAATTTATTACATGTATAGATCTGCAGCTGTGAGGCTGCACAGATATCTACTAACCTCACAAGACCCAATCATAGTGAAAGTTTTGAAATGTGTGGAGAATAAATCTACGATGATTTCCCTGCTTAGTCTAGCAGAAGCATATCTGCATCAAGCAGGAATGGAAATCAGACCAGAAGCAGATAAAAATCAGGCAGCAACTGAATGTTTCAAAAAACAAAAGAAAGTATAAGGTGAAGGATCAGATGAGAAGGCAAGAAATGTGCAAAATGCATGCATATAGTTGCAAGTATAGAAAACTTGGAAGAACTTCATGTTGTTCAGGACTGAATGCAGGAATGGTTAAGGGGAGCAAATTCAAACCAAAAGACAAAAGGTTAATATTGACGGCCAAGATAGTGAGGTAAGTGCATGCTGATTTACAAAGTCCATCGAACATGTGGGAGAAAAAGACACATGTAGGTTTTGTAAAACAGAATTGGAAACAGTTACACATCTTGTTGCTGGTTGTGACGCACTAATGGCAGAAGGGCTGTATACTGAAAAGGCACAATAATGTGGCAAGACTGTTGCACTGGGGATTGTACAAACATTATGGTATTGAAGTAGCTGAAAAACACTGGGAACATGAACCACAAAGCATCATAGAAAATGATGAAGTTTACATCACGTGGGCTCACCCATTACCAACAGTTCAAAAGATAGATTAGAGAAAACCAGATATAGTGATCCATGAAAAGAAGACAAAAGTAGCATTGATCATTGAAATCACCACACCCAGTGACTACAGTGTCTTGCGTACAGAGAGACACACAGCCATAAAATATAAAAATTTGCAGGCAGAAATGAGAACAATGTAAAAGAAAGATACCCAGACAGTTACAATAGTATTAGGAGCAATAGGTCTTATAAAAAAGAATCTACAATAGTATTTAGATATGTTACCAGTACGTGTAACTGTACGAACTGCAGGAGTAATTACTGGGTAAATTGTGGGTGCTGCAAAGAGCACTTTTGGCTGACATCAAAGATTGAAACAATAATAATTTCATGAACTTTAATTGTAATTTGACTTAGGAATGGGGTCCATTCACGTCATGGTATTAGAAACCCAAAAGATCTGGAGGAATTAAAACAAAGGAAATGACTCAAGTCTTGTCTGAAGCACTTTCTGAAATTAAAGACAAAATTTAAACCATTCTAAATAAGTAAACAGAATTAGCCTTAGACAGATTATGGCTTCAATGCTGTGAAACATCTTCTCAGGTCCTTTATAGTCTAGCTCATGAAATGTAAAATGAATTCAGTGCAACACATACCATTAGCGATTTGTACTCAAGGTAAAGCAATGGGTTATATGAACCGTAATAGCATGCTAACTCAATTAGAGTGTGCTTTGAGAAGATGTATGAGACCTCTAATTGTGCTCTAGATAGCTCCCTGCAACATTCTAGGTTGCTGAGCTCTTTTTCAACAGTCCCACCCTAACCTAAGGGCAAGGGAAGACTATGAAAATTCCTATACTGAAATCATATGTGATCACAGTTATTAAATGGCTGAAAACAAATAAACTCCCCAGGCAGTGGCAGTTTGCCTGCTGAGGTGTACAGTCAGCTACCTGCTCCAACTCTTAAACTTCTTAAAGATGCCTGCTTGTTACCCTCCTCTCAGTTTTAAGATCACCTCTTCATAAAACAGTCACTCCTAGTCCCACATTATAATATGGGTAAAGACCCCACCTACTCAGTAAACTACAGGCTAATTTTCTGCTTAACACTGATGACAAGCCCATGGATTCATTAAACTCTGTGCAGGATTAGTGCTATTCCTGCACAGAGTGGATCGTGCCCATGCAGAACAGCAGCAGACCTTGCATACTCATGAAGGTGCACTGCTGTATTCTCCACATGGACACAATCCAGGTACAAGTGCAAGGGGCGTGTCCGAGCAGTGCTCGCACAGTATACATACCCCCTGCAATCCAGAATTGCCGTACAGCAATTTTAAGTCATCTACAATGTCCATGGACAGTGTTATGTCAACATAACAGTGTCTGTGGACCAAATAAAGTAACACAAAAGCACAGCCCCCCACAATGGTCCAGCATATCCCTACAGTAAATAAAAATAAAACACATATTTATGACTTGTTTTCTGTCCGCAATAAAGTTTAAGCATAGCAGAGCAGGTGTGTGCATCATGCAGCTATGCTCAGCCTAGCTTACACATCACAAGGAGCTAAATAGAAATATACTGCCAAAATTTGCAATGTGAAATAGTGTAGTGGTTAGAGTCTCCGCTTTGCCTGCAGTCATTCACAGTTTGATCCCCAATGAAGACATGTCACTTTTATATGTGAAAGCAGTACTATTTTTTTTTTTTTTTTATAATTAGGTAGGAAATAATATATATTTGTCAACCAGAGATGTGTAGTGGGTCCAAATGTGAGGTGTCAGTGTAATATAGTTGTAAAACCAAAATATAAATACAAGTGTCCCATACAGTCTAGTCACACAAAATGTAATGTCATGAAATCACATAGGGGGATGTTATGGAAGGTCAACATACATATCATAACATGCCATTAATGAGGAATGAACCCCACAATCCTGATAGTCCATAAAATGAAAGCTGAACAATGCTAAGTTGTGCTCAGCCCTGTTTAGCTGGTGTAAGCACTGATTAAAGATTAAACATAAATGCTAAGCAAGAATTAGCATAGCCAAGCAAATTTGTGCATTGGTAAGGAGTGTTTAGTATCTACCCCTTTAAGCAATGCTTACCTTAGCTCAGTGGGTTTGCCAGTAGCTTAGCTTAGCTCAGCATATTCAAAACCATTCAACAAAGGGTGGGAAATCAGCCCTATTTAAACCTCGCAGGTGGGAATACAGCCCATAACAAGTTATAGCTCCTCACTGCAGGCACTATGGCTGGTGTTGATGAGGGTGTGTGCTTTTGGGTGCAGCGCTGGGGTATTTAGGAGTCCAGTGTCATGGTTAGACTCCTAGTAAAAGACTATGAAGGGAGACTAATGAAGGACCAGTACCAGGGCTCCCATTACAAAGCAGAGGCCTGGGACCATCTCGCACGTGATCTCACCAGAGGCACTGGCATCCCTCAGACTGGTGACCAGGTCCAGAACCACTTTGTTGACTTGAAGCATAGGAAGAGGGGCCACTGAGTCCAAGATGCACGGGCGAGAAATGTCCCAGATGTGTGTAAGTATCGGTATCAATAAGTGTTTTCCAAAGTCTAGCCTGTGTATATGATGGATAGGTATGTTTAAATATTTCTCTATCTCCTGTACAGCTGCAGATGAGAGAGCCACAACATGGATGCCCATGCCAGCAGGTTGCTAAGGCTGCATTGTGAGGCTGGTGAGTACAAATCTAGCTTGTAGTATTTAGGGCAAATAAATAGAAAGGAGTAGAATGTCACCTGTCAGTATTTAAAAATGAGTATGGTTTGTACTGAATAAATGAGACACTAGTAGATTAATAGTGATGTACAGTTATCAATAAAAGTGTCAGTACCTGCCAATAAAAGTCAAAGCCCTGGACTGGTTGTGTTTACTTTGGTATGTGGTGGTATTAATCGAAATCTGTAGAGTTTCTGCACAGCAACTATAGCTCTGAAAGCATTAAATAATCAAGGCTCATCTGACACAGATTGTGGAGTTGTAAAACAGGAGATTATCTATATGAAATGTTCCATGCACCAAGATCTGATACCTGAATAGTAATGTTGTGTTAACCAGTGTTTTCCAGACAGTGCTATGTCAAAGTATGAATACACAGTATAAGAACTATCTGCCATGCATGAATGTCAAAATTAAAGCATCAAATTGTATAACCAAGAGAGTATTAGGAAGAAAAAAGTCAAACAAAGGACAGCTGTTTCTTAATAGCTCATTCTGATGAAACACAAACTTTGTTGTATTTTTTTGCACAAACAGGTACGGTTCGAATCCCAGGAGTGGTAGTAAGCTGTATGCATAATTTCACCAAGGAATATGTGAATATGTGTAGAAACATTCAGGTAATGTTAACAGAAATTTCCTCCATAGGTCTGCCAGGAAAGAAAAGGTATATCTTAGCTGTAAGAAGGCTATACTTATACACTGTGTACAACATCCACTGTCCAACCCCAAGGCTGCAAATGACAGCAAGATAAGTACATACACCAAGTAATCTCCTCCAAGAAATGTCCCTCAGGTGTCACGCTGTCACAGCTAGTGGTCACTGCCGCCCACACCCAGGGTGACCGATAGAAATCAAGGCAGAGTATAGCAGTAGCACACACACAAACACACACACACACACACACACACACACACACACACACACACACACACACACACACACACACACACACACACAAACACACACACAACCACACACTATGAGTGCACATATGTAACCTTGACTATGTGAATATGGGTAGAAACAGTCAGGTAGTGTTAACAGTAACCTTCAGGTTTTCCAGGTAAGAAAATGTATAAATTATCTGTAAGAAGGCTGTAATTGTACACTGTGTACAAACATACCACTGCCCAACCCAAGGACATAGGGCAATGCAAAGTGAGGTAATACCTGGATAGTAATGATTAGAGCAATGATTACTAAAGTTGTGAGCAATTGAAGCCTATACAGTTGTTAAATGACATCTCTCTTTCTCCCCTACCCTATCTGCACTAGTATTCTAAGCACATAAATCAATGGGTATGTTTTCACCAAACCTGCTATTGGGACTTGTGTCCTATTGTTCTACATATATTTAAATGTTTGACTATTAATGTTCCCTGTTCAAATACTATCCTTGGTGGACTGTTGCTATAAATGTAACTTGCATGCCATTATAATGCCTACTGTGGTTCCATGTATGCATGTTTTCTGTTTGCTATGCAAGTGTTCCAAATCTGTTGATTTGGGTTAATGGGAATACCTATGCATGCTGTTATAACTAATTCTGTAATGTGTTTTTCATGACTAACCAACATGTGCTATAAAACTGCAACACCACAGCACGTTTGGGAAGGCCAATCCCAGTGGATCCACCTGTCCCGTCTCAACTGCCCATGCCACTGGGCCCCAGCACATCTGGGACCCAACCCGGGACCTCCTCATCCTCTGGTCCTGCTCCAAATTCAGCTGAAACTGCCTCAGGGGATGGGGCCCATTCCTCCCTGAGAGCGGGTGCGGACAGGACACTGTCACCCATTGTCAAGTCCTGTGATTGGTGTGTAGCAAACTTCGAAAGGAGTTTGAAGATCATCTACACCAGCTTGAGGGCCGCGTGGTGCATCTTGAGGGTCAGCCTGCCCCTCCTGTTCAACCCCCAGTACAGCCACCTTTGGGGCCGTGAAGGCGCAGTGGTGACTGCCCATGGGTGAGGACCTCAGTCCCATTGTATCCATTTGGGGGCTCGTGGGCATCTGATTCCCAAACACCCTCCTCATCCAAGGTGATTACACCCCCTGCTTGCTGTCATGTCTGTCTTGCCTGTCTTCCTACACAATCTACCTCCCCAAATATACCTATTATCCTATTATCCTTCCCCAACATTCCACTCTCACCTTATAACAAAAAAAAAAACAAAAAAAACACAATTTGTTTCCATAAAAAAATGTTGCCCCATACATAGCTGTCCATTTTGCACTCGTGTCAACTGTACACGGAATTTGGTCTAATTGGCTTAAAAACACATTAGTGTTGTCCTCACCCCTCTCTCAGGGGTTTGAGTGTCCAAATTCACCTCCAAATTCTGTACAAATGCACTGCCGTTGCTGGATGAGAAATGGACAGCTATGGACCTTCCCTTCACCAGTCTTGCACATCCTTAGCTATCTGTCATATGGTTTTTCCCTCTGCATGCCCCTTTTTGTACCACTTTCCTATCACCCCTTTTTTCTTTTCGTTAAAAAAAATTAGCACTGGGGTAAGTGAGAGTAAGCTGCAGTAAGCAGCAGTAAATGAGTTTGTGTAATGCTAAGCAATGCCTACACAGATTAAGCAGTTTCCTGTTTAACCATGTGTTGGGATCGCTTACCATCGTACAAACCTTCGCAAACTCACTTACAACTGCTTAAAACTGCCTTAATCACCCTGTCGCCATCAGCCACTGTTTTGCCCAACAAAAAAATAACCAGCACTGTTAGGTCTTGAACACAGGACCCTCTACACTATAGTTAAAGCAAGTTACCACTACACCACTTGAGATGTAACAATCAAAGCAAAGCAGTTTTTTTTCAAATATATCATTCAGTACAGGTATAGCATAGTAGGGAACAAACACCGTGGAATCAGTCATGTTTAGTATATATAAATATACACATATAGATGTGTATGGTGATAGAAAAATATTAAAAAGTATGTACATCAGATATATGGAGCTATAAATATAAAACAAATGCGTATAGAATATATACATATATATTGTTATATAAGCATATGTATAGGTATCAAAAAAGGAATATATATATATCTATATATATATATATATATATATATATATATATATATATATGGGAACCTATCAGTTCCTCGAAAAATCACTTACCTGAAGACAAGTTCACCGAGACCACATCACCGACAATGGTAATTAGTGCGGAACAGGATGTATTCCTCTTTCTGCAATGTAGTGCCATCCTGGAGTTGGTATATTTAAGTAGGGGGGGTGTGGGGGTGCAGGGGGGCTTGCCCCCCTGCTATATACATGTTTCTTGTTGTTTTTAATTTAATTGCGGAAATGGGAATACATTCCGTTTTGCAATACTTATACGTGCCATTGTCAGTGATGTGTTGTGTCAGCTATGTGGTCTATATATATACACACCCATAACATGTAGTGGAGTCATACCCAGCACCATACCTCTACACCTCTTAGTGCAATAATTCTGGACAAAGGCTGTCAAAATGGGGGGACAATGATCCAAGAACAGGGACATAATGTACGTACTGCAGTTATAAATATAGAATATTCCTACAGTAACAGGGTTCATGTCAGCATACATGTCCAGAAGGATGTGAGTTCTGAAACTGAAATGTATGTCATCATTTACAGACAGACATCCTGACATCATCACAGTGAGTTACCACAGAAATGAAAATAATGATTCTGTGGAACAGAACATACACATGAGCAATAATCCTCGGCAGTCTGAAACAATCTGGCCAGTTGAGAGGGATGCTTAGAACCCCCTTAGTGCAACAAATCTGAACCAAGCCTGACCGGGGGGGGGGGGTATAAAGCCATGAAACTGGGAGCATATCCCAAATACTGGAGTAGATAAGGTGACACAGTTGATGCAGTAACACCCTCCTGTCTGTCGTAACATATATTGACTGGAATAGCTTAAGTCCAAAACCAAATTACTCCCCACTACTCACTGACATACATCTTCACATCATCCCACTGATGTGTCAGATATACACAACATGTATGGGGGCCAGGCAAAAGTACATCTGATAAATATCTGGACATAACATCACAGTGGGGAAACTACACTGAGCTGTTTGGCATGTCACCAAGTACTGTCAAAACTACAGGCAGACTGACAAGACACAAACCCAATTTTGCTATGGGGGAATACACATGTAATTGCAAATATATCAGGCACTGCAGGGATGGAACAGCACTGACTAACAGACACAAGCATGAAAGTGCATACCCAGAACCCATCTCACAACATTCAAAGTGACATACTGGTAAGCCACAGCAACAGTAGAGTATATGGACTGTGAGGACAAAATCATCAGCATGTTTGCCACTCACACACTACCCCTATATATACTGGCCCAATTTACAGTGCAGTCTGATGCCTGACTGTGGTATGGGACATGTCTCAGTCTGCCCCTACAAAAATATACTATTGAAAGCGCACCAGAAGCTGGAGTAGCATGCAAAGTCAGATAGAATAAAACCCTCAACACTTACATCTACCCCCCTACACAGGCCATATAACATATTCACAATACACTGCCACACAATCCTGACAGTCTGTCAACAAATGCCAGAAATACACAGTCCTCTCAACTGTATAGACTCCCACAGGATGTTCAGGCTTCATCCTCATATATAAGGCCTTCTACATGTAACATGTCTGGCTGCCTGATACATCACTGGAATTATTTCTGGAATGAAGTCACTATATAATGATATACTACACCTATACACCTCTTACAGCATGACATCTGGACAAAGCTTGACATATTTGGGAGTAGAGGCCCAAACACAGGGGCATTATTGAAATATTGCTGTCATAAACTAAGAAAGTTGCTGGTATAACAGGGTTTTTGTAACATGTCTGTTCTGATGAATATGAAGTCAGAAACACACATGGATGTTACCATTTACTGACTGCAATCCTCAGAGTATGCTACTGCATTTCCAAGGCCAAAAAATGTGTGAGTAACACACCAAATATAAGAGTCCAAACTCTGCTCATCTGCGGATAGCCCTACATTTGGACGTTATGTCAACCACATAACAATATCAGACTTAAATCCATGCAGGGCAACAATATCCACACAAACCCCTGTCAAACTAACATTAGTTCAACTGTATAACAGCAATAGTTACATTTTGTCCCTGTGTCTGGAACATTCTCCCCCAGTTTGTTGGGCTGTCTCCACAGTGTTTGTTGTGAGAGATATTTCCAACTACACTCTGTGATGCTGTTTTTCACACACCTCCATGAAGTACTCCTCCCAGGCAAGGAAAAGGGGCAATGGCCACATGAAGTGCTCAGTTATAGTAGTGTGTTTCCATGCTACTGAGTATGGGAATGCTACTACAACTGTTCCACATGCAATTAGCAAGTGGGGGACTCCAATTGGTGATCAGGCCATCAGCTGCTGATGAGCATTACCTACTAAAGGCAAGATGCTGCCTATACAAAACAGATGTATATCCTACATCTGTCTCAGAGAGAAAGAGACACACACACACAGACAGACAGACACACACACACACACACACACACACACACACACACACACACACACACACACACACACACACACACACACACAACCACAGAAACAGACAGGCAGATAGACACACACACTTAGACTGACAGAGCATACCAACAGAACTGAAAACAAATAAACACAGCTATATCAAACAATCAAGCCTGTAATGGAATGTAGTAGGGGGCATGTAAACATGGAAAATAGGAAGTTCAAACAATATTATGTCTCAACAATACATGCTGTACTGATATATTGCTGAGCAGAACCTATGGCCATAGAAACTGTGTCTGTCTGCGGTGACATAGAACACAGCTCAGGGCCCTGAGTCACCCCAGGAAAGGACGTCTGAGATATGACCACTACTGGAGTGTGTATTGCACAATACTGACTGCGATACTGCTAGGCCACACCCAGTGCAAATGATACCATCAGTAACTCTGCTATGTCCAACTCTGACTTTTGCCTCTTTTTTCAGTGCCAATGTTTCCAACCCATATAACAAAGCCGGCCTTACTACATTCTTGTAGACCTTCCCTATCACTCTTAATGGTACTTGTCTGTCACAAATCACACATGACACTCTTCCCCACCACCCACATCCTGCCTGTACTCATGTCATCACCTCTCCATCACACTTGTCATTACTCTGAACTGTTGTTCCCAAGTATTTACACCTATTCACCTTTGCAAACTGTACTCCCTGCATCCTCACCATTCCTCTATCCTCCCTCCCATTCACACACATATATTCAGTCTTAGTCCTGCTGACCATCATTCCTCACCTCTCTAGAGCATATCTCTACCTCTCCAGGGTCTCCTCAACCTGTTCCCTACTATCACTACAGACCACAATGTCATCTGCAAGCAGCACAGTGTAGGGGGACTTCTGTCTGATTATGTCTGTCAACCTGTCCATCACCACTGCAAATAAGAAGGGTCTCATAGCTGATCCCTGATGTACTCCCACCTCCACCTTAAACACACCTGTCACTCCTAATGCAGAAGTCACTGCTGTCACACTAGCCTTGTACATATCCTGTAGCATTCTTACAGATTCCTCCACCACTTCTGACCACCTCATACAATACTACAACTCCTCTCTAGGCATCCTGTCATATGCTGTCTCTAAGTCCACAAGGACACAACACAGCTACATCCAACCTACTCTGTATTACCCCATCAACATTCTCAGAGCAAGCATTGCATCTGTACTGCTCTATTCTGGCATGAAACCGTGCTGCTGATCAGTAATCCTCACCTCACCTCTTAGCCTAACTTCCACCACCCTTTACCATTACTTCATGCTGTGACTGATCGGTGTTACCCCTCTGTAGTTAAGACAGCTCTGCACACCACCCTTAGTCTCATAATTGGTACCCAAACACATTTCATCCACTCTGCATGCATCCTCTCACCTCCCTAGATTACAGTAAACAATCCGATTAAAAAGACCACTGCCAAATGTCCTAAACATATCCATGCTTTCACTGGTATGTCATCTGGACCAATAGCCTTTCCATTCTTAAACCTCTTCATAGGTATCCTTACGTCCCACTTGATAATCTGTTGCACACCCTGATTCACTATATTCACATCATCCAACCTTCTCACTGTCTCATTCTCTTCATTCAACAGCCCATCAAAGTACTGTTTCCACCTGCTGAATACACTCTCCTCACTAGTGAGTGCAGTTCCACCATTATCCTTTCTCAGCCTGATCTGCTGCACATGCTTCCTAGCTACATGCCTCTGTCAAGCCAATTTGTACAGGTCCTGTTTTCCATCCTTGGTGTCCAGCCTTACATACAACCCTTCAGATGCCCCATCCTCAGCCTTTGCCACCAGTCTCTTTGCCATGCACTCCATCTCCCTATACACCTGTCTACTTTCTGCATCTGTCTGACAATCCCACTTCCCCTTGGCCCTGGTATACTCCCCTGTACTTCCTAATGCCACCACCAGGTCTCCTTGTCCTCCTTCCTCTGTGCAGATGTCACACCAAGCCCAATTCTATTCATCTCCCTTACTAGCTCTGATGTAGTTACCCAGATATTTGCTAACTCTTCACTGCCAACTACTGCCTGTCTTAACTCTTCCCTGAAATCAACCTCACAATCACCCTTTCACGGTATCCACCATTTGATCCATGGTGCTACCCTCACACTCATCCACCTCTTTGTGATCACCATCTTCATCCCACAGACCAACCATCCATGCTGCCTAACTACACTTTCTCCTGTTGCCACTTGACAGTTACCAATCCCCTTCAACCAGGCCCACTTACATAGGAGATAATCCACCTGTGTGCATCTTTCTCCACTCTTGCATGTCAACCTATGCCCCTCTGTCTTGTAATACTATGTATTCACCACACCCATGTCCAACCTCTGTTGCAAATACCACCATCATCTCACCTTCTGCATTCCTTTACCTATCACCATACCTACACATCACTTCTGCAACCCCTCTGTCCCCTTCACAAACATGCCCATTGAAATCTGCTCCAATCACCAGTCACTCACCCTTGGGCACACACATCACCACTTTATTCAACCACACCATACTACATCTGTCTCATCCATCACACATGCAATTAGCGGTTCATGTGCACTAACAACTGTCAACATTACACTATCAATTCCCAGCCTCCTGAACATCACTCTACTCGACACTCTTATCACTTCCACAAACACTCTTGAAATAATGTTCCTTCAGGATAACCCCTACACCATTTCCCCCTGCACCATTTCCCCTCCCATACACACCATGATAGAACTATTTGTACTCAACTCTAATACACACAGCTGTACACCCCTTCCATCTGGTCTCTGTCTCACACAATACATCCACCTTTCCTCTGTCCCGCATATCAGCTAGCGCTGTCCCCATACCAGTCATACTCAGAACATTAACAGTTCCTACCCTCACTACCACACACCTAGCCTTTCACCTCTATGCCTGCCATATGAGCATCAGACATCCTTCAGGGTGTCTGTGAATGCAAAGGCTACTGCACTATCAAATGACATATGTGTGTTACAGCGATATGAAGAAAGTGTCACTATTTGAGGCCCATAGCCCACCATGTATGTGCATTGTCCTACAGATGTCCTGCCCTAACAGGTTGACATGACTGACTGAGCAGCAAGACTGTCATTACAGTGTGCCATACTGACATAAAATGGAAATATATAGCAGGTATTAGCTGTGCATATGTATATATGGGTAGCTGTACCTGCCTGCCTCATAACAACTGACATGGGATGCAAAATGTCAGGTGAATTAGCTGTACATGTTGTACAAGTGTGTAACCTTAGTTTCTGTGCATCCAACACTTACACCTCTACAGCTACCGGTTGTGTCATTGCCCTGACACAGACATGGGTAGTATAATAAGCATGAGTATCACGTTGAAATTGTAGAGGTGGCCAACTATGTTCTGACCCTTTGTCCATGAATATTACAAACAGATATATGACCACCCACATAGCTGCATGGCCTCAGCAATACCTTACTTGTAAAACTTGTCTCCACCAAAGTAGATAAAACCCCTTTGCTGGACATCAGCAATGCACAAAGCACATAATGTGATGCTATATTGGTTGTACAGGGCAAAGTAGGAGCTGGCACCAACTGGGCGGCATGTCACACTTTGTCTGAATGAGCATAATAGTTCACAGGTGGATTACTGTAAGGCTAACCATGAGTACAATTTGGACGCATCCACTAAGGCCAATCACAAGGCCATCTTCACATATGGCTGCAGTCACAGAGGCACCAACCCAACTCATCCTGTAATGGTGGTCAATCACAGCACATACACACACACCATAGCTACAGCCAACCTGCTGCAGACAGGTTTATGGCAGCCATCATCACCCTGGATCACCATCAGTATAGGTAGTTATGCACAGCACACACACCCTTCCCATCATTATCATGGATCAGGTCCAAACTGCCTAATCAAAGTTGACAAAAGTAAGTTCCCTTGGGGCCTGATAACATTCCTGTCTGCATCCTACATGAACCCAGCATATGCTTCCAGCTCCATTACTCACTGTATGCAAGCAAAGCCTGAGCACCATTGACACCCCATCTGCAAGGAACATGGCCACTGTCATCACTCTACAAAAATGTGAATAATGAATGGTGGTTTATGTAATGTACTGGCCCTCACTGGGGAGAACATGACACATCAGGATAAGGAGTACAATGCATGTTCATACTGTGCGGCCAAGTACAGGGGTATGATGTGTTTGTAAGTGGTGGCTAATGATAGTCCATATGCATGTGCTGTCTTTGTAAAGAACTCTGGGCAATGTCTGAGGTCTTGTGATGTGTTTCCCTGTGTAAGTCCTTCAGGTGCCATGCAGTGGCAAATGCCTTACACCGATGTGGAGACAGCAGCCACCACAGTAGCTGTAATCTAAAACTATGGCATCCTTTCTGGCTGTAGCTGATAAAATCTGCAGAAGCAGACTGCCCTATCGGATGAGATCATCCACAGAGTGAACATGTTGGGCCACCATAGATGCAGATATGATCAGGTCAGGCATAGAGCAATTGACCTGATACATCGTGCCCGGCAAAGGGCTGCTGCTGTAGCGAGGGACTGTACTGCTACCTGTGGGGGGGGGCCAGCCACACAGGCCCCACTTACGGTGACAGAGGAGCTCCTTGCCAACCTTGGCATAGCCCCCACACAAACTCAAACACGGGAAACAGCAGTTGTGTAGGTGGGTGGCACCCAGGCAATAGGCGAGGAGCATCCAGGTAAGGCCAAAGTGCACATCAGTGTAATGAGGTAGCATTTAAACTGTCTTTTACAGAGTCTCTAGATGCATATGTCAGTGCAAAATGGATTAGTGGGTGGGGTGTAGTAATGCAATCAAGTGCACATCCATGGTGAAGAACAGCACATTGTGTAATATAATAGTGTGCACTGTACCTGTGCAGAAATGTAGCAGTCATCTTGTAACAATGCCTAGTGTGAATCTGCTGACAATACCTTTCCCTCACAACTACATAGGTCCCTCTGGCTGCACATGGGACAGAAGCCTGAACCCGGTAAGTATGGGGTTTTCCTGTTGTGGCTCACCAGTACCTCAGGGATGATAAAGTTAATGCATGTGACCATTCACACAACTGTTAATCTCAGCTATTTGCCAATATCTGCATGTTCACCTGTGGTGGCATTTACTGCATTGCATCATGGTAATTATGACAGGGACCTATTTGCAGGAGATATCACATATCTGTAGCATAAAGACTGGCAAAATGGGGGGGGGCAAAGGCCCAAAACTAGTGTCATATTGTAGAAATCTGTGGTATACAATGCATATAAATGGTGTACACACCTGTTTGAATGCCAGGTATGTATGATATACAAAAATGATAGCAAAATAGACAAGTTCAGAATACTGCCAACTTTTCATGTGACCTATACCCTGTACAATTTCATTGTAAAACAAACAAATCTGACATGGGAACAGTAATGACACATAACTATAGTACATCAACCTAGATGCATATGTGTGCAATGGCTGAAGTTGGCACTGCGTTAAGGTAGCTTTCGATATAACTACAGAAGTACATCTTATTGAGTACACAACAGCCATCAATTACAGAGACTCTTTGATTAACAGCAACTAATGGTCAGCTGTCCTATCAGGATTATCCCAACATATACCCAGTTGCCTGCTACAGCAAACAGCCATGGTTCACATAGAGCTGACAAAGCTGCTAAGGGACCACATGTTTGAGATGTATCAGCCTGGAGAAGGGTACCCAGACATTTCCACAGCATTTCCCATACCATGGAACACAGTGCAGACAGTCATCAAAAGGTGGTGAAATATGGGGCTACAGTGACATTGTGAAGGAGTGCGTATCTCACCAAGGTCTATGAGAATACAATACCAAAACTGGACAGGGTGGCTTCCAGAAGCCCTACAGCAACAGTGAAGGAGTAGCAGGAATCTCCAGCAAGTACTGGGTGTGTACTACATGTCACAATATCCTTCCATGGCGTCCACATCTCCTGCCTATGGCAGAAGTTCCTCACACCAAGCAATATCCAGACCTAGTGAAATTCTATAAATTATACATCAGGTCTCCAAAAAGCAAGTGGGAAAATGTGTTATAGCAGTATGGGACCACAGTTGTACTCATTGGCCACAATTCTGACAGTTGTGTTTGGCACAATATCACCACTGCACATCACCACAACAACACCACATCCATGCTGAAGCATGGGGTGGCAGTATCCTGCTTTGGGGTTGCTGTTCACAATCTGGAACTGGAGCTTTAGCCAAGTTAGAGGGGATTATGAACAGTTCCAAACATTGGTCCCTTGTGGCTCTCCCACCTGATAGACTTCTTTGAAGCAGTCACCAAAGCCATAGGCAAGGGTAAGGTGGTTCACACAGTCTATCTAGATCTTGCCAATGCTTTCAACACCATCCCCCACTCTGGAATTATAGATAAACTCACTAAACTAGGTATAAATCCTTATGTCACAAGATGGGTTGCCAACTGGCTCACTGACATAACCCACACAGTGAAAGTAGCAGACTCCAAATCCGACTTCAGACCAGTGTTAAGTGGAGTACCACAGGGCTCAGTTCTGGGTCCTCTCCTGTTTGGTATCTACTTCTCTAAAGTACAGGCTAACACAGAATGTCTTTGGCTAATGACGTTCGCAGATGACTGCAAACTAGGCGCCATAATTGAAACTCCTAACGATGTGGACATCCTACAAAAGGGCCTCACTGAGACAGATGCCTGGTGTCAAAGCCATGGTCTCAAGCTCAATGCCAAAAAGTGCATTGTCATCCCCTTTGGTAAACACTCTGTACCCATGAACTACAACATAGGCGGTAGTATGCTTAACACCGAAAGTGTGATAAGAGACCTTGGGACACAGGTGGACAGTAGTCTCTCCTTTGATAATCACATCACCACAGTAGTCAGGAAATCCTTCCACGTGGCACACCTCATCACAAAAGGTTTCTCATCCAGAAAAAAAGAGGTAATTGTTCCCCTCTACTCATCACTCATTAGACCCATTATGGAGTACAATGCCCCTTTTGATATGTACCTCACAAGACATCTACAACAACTGAAAAGGCCACAGAAATACCTCACAAAGAGGATTACCAGCCTCAAACAGATGCCCTATGCCCAGCTTTACTCCGTACCATATCACCTACTCAGAGGTGATCTCTCCCTAACATACAAAGCTATAACAAACCCAGAACTGCTGGACATGCTCCACTTAAAGAAATCCCAATCCTTCTGAGCTACACGCTCTAGGCACCTAAACCTTGTCACCACAATAAACAGAGCATGCCGGTGGGATAGATTCCTGTCCCAGAGACTTCCTATACTCTGGAATAAACT
>NC_056730.1:252849204-252891704 GCF_019279795.1 Protopterus annectens
ACTGACACATGGAAGGACTTTTGGAAGACAGTCACCATCAAGCTCACTGTCAGCCTATGTTTCCAGTTCCATTATACCAACATCAGTGTTCAGTGGACTACCATAAATGTATTACTTTATGGGAGCCATGTCATACCCAAAGGGGATGGTGGCACATCATCTGGCATTAAGCATATGTCCAGGTTCTGACAACAGTCATAGGTCTCAGAGAGGCCTTTGTGAAGGATGTCAACCTCACATGGGGGGGGGGGGGTAATAATTTTACCCACCTTGCAGTCATCTGCAAACATTGTTAGGCAGAGAGCCTTTGTATTGGGCTGGTCCTCAGAGGTGTGGATCCCAAACATGAGGGAACCCAGGTCCACAACCTGTGAGACTCCACTTGTGATTGCTCAGCAGTCTGACATGGAGTCTGGTGCTTTCCCACTGTGGGTTTTATCTGTGAGCAAGTTTGCAGGCCACCTTCTGATGTATGTGTAGCTGCCTACCTGAGTATGTTTGTGTATGATTCCTGAGTGGGGAGTGATATCTAAGGATTAGATGGGCAGCCTATCATGTTATCTATTAAATACTGTCCCATAGTTATTGCACATGGTACAATGCTTATAGGGCTACAGAGTGTATATAGGTCCCTCTACAGTGGATGACAACTGTGGGCCTTGTAATGTGGACATTTTGACATGTACTGTGTGGGCAACAGCAAAATGTAGCAAAACCAACCCCCAATAGAAATGGTTCTCACACAAACACAACCCCACCCACAGACAGGATACTGTTCACACACACATACACTTGCCTGGACTGAGATTAGAACCCCTACCTATCTTTTTATTGCTACTACAGTGTTACACATTTACCACATACACCATGGAGCTTACAGAACAAAGGTTGTCCAAAGGTAGTTCTAAGGTATGAACATCACCAGACCTTGTAAAGTATGGCAATGGATGATGTACAGGGTGAGACTTTAAACTACACATATAAACATTTGACAGAACTGGGATTAGAACTCTACCTAACTAGTCATTTGTACTATAGTGTTGCACAGTTATCACATGTGCCACAGAGGTTATGGGGCTGAGTTTTGAGGAAAGTGGCTTCTAAGGTGACTGATATCTGCAGGACTGTTAAAGTGGGAAAGGGGAAGTGTACTGGGTTTGAATGGACCCAAAAGCTTTAACTTGTAAACACACACACACACACACACACACACACACACACACACACACACACACACACACACACACGCACACACACACTTTAACATTTGCCAGAACTGAGATTAGAACCCCTACCTAACTAGTCATTTGTACCATAGTGCTATGCAGTTATCACATGCGTCACAGAGCTTATGGGGCTGAGGCCTGATGAAAGGGACTTCTAAGGTGACTGATATCTGCAGGACTGCTAAAGTGGGAAAGGGGAAGTATACTGGGTTTGAATGGACCCAAACGCTTTAACTTGTAAACACACACAGACCCACACACACACACTTTGACATTTACTAGGACTGAGATTAGAAGTCCTACCTATCTAGTTATTTATACTATAGTGTTACACGGTTATCACAAGTGCCACAGAGCTTATAGGGCTGAGGCTTGATGAAAGGGACTTCTATGGTGACAGACATCTTCAGGACTGCTAAATTATGGCAATGGAAAGTGCACTGGGTGGGGAAGGCTTGTTCACTCCTAGAACCTATGACATTTCTCTAAGTGTATAAGCATGCCCAGTGTGACCTTCTATAGTACATGTGGGACTCCATTCCAGGGATTTTTGTACTCTAGTCCAGTTTGTTTTGTGTTACAGCCATACCTCTCAACTTGTTGGTGCAGGAAATCTGGAGATAGCCTATCAAAATGGGGAGACAAGGGACCATATGATGATTGTGACTATTCATCTCAATAATGTATGGGTTGCTTGTTTTAGCAGACATCTGACATATATGCCATTTGACACTGTCACTTATTGTTTCAGTACCTTGTGACATACCTCCTCAGATAATCCCAGTGATTTACCAGAGGAATATCGGATGGATGATGCACACCCCAAAATTATGGGCCAAATGCTATGCATTTTTGCACAATCCAGCCTGTTGAGAGGTGTGCCTATGAGCAATTGCTTACTGAAGCTGAGGAAACAGTCTAGCACCTTGGTGATATATTACAATGGTGGAATATCTCTGCATTTTTGTTCTGGCCTGGTCTGATTTCCAGTTCATGGTTGGGTAATATAAGTCAGACATGATCAGGGTGACAGGCGGACTCTGGTTAGATTGGTAGGGGATTAGATATGGGGGATGTCCTTGGTCAGATATGTTTGCCTATAGCTACCAGTGCTTTGCATAGGGGTATGCTCAAAGGATGACTGCACTTGGAGGGTCTTGTGTGTGTCAGACTGTTTGACCACCCTGGAGGTGTGTGTTTGTCTGACATATATGTATGGCCCACCTCATTTTGCTTGGCTGGCCACATTTTGGGGTCAGGATGTTGCATAGGATGAGTAATCATGGAAGGGTGTGTTACTCCCCATGGCTCTGGGTCAGGGTTCTGTGGGTGCAGACATGTCACCATCTTCCAGGATTAGGGCTGCCTGCAATGAGTGCATTCTCATGTTTAGACTCCTAGCCCTGCCTGCCAACTTTACAGAGTAATAGAGAATGTCCACATTCATTACTCATATATCTTGTTGGGTATGCAAACAAGTGTAGTTTTTAAGGAAAAGTGTTTTGCACGTCACTCAAGGTTGAAGTCAGATAATACTAACAGTTGACATTGCAGTTTCTGACTTCATAGCCATCAGACATTCCATGCTACTACAATCGTTCCATCAATTTTATTACATTATTAGAGCAGTATTTCAAAGGTGTCCTTCTCTTTGGACATTTTCACCCCATTATTCATGGCTTTGGCCAGATTTCTGGCTCTCTGACACTGGCAGGTTTTCTCCTTGAAGTTAGCAGCATGGTCTTTCTTTGCATTTTGAAGACTGTGTTGTATTGGTTTATGGACCCCATGACACTCCCTAACAGGGCACTGTGGGTGAGGCATGGGCATTTGCCACAAGCCTATAAGCCAGGTGTGACAGATGCAGGCCATCTGTAGCAAGGCAGTGCATTCTGATGATCATATGTTCCCAGGCTGCTGGCAGTGGACAAGCCTGGGTTGGCACCAGTAAGTTGACATTGGATGTTACTGACAATTGCTTTCTGTTTCTGGTGAGCCATCACTCTAGTTAATTGCTGGATGCTGCTTAATACTAGGGACATGTTACTGCATTTATATTGGACTATGGGGGGGGGGTAACACATCTGTACACAATACACATTTATAGAGATTGTGCTGATTTTGCTTAACATTTTGGTCCCATTTAGCATAGTGGTGGTCCCTATCTTTCACATTACAGGCATAACAGAATCAACCACAGGTCAGATTGTTCTGGCATAGACATTTGTAGTTTCAGGCTTCTTACCTTTCAAAGCCATACTGCCACTGCCAGACCTGGTGTGATATCAGTGTGTAAAAGTCTGTAGGTGTGGATTTCATGGATGTAGCCATGTGGGGGCCTTTGCCACGCATTTCTGTATGTTTTTCTACAGCTGATCTGCTGGGTGAGGTTGGAGGTTCGTATGGGACCCTCAATTTGACATCCATGCATGTGACCTATGACCCCCCATTCATTTGCCTCACCACATATACTGCAGTGGTATTTGTCAGCTAGGGTGGTACTGCATGGTATGGGTAGACCGGTATGGGAAATACACTTTCTGATGTCCCAAAGAGCTTACAGTTGTCTGCTGCTAACCCAGTAAGCCACCCCATTCTCTTGTATGCTTGAATCAATACCATAGATATGCTATCAGAACATTCCACTCCATTCATTAATTTTGTTAAGGAGACTGACTTACTTTGTGCCTGAGGCTGTTGTGAGGATGGTGCTTGAGGGCTGACTATGTCGGATGCACAAAGTACACTGCCTATACATGATACGGTACAGGTGGTGTGATGTTTGGCATCCATTTTACTGTGTGTGTGAGTCAGAGATAGAGATCAGTTCCTCGGGTTTTACAGTGTTAGGGTATGTGCTATGTGTTGCCTGTTTGCCAAGGACAGGTTATATTGGGCACACCTCCATCTGCCTACAATGGCAGGCTCAGGATGTTCCTCCTCTGAGTCTCTCTGTGCCTGTGGATGCCTTGGTAATGGTGGGGGGCTGTGTGGCCCTCCCTGTTTTGTTCCTCCTGCAGCTGTTTCTGCAGGATCATATTGTGTAGCATGGCACATATTATGAACATGTGTGCACATGTGGCTGGAGAGTACCGTGCGGCTCCACTGGATATGTCAGGGCAACGGGACTGTGACTTGAGCATCCCAAACACATGCCCTATAACAATTCTGGTTTGTGTGTGTGCCTCATTATGGCTTTCATGTGTGGGTGTGATTGCATTTCTCATGGGTGTCATCAGCCTTGGCTCCAGTGCGTAGCCAGCACTCCCCACCAGATGGCCATATAGGATGTCACCACTGGCAAATGCCCAGTACAGCTGTGACAAATGCCAGATGTGGGAGTCATGATAGCTTCCAGGGCTGCCAGCACACACATTCATGATAATGCCTTGGGCATCACTCACGACCTGGCAGTTGATGGAGTGGAACCCCTTGTGGTTTAGGTAGAACCTACCCTGGTCACCAGGTGGTTCTTTGATGTGGATATGTGTGCAGTCTATGGCACCAGTACCTCCGGGTATTCTGCTACATGGTGGAAGAGACACATATTGCTGGTCCTCTTCTCATGGGTGCTGGGGAAGTAAATGTGCTCAGTGGTATGTAGTTGCATGGCATCCAGGAACTGGTGGAGTATCCTGGACGCAGATGCCTGTGAGACCCCCATGATATCACCAGTTGGTCTTTGGAAAGTACATATAGCTAGTATTCTTAAGGCTGCACATACATTGGTATACACTGAGATGGGTTCCCCTCTGTTGGTTCTGGGCCTGAGGTGAAGCTGGCACAGCTCAACAAGTTGCTGAAGTATGTCACTGTCCACCCTGTAGTGCTCTACTATCTCTGTAATATGTAGCCTCTGGTAGGTTACTCTGGGTCTGAACACTCTTCTCCTCCTCCTCGGTCTGAGTTGGTTGTCAGCATTATCCTCCTCACCACCCTCAGTCTCTAGCACATACTGAAAAATCAAAGCAACAGCAGCCCCTAACATGTTTTCTTAGCTTTGTCAGTTTAAAATGCCCTCGAATGTGTACACCAGTGGTGGAGAGTTTGTGGGAAAAAACAGACTGAAAGGTGATTGCATAGTTTATAGTAGTGTGTTGGGCTACTGCCTGTGTAATTGTCTGATTCTGATACATTGCACCTGCCAGCTATGGTAGTTCTCCTTGGTTGCCTTCCTTCTGCTATTTCCCTTTCCGACTTCCTCCTCATTTAAGCCCTGATGCACATTTCCGGTGCTCAAATGTAAACAGTTCTGCTATACCCTGTGTTTTTTTTTTTTTTTTTTTTTTTTTTAGGTCAGGTGCCCACCGTGCACACACATTTAGCTAAAGCAAACACTTTTAAGAAGAACTGGCTCTCCCTGGATGCAAACATGCTCTGCATTTCATGGAATAAGACAATACAGCCTCAGACACATCCCCTTCTTTAGCTGTGCTTAGCTAAGGGAAAAACACAGGCCATTGAACTCCAATGTGCTTACAGCAAGCATGACACACACCCTTTTCATGTTATCTGTTCCTACTGTCTACACAGTGGTATTAGAGCACCTACACGGTTAGGTGCAATCTGACACTTAGAAGAAATCTGTGAGTTGGTATAAATCCCCTCATTTGCATACACCACTGCCTAACTCCATAGTTACCACAGGGCCTTTCCCCTTAGCAACTACTATTGCCTGGTATTGTTTTCATTATGCAATGCATGCTATTGACTATAATAGCAAAATACAGATTTCTATAAAAATTGATTTCCCCCCCTTTTTTTTGTTTTATTTTCAGCACGATCCCTTTTGTGTGCTGCTGCTCTATGCTTAAACAGCTGAGACTGGCCAGAAAAAAAAGTTTTATTTTAAAAAAATTTTCATGCCAATGGCCATATATTTGGCCATTGGCATGCCTAGTAAATATAATACATGCTTTCTTTCGAGCTGTCATGCCTCCATTTTCTCATTTGCAGAAATGTATTCAGCTATTAACTGAATACATTTCTGCACGTTACACTATTCCTGCACAAACACCTGCCTGCTTGCTGGATCAATAATCCACCTCATTTGCATGGTTTTCACCAGCAAATGAGGTAATTAGCATAAGACAGTGGTGTTCATGCAGGAATGGTGTAGGAGCCATCGTGCACATCCTGGGAGCTCTATACTAGATCACTCGGTGGACATATTGCATGCAGCAGCTCCTGTACTATACCTACATGTCTTCCAAGGCTTACTGAATCCCAGAGAAGATCTAGATAGGGTTGTTGACAGTCAGAATAGCACCTTTATCCCCCTTTATTATTCATGCAGATCAAGCTGGTTTTGGCAAAAATTGGGTATATTTTGCTTAGAGTAAAGCTACAAGCTCTAAGACTACAGTAAGAACAACTATCAGCCTGAGTGGAACAAAGCTAATTACTTCAAACTCTTTGGGCCCAATGTCAATGTAGTAGTATTAGCACTACAGCTACCCCTCCACAACTTGACCAACCTCTCTCCCTAATTGTTTTCTTTGTCTGCTTCTCATGGATGGTGCAGCCCTGCTCCTTTCGCTCCCCATACCCTACCCCAATTCCCACCCACCCCCATATCAATTACATTTGTAATCATATACCACACCCCAACCACTCCTCACTCCCAATTATCAATCAGACCACACCTATCATCCACCAATCCAACACAGGCAACCATACCCTATACAACAGCTGCCACACAACTGCTGTTTGCACTCACATACACACCATACTCTCTCACAACAAAATAACATGTCCACTGCTCCCAACACACAACTTCTACAACCACTACTACACACATTAACCCTCTCTTCTCTCCTCCTCCTGACTATCCTCCCCTCCTACCACACACAACTATACTTTGCCCCACCACCAACATGGCAAACTGATTCCATTACCACTTCCACTAAGCCTAACTATTTCCCTTTATCACCATGTGACCTCGCCTCCACCATGCCACTCTCCTGTCTACCTAAATGTGCTACCTATAAAGCTTGACCCCACTCATCCCATAGATGAGACGAAATATTCCACAAACTAATCAAACTTTATCTACACCTACTACAAAAAGTCTCATGTTGCGATGACATTCACCCAAATCCAGGACCCAAAAATTGTAAAAGAACAAATTCAACAAAACCTAATCCTCTATATGCAAGACCTACCTCATCCCATCTCCTTCTAAACATAAATGTATGGGGAATACTCAACAAAACACAGTATCTCCATGCCCTACTAGCCCTATACAGACATGGTATCGTAGTATTAAGCCTGAATATCACGACAATGAAATAACAGCCTCCGGCTACACCGTAATACACAAAGATATGTCAGGAAAAAAGGGAGGGGGAGTAGCCATACTTTTCCAAAGCCACCTTTCTCTGGAACAATTTGATTGTAACTCCCAAGAAGTCCAAGATATAGAATTAATTCTAGCCAGACTAAAACTTAACCCCAATAAACAAATGATTATTGCAGGAGGGTATATCCCACCAGGCAATAACACTAGCATACTAGAAAATTTACTTAACTGGTTGACATCATTCCTTCCACAAGAAGGCATACTTTTATGTGCATTTAACATTGACCTGTCTGAATGCATCAGCTAAAATCCCCCTACCTATATTAACCTCCATGGGTTTACCATTGTTATAGCTACCCCCACAAGAATAGACAAAACCTACAAATGGCAGTCAGTCTTGGACTGGATACTATTATCTGACTCCACTCTGGCCCACCAATCAAGCTGTCTCCCTGACAGTCTGAGTGACCATCAAGCAACATACTTACTTAGAAACTGGTCTCACCTAACAAATCAACCCATTCTGAGGGTCATACGTAACAAACACCAAAAAAGAATGAAAGCCATGTTAAGAGAGGAAAATTACTATACTAGAATTGATATGGTGGAAGGGGTCAACAAGGTTTATAAAATTTATGATATGCTGGATGATTTGTTGAAAAGTCAAGATATTGGTTTGGAATTGTTTACGTTTTTAAGGGTCAATAATCCTTTGATACCCATAATTCAAGGACTGCCTAAAGTTCATAAGTCCTTACTTAAACCACCTTTACGACCAGTGGCGGCAGGTGACTTCAAATCAAAGGGGGGCTGCAGGAGATAGCCGAATAGGTGGGTCAATGGGAAGGGGGTGCAGACAACTAGAAAGGGGAGGAGCTATGCTCAAAACCACAAAAACTAAACTTTAATTAAATATGCTGCCCTGGGTGCCAAACCCTCATTATGAGATTCCAATCAAGACAAATGAAGTATAAAACAATAAAAATATTTCAATGCATTGGCAGCTTGACAGCTTACTTAATATCTAGATGGAAACAAAAAGGTTGAGAGGCATGAAAAAATAAATTACTTTTTAAATACATTACTGGAATGCCAGTCAAAATCAAGTATAAGAAAAACAAGCAGCCCTCAACTCAAATCACTTCTCCTTGCACTGCAGTTCTAATTATAATTTATATTCAGCTTTATTAAAGTACTAAGTAATATGCTGAAAGTAGCAATCTCTGCGATGCCCCCACTTGTAAAAATGTTTCTTATCCAAAAAAGACCTGCTGCCTGACAACTATCTACTTGTTTCATGGGGAAAACATGATCAAAGTAAAAAATGAAAAGCAAACAATCTCAAGATACATTGCCTAAAGGATTACTGTACAGGTTATGGACCACACATGAATGGCTTTCTGTTTAGTTTACGGGTAAAACCCTCAGAGATCACTGGAAGTCTCCAAGTGTAATGAGCTTCTTAAAATAATGTAATCCTGTCCTTTATTACAAATACTGTCATATGCATTTCAATACCCAACGCTTATACATTATCTAGTTAAGTATTCTCTGCATGGCAACAACAGAAAGGCTTCAATGTTGGCAGGCTTATTAAAGCTTACTTGCATGTTATGATCTCAGACAAGCTTACCTGATGGTCATTAAAGCATTGCTACTTAAAACACAGAGCAACAGGCACTTTGAGTAATAAGCATAAATCAACAGTACGAAAATATGACAGAAACCAGACCATTCTGCAAAATCAAGAACAGATGAAAAGCCACAGTAGTACTCTACCTTGGATGGGGGGATACCCTGCACATTTACACTGCATAACTGCTCCTTGCCTTGCTTGGACACATCTAGAGTCACTACATGGGGGAGCGGGGTGCAACAAGTATGTCACAATTTGAAATGTCTCTGGCTGACTGTGATGGCCCTGACACATTTGTCATACCTTTCACCCTCAGAGCAAAGCAATACATAGAAGAGGGACAAAGGCCCAAAAATAAGGACAATTTTTAAATATTGCTCTTAAAAACTTAGAAAGATAATAGAATAGTAGGTCTTGCATTGGTATGAATTTTCTGAAGGATATGAAATCTGAAACTCAAATGTCTGTCATTATTTTCTAACTTCAGTCTTTAATGATTTACCACTAATTTGCCAAAAAAAACAATTTTATGAAAAATGGACCAAAAATGTGATGCAAAAATATAAAATAGCCACACAATACAGCTGGGAACCTGTCAAAGAAGGGACACTTTGTTAATAATAGTACTGCTAACTTCAGCAGCTGACAAAATAAAAGAATCTACATGCATTTCTGAAATAAAAGTAATCTATAACTCTGATTATTACAGTTATTTCTTAATTGTAAACCCTCCATGTTTTCTGCCAAAATTGCTATTTTATGGAGGGATTATTAGGGGAAGAGCAACATTTTGAGCCAAATTTGGGGACAGTTGAGAGTTTTGGCTATGGCTAATTCTATAAAGCAATTTATTTGCATGTACCTCTCAACCTGTTAATGCAATAAATCTGGACAAGGCCAAATATATTGGGGGAACATATAAACAGTACTAAAAATTGCTCTTGTATAAACTGAGACAGCTGATAGAACAGGTCTTACTTTAGCATGCATTTTTCTGAAGGTTATGAAGTCTGAAACTCAGTGTGTCATTATTTAGTGACTTAATTCCTAAATGAGAAAACCACAAATATTATGAGGAACAAACCAAAAATAAGAAGCAAAAATCTATTCATTCTGTGAAAATCTGGACAGTTGGGAGGTATAGTTCAGCTGGGGCTGTCTTTGAGTTTGCCGCCCTTCCCCCTCACAAAATTATGGTCGAATGGAGCCCCCCCCCCCACAGCAGCCATTCCAGTGATCCATTACTTTGCTATTTCACTCCATTTACCATAAACACCAATGTGCATACTGCTTTACTTCTATGATGATTTGGATTTCATTGGAAGTTTTATTTTGCATTTTACAGCACAAACTCTAAGACATCTGCTAAACAAAGCAACGCAGTCTCACAATGAAAACAGGCTTAGCATTAAAAACTTCTCTGCCCTTGAAACTCACATTCAATGAAACAGCATTGAAACCCACATTCAAAGAAAATACATTTTGCCAGTGGCAGATAAAGATTAACTTTGGGCTGTTTTCAAATCATAGGCCCCTTGCACATGAAACATACATGTGCTCTTTGATACACCTTCCTGATTCTACTAAATTATATTCCTTGTACAATATAGTACAGTTGTTAGATGGCATTTTAAATTTATTGTTTTGAACATTTTTCCAGTAAACAATGAAACAAAATGCATGCACCAATGACAAAACTACCCAATTCAGAACATTTCCATCATAAAAGTCTACTCAACCTTCTACAGTCCACCAGTATCAGTAAATATGCACAATCTCTAAAGTAGTAAAAGTCATCTAAATAATTCCACATTAAAGAAATCTGTAACAATGAAGATGTTGCTGCTAGCAAACAACTTTATATGTCACTGTTTATTCATCTACAAATAAAGTGCCTGTTGCCCTTGAGGAATAAATTGCCTATGTTGCATGCATTAAAAAAAAAATGATAAGCTAGTAATATAGCAATAGGGACTGTACGGCAAACTGATAACAGGTTCAGGTTCATAGTTACTAATCTAGGTATCTTTGCCAAAAAGGACTGCAGCATTCACCCACTTTACAACACAGTACAGTATCAGCATTGCATCTATTTACTGAGGGAGTAGAACCCACAGCCTTCTGCATCAAAAGCAAATATACTACCTACTGTGCTATTAATGCAAGACAACTTTGAGCATGCAGCACTAAAGTTTTGTTCCCCTGCAGCTCTCAGCTCCTTGTAAAATCTACTCGACACAAAGTTGTATCTCTGAACTTTGCAGCACAAGAAATCTGGAAAAAGCCGAAATTTATTGGGGGGGGGGCAAAAGCCCAAAAACCAGGGACATATTTTAAACATTGCTTGTATAATGTTGGAAAGTTGCTAGAATAAAATGCTGTGTTACCACCATACATTTCACTGCCACATCTTTAACCCAGGGGACCCTGTGCAAAACAGTCAGAGAAACATACCACTATGCCAAATCAGCTGTTTTGTAAAAGAGAGGAAGACAAACTTAAATGGCTACCATTTAGTGAATTCAGTTCTCAGCATAGCTGTTAACCTCTTGGCACAAAATACCTGAACAAAGCCAATAATGGGGGGAATACAGCCCCCAAACATATTCAGTGAATTCAGTTCTCACTATAGCTCTCAACCTCTTAGCAAAAAACATGTGGACAAAGCCAGTAATGGGGGGGATACAGCCCCCAAACATTCAATGAATACAGTTCCCACCATAGATAACTCTTAACCTTAGCACAAAATACCTGGACAAAGCCAATAATGGGGGAATACAGTCCCAGAAATAGGGACAAATTTCAAATATTCATGTTATAAACTTAGACAACTGCTAGAACAATTTCACACAGAAGGCACCTCAGCCAAGAATCAAACCAGAGAACCTGTAGCTGTTAGGCAGTAATGCTACCAGTGCACCACTACACTACAGACTTTGCAAGGAAAAATGTAGATACAGAAACCACAGATTTTATGAGGAACAGAACAAATATGAGGCAAAAATCTGCAATTTTTTTTTTTTTTTAGAAATGGTGGTGGAGAGGGAATTCAGGTCCTTGCCACCTGCATCCAAGGTACAGGGTTCAAGCCTGAGTATCTCTCTCCACCACCATTTGCTCTCTCTAGCCACCAGTATATAGCAACTGGGGCATTTTACAACCTTTTTTTTTTTTTTTTTTCCAGTTGTGTTTTTTAGTTTTAAAGATTTTTTTTGTGTTTTTGCAGGTGAGAGGGCTGCAGTCTGGCAGTCCAATAGCAAGAGCCGCCCCTGTTTACGACCCATAGTGGCAGGATGGGGTTGGGTTACCGAACCGTTCTCACTCTATTTAGACTATTTCTTGAGATCAGTCGTTGATGCAAATGTAGTTATTTTGAGGGACAGTAAACAGTTTCTATTGGATTTGTGCATCTACATGAAAAGTTTAAGGGATGATGAATCTTACATCTTGGTAACAATGGATGTTAAGAGTCTCTTTACAGTATTACTGAATGATGTAGGGACTGTTAAGATACATCAATACTTGTCACTACATTCTGACTTAGGCAGTAAGGTGATAGATCTCTTGACATTGTTTTTAGAAACTGTTTTGTATAACAACATTTTTCTGTTTGATGGCAATACATACATTCAAAATGATGGCGTAGCTATGGGCACATCTTGTGTGAATAGCTACGCCAACATAGTGATGGCTAACTGGGAGGAAGAACTGTTGTTCCCACTTGAGGAATTTAAACAAAATGTTGGGTTTTACAAACGTTTTGTTGATGACCTTTTCCTGATCTGGAAGGGAGATGATGCTAGCCTCTCAAATTTTGTTTCAACTGTTAATGGGTTAACAGATTTTCTCAGTTTCACTGTTAACTCTTCTAGGCATAGTATTTCCTTTTTGGATGTTAATATTGAAAGACTCGGCAGTGGTTTACTCAACATAGCAGTCCATAGGAAAGCTTGTTACAGGAATACGTTGCTACACAGGAACAGCGTGCATCCTCCATTTGTGTTTGGCAATGTAGTCAGAGGTCAGGTTATGAGAGCCTCCAGACTTAATCCCACTGAGGAAGGATACCAACAGGAGTTAATTAACCTTAGGAAAAGGTTTATAGATAGACACTATAGTTACTCAGAAGTGGACAAAGCAATTATGGAGGTCAATCTACTGAGGATGTCCAGGGCGAGTCCGTACTTTTCTGACAATGATAACCTGGGGGATCCAGTACATCACATTAGAAGGACTGGCCACTTGAGAGTGCCAATGTTCTTTACTTCAGACACATGTGGGATCAGAGATGTTGTTGAGAGACACTGGGACACACTTCTTTTAGATGAGAACATTGGTGGGATAGTAGGCCCTAGACCTAATTATTTGTTCAAGAATAGGAAGAATCTAAAACAAATTTTATGCCATCATCCTTTAGATGGGACGAATGTTAATATGCTACGAAATTATGATAATACCAGACCCTGTAATCATTGTGGACAGTGTCGGTTTATAGACACAAGGTGCACATTTGTACACCCTATTACAGGACGTGAGTTCATTTTTCATACAGCGACTAATTGTCAGCATGAACATGTGGTATACCTCGCAAGATGTGTATCTTGTGAGGCGTTTTATATAGGCAAGACCAACAGGAAACTACATGAGCGTATTAGGGAACATGTATCTCATATACGCATTGGCTCGGAGTCTAATGCCCTGGCCAAGCATAACAAAGTTTTAGGTGTCACACATACCTTTATGTTCTCTGTCATACAAATCATTACACCAAGCCCACTGGAGGGGTGACATTGAAACTTACACAGAAGAGTGTGAGTTAAGATAGATTATCAGATGCAGAGCTGATAGAACACCAGGTTTGAATGACAAAGCTCCCTTTAAACCTATCCTTCGGAGTAGAAGGTTAACTATATATAAGTGAAAGGAAGTTTAGATGCCTTCTTTGCTCATTTTTATCTAGGTTGGATGATTAGTTCCTGTGTCTTTTAGGCTTAGCATCTATTAAATATATTTTACAAACGTACTCTGTGTCATGTACAATACCACTGTTCATTATATTTTCAGTGTTACTTTCCAATAAGAAACAACTTCATGATTGGTTTGGCATAATGATTTTTAGTTCTTGCAGTCGCATGTAACACCATTGGTTACTACATTTTCTTTCTTTTGAATGAAATGATTTTATGATAGGCGTGGCATCATGATCTTTAGATCTTGTTGTTATGTCCGCCATTCATATTCATTCTTTATACATATAGCACATGGTTGCACGTACGTTTTTAAGCTTTACAGTTTCTAAGTTGTTATGACTTTTTAATATGGCACTTATGAACATCTTGAAATATAGATTCTGTTTTACATGTTCTGTAGTTTAGACATTAATAGGGTTAACTAGCCTTTATATTTGTTTTATCTTTCATGTCCTGTATTACTACTCGAGTGGTTTTTAATGATCTTATTTGTGTTTTAATTGTTTTAAAGTCACCATTGAGTGAGCTTGGGAATTATATTCTCCCGATGAAATATTTTGTTCTCAGTGCTCTGCATTTGAATTCTAGTGGATGATGTCAGAAGTTGGTTTAACCTATGGGCGAACATGCTTCACTATTTAAATGCATGGGAATTTACTGTGTTTTAGTCTGATGAAGCCTTTGTGGTGAAAGCGCTAACTGTTTTAATAAATTTGGACTGTTCATAGAAGTCCGCGTCTTTGTTTTATTTTGTGTGAGCTATTTAGTGGTGTTTCAGTGCTCGCAGTACATTTTGCCATGTATAGCTTCCGTGGATGGTCTTTATTTTACTGACTTTTTGAATCCTTATTTAGCCATCCTCAGTACAACTGACGATCATTCTTTTTTGTTTTGTTTTGTTTTGAGGCCAAAGTCAGCAAGGAATCAATGGTGTCTAACATAATGGGTATTTTACTGGAGCTCTATCATGACACGATATCAGGCCCATAAAACAGGGCTACAAGAAGCAACAGATGTAGAGGGAGCTGAGAGTGAAAATTAAACACTTACTCCAATCTCCTAGCAGGACCACATCTTCACCTGAGTGGAGAACTTTCACATGGAAATGCTTGCATAAGTTATTTATGAACTACTCAGAGGTTCAATCTAATAACATTTTAGACCGCAGCTTGGATTGCTGGCACTATAATCAACCTCAGCATGACTTTTCCTGGGAACATAGATTTGGGAGTTTTCCCCATGTGCATAATTTTTAGGTGCTATTTTGGAACAAAATTGAGGGAACATACCATACAACACCAGCATAAAAACAGACTTATAATTGTCCACTGGGTCCTACCCAATTTGCAAATTCCACAATTAACCCTACCTATACTAATTATTGCCGGTAAAATTATGAGGCATTGAAAATCTAGCAGACTACCTCAAATTACTGAGTGTTGGAAATTCTAAGGGATATTTATAGAGTGGAGGAACTTGTAGCCAAAAGGAGAAATATGGAGGTCACATTCCTCAAAAAATGGGCGCTCTGCCTAGACCCTATTCATCAGTGATTGCTGCTGGAAATAATAGAATTGGAAAAAGGTGTAACAGATAAGTACATGAATTAGTTACAGAAAGATTAGTCAGCTAAATGCATTTTCTTTTTTCTTTTTTTCTTGTTTTTCCTAATCAGACAAGTTGTGTAAATAGTCATATTGTTATGTGTTTAGACATGAGTGTCTCTCAGTTGCAAGACGGAATCCAGTACTTTAAGTGTACAAGGTACCTACTTAGGTGAGCCTTTCTCTGTCATATCCTTTTCTTAATTTGTTTTGTTTGCTGATATTATTCAAATTATACTTTATTCTGTCTTTTCATTATTCTGTTATTGTTAGACTTTCTTTGTAACTTATGTTCTAATGGCAATGTCTTAGGGATTTTGTAATCTTAAAAGACTAGAATGATAATTAATTTGGTGAAGTGCAATTTATAGAAGTCATCGACACATTTTATAATGTTTGCTATAACTAACTCTGAGTATAAAACATTTTTTGCTTTCGTTTCATTATTTTATATGAGTGCATTGTTAATATTGTTAACATTATTAGTTAAATGGGTTATTAATGTAGAATAGAATGAATGTTATGAATATATATATATATATATATATATATATATATATATATATATATATATATATATATACATAAATTTTTTTCTTGCTATTTAGTGGCAACAAGTTCATCTAGTAACTTATTATTTGTTCTGTCATTTTAAGCTATACAGTTTTTTGATATTTAGTATGAACCTATGAATGTATAGTAACCAAGCTGACAAATTGGATGCAGATTTTATTCCACTTATGGTTATAACTTTTCCAATATTCCACATCTCCAGCTACCCCTTATAATTACTTGGAAACAAATTAACTCAGCCCTCTGAAAAACTAGGAATATTATCATCCATGGACCCTGATAACATGTCAGGTTGTCTGATTCTCAGCTAATTTAAGCTCATTCACTGGCTTCATGCTGGAAGTCTGGAAAACAGCCATCATAATACTGTTATATAATGTGGGCCCAGCTACAGACCCCTCTAACTATATACCCTTTTGTCTCACTGACATTTTGATTAAAACCATAGAACACACTGCCCTTGACCTTATTAATTTGAACACTGAAAATCTTTAATCCTTGGTCCTTTATGAATCTGGATTTGTGCCTCTTTAACTTTATTAATTTCTTTTAAAAAGTCACTGAAGTAGTGAATAGTGGTTATGCTGTACATACAGCATAGCAGACCTGCCAAGGCCTTTGACATTATCCTCTATGCCGGCATTGACTACAGACATATAAATTTGAGTATAAATCCTTATATTTTATGATGAGTAGCTTGCTGGTTATCTGACAGAACCAATCTGGTTATAGTCACAGGCACCATTTGTGAAAGTGCAAAGGTTACCAGTGGTGTACCACAGAGCTTAGTTTTGGTCCCTCTACCAACTGGCATATATTTCTAAGAACTTCAGTCCAACACTGGTAGGCTATGGTTATTTATGTTTTGCAGATGACTATAAATTGGGAGGTGTTATTCATCTTTCTACTGACTCACAATTGCTCCAGCACATGTAAGACTTTGTTAGCAGCTGGTGCATGGACACTGACCTCAAACTAAATGTGAACAAATGTAGTGTAGTTCATTATGGCAAACAAAAGCATTACCACAATATGCCATTTGAGTGATATTGTCTCTGATCATTTCTGCTGTAAGGTATCTAGGTAATCTTGTTGATAATTCCATAGCTTTCAAAAATCACATCTTCATAATAGTTCAGAAAACCCTATGTCTGGCTCATCTAATTTTCAAAGGTATCTCCTTTAGATCCAAAGAAATCGTAATATCCCTTTACTCATGTCTCACTAATGCTGCAGATGTCAACTTCATTGTCAAAATTAGGGCCAAAGCCAAAAATAATAGTGAGAGACAAAGAACTAAAATCAAGGAACATTTTGTAAATATTACTCTGGTTCACTTAAACTAATTATAACAAGTTTTGTATCAACATACATTTTCTAAAAAATTAATATAAAACTACGTTTGGCTTTATTGACTAACCTTAATACTCAGTGGTTTACCATAAAACCAAAAATCTTACAAAGGACTGGACAAAAACATGTGACAAAATCATAGATGTTCTGCAAAATTAGGGAGAACTCAGCTGTATGCATCAGCCTCATCATGAAATACAATACCCATTTTGACATGTATTTCTCTAAGGATATCATTCATATTGACAGATGTCAGATATTTCTAAATAAAAATATCAATGGCCTCAAGACCTTTTGTTCTCTAAGAAGACTGGCAGCCTTTTCTCTGTAGTTGGTCTCTTATAGACTCCTCCATGATCAGCATTGGGCCCTGTCTTGCTTAGCATTTATTTTGCAGTCTTACAAGCTAATATCCCTGAAGTGTGGTTAACCAAATGTGCTGAGTATTGCATGGTAGGGACTGCTTTCCATTTATCCACATATACCAAACAAGGCTAGAATATGCATATATCTGGTGCACTGAAAATAGTCCCAAGCTAAATGCAAAAAGGGCTGTTTCCATCCCATATGTAATAAATGATACTCCCATTCATAAAGATTATCAGAGATTTAGGTACTAATGGAGACAGCCCTCTCTCATTTGGTCAATAGGCCACCAAAAGTGAAGTAATCCTTCTATATAGCCTATTTAATTCCTAAGGGAATAGCTTCAAGATCCAGGTCATCCTACCTACTTGTCAGGCACACCATCAAATACAATGCCTCTTTTAATGTGTACAGATTTGTGTATTTCACTCTACCTGAAATGTCCCAGGGATTTGTTTAATATGTTTCTTTTTTGGTTTGTTTTTATTAGCTTTGTCTTCATATCCAGTCAGACTTACACACAGTTCAATTGTTATGCATAATGTGCTTTCTTTTTTATTTGTACACAAGTGGTACGCTGTTTCTCATTAATATTTGTTGTCACCCCCCTTTTTTGTCTGGCAGAATTTCATGTCCTCCTTCCTTACCTCTCATTCTTTTTCTCCTACCATGTCCTATTTTCTTTTACTTTATACTTCTCATTTCAGTGTCTGTAAATCTGATGCCCATCTCCCCCTTCTGGAACTTAATCCCTTGATTTCCATTTTCTAGATATTTCACTCTTCACCTCTGTTGACATTAGTCGTATCTCCCACACTACTTTTACTGCCAAACCTCCCTTCATTCCCAAAAATCCCACATGCAAAATTCCCAGGAGTTTTATCCATCTTTTCATATATCCTCTTCAGATTTCCAGAGCCTCTATCCAGATCTTTTTGGCACAGGTACATTACCCGAATATGTATTCCATGTCTGCTTTTTCTGTCAAGAATCTGCAACATTTTAGTCTTATTTTCTTCCCTCATTATTTAATATATTTGGTGTGAGATCCCATTTGTGCAATACTCTTAATATCTGATCTCTCACCTCTTGCATTTTTTTGCATCTTTGATATCATTTTGAGGACTTTTTATCATTCAGCTTTCCCGGTCTGCCCCTCTTCTTCCTTCTCCCATATATCTCTTCCTTTGTGGCTTGTTTTACTTTTGCCCCTTAGGACAACATAAATCTTTCTGCCTTTGCCATTCCTCTATTTCTCATTTCCCCACTGGGCTGCCTTTCCCTTCTCTTTTATTTCTTTACTTTTCTTTTTCTGATTTATTTCTGCCTCTCTCTTCTTTGGCAATCTCTCTTTTATTCTGGTTTATATCCACCTTTCATTTTGTGTTAATCCAAATTCCAGTATTAATTCCTTTAGGATTTTCAGTATGCCTGTCCACTTTCCCTTCTTTCACTGACTAGTACTAAGCTAACTGCCCTTATGAGCCATTTTAAGCTTAGTCAATTATCTCTTGTGAGACTCAAACCCTGCACCTTGTGTTTGTAAGGCAAACACCTTCACCGTTATGCCACCCTCCAAACCTTTCAGTCTCCTCTTATTTCCTTTGCCTTCCATGCTTCTACTTGTTTCTTCCTTATGAAGGTGACCCATCCTTCCTTCTCTCATATGTCTCTCATTGCCTTGTCCCTATGTCATGTTCATGTTGCTTCATCTAGTTTGTTCTACAGGATGGGTAAGCACTTTATGACAAATCTGTCTCTCTGCCATGTTTTGTTTATTTTCTAAAGCAGGTTACATTTCTGGTTCTAGTGTTAGTGGAACTGTTTAATTTGTAAATGTATTAGTGATCTTAGAAGCAAGAGCAATAAAATATTTGGTGGTCACTGGTCTGTTTTATATCTTTTTGTTTTATTTTCTTGTGGTTTGCTATTATATCCACAATGGCTTGAAAGGTTAAGTACAGGACACTGAATAATGGGACATTGTTTCCAGATTATCTTGGTAGCTGTTGCCATTTCAGTCTGTGACTTTTTATTTGAGACCTCTGGAGTTCCCAGTTACTTGATATAACTACAAAGATACATCCCAAAAGGAGCATTGTATTTGATAATAGGCCTCACCAATGCAGAATATAAACGGGTTTTATCTAGATCTTTGCAATCAGCTGCATCAGGTAAAAAGAAACCAGACAGGGGTTCAGGAAGTAAATAGTGCGGGAAGAAATAGCCAGGGAATTATTATGGCTAGGCTTGTATAGGCCCAACCTATGAACCTATAACCATTGTATAGCAACTTGATGGTCAAAGGCAAGTGAATTACCTATGTGTCTTCCAAGATCTCCCACCATACTTTTAAGTTATATGAAGGGATTGTTTACCAAATATGATGTAATTGCAATTTTTTAATATTTACTTTTAACTCCATTTTTAGCAGTAGCTGTTGACAGAGGGGAACTTTAGGATAATACCAAGTCTGCAGTTGTCCATGTACTTAGTAGACAAAAGTCTTTATTTGTGATTTGGAGATCTGCAAAGTATATGCTGAATAGCAGACATCTCAGCAAAGAACCCTGAAAAACACCACTGGTCACCTTCATGTTTGCTGAGTATGTACCAACTACCCTTACTACATGGGATCTATCTCTCAACTGATTTGCTACCCACCTTACTACATATAAGTCAATCTGGAGCTTCTTTATTATCAAGGCTGGGGGGGGGGGTCAGGCCATATAAACGTTTTGATGTCATAGCTAATTAGGTCAATAGTGATGCATTTCATCATTTTGCACATGAGACTAGACAGGCTATTGGGTCTGTAGTTTCCATGGTCAGCCTTTATGAAGTAGTATCAAAACAGCTATGCACCATACTTCAGAGATGACCAGATGACCAATAGGGTCATGTTGTATAATTGTAAAAGTGTGTCCACTATGGAACATTTTGTACTGTTTATTAGGCAACCAGACCCTGTGGATGATGTATTTTTTCATTTTGAAGCATACCCTTGGCGGATCCTCTTTGCATATGATGGGGAAGTGGTATTGTCTGGGATATGAGAGCTATTTTATAATTGTTTTGGGGTGAAACCTGCACTGAATTTGTTTTATAGTATGTTGATTATATCTACTGGATCTGACTAGGTAGTATAATTTTGGAAAATTTCTGAAGAATGCTGGGTGTCCTTCCTTAGGATTAAAGAATCTCTCTCTCTCTCTCTCTTTTACCTCGTTTATTCATAACCTGAGCCATTAGTGATCTGAGTTATAATCAGTGCTTTATCGGGACCAGAATGGGGAATTTAGTTAATAAGACCAAGTTCATGGAATTGTGCTGGATTTTGAAGCTGAGATCAAATTGGGGCAAGGATTAAATGATTAAGTGTCTCTGAAGCATATTCTAAAGGTGAGAGGTTAAGAAGGTGATTATTTTTGTAAGTTATTATCTGCACTTTACCATTACATTTTTACTGTTTCTTCATATATGCATATGTACTATGTTTATCTGCAATGGATTGTTGTGAAATGGCAGTTTTTATGAGTGAATGGATAGAGTGCTGTGATTTCCCATGTGATTGTGCATATCCTAGCAACATGGACTGCCTTTACTTGCTATTGACTGATTTTAGAGCTTAATTAATTAGTAGATAGTATTTAGTTGATATTGTATTCTGCAGTTAATGTGGTCTGAAGAAGCAATTGTAAATTGCAAAAGTACTTACCATTTCTTTGTGTTAATTAAAGTTTTATATAGATTTTTTTATCAGAACATGTTTAGGTTCATAGGTTCATAGGATGATACTAGGTTTTTGGCCTGGAAACCCTTATAAGCCTAGCCAAGAATTTTGCCCATGTTCCCTCAAAGTCAGCACCTGTTTCCTTGTCCAGCAGGAACACAGGTGGTATCCCAGGGGTATAGTTTCTGTTTCCCATCCAATCATCCAGGTTCCTCTTAAAGAGGGCTAAAGAGGTATTCTGCTTGACATGGAGAGGGAGTCTATTCCACAGATGGAGGAGTCTTTGGGACACAAATCTATCCCTCCAACAAGTTCTAGTAATGTCACAGACCCAGTTAAGGCCTTGCGTGTGGGTTGTGTGAGTGGAGTTTGTCTTATGGATATGCAGCAACTTCATCAAGGCTGCGTCTCAAATGGCCTTATATGCCAGACACAGGTGACCGTTGAGCAGTCTGTATAAGACTGACTAGAGGGACAGGTCTTTTAGCCTATCTATATGAAATAGGTGTTTGAGACCCTGGATTTTCCTGGTCAGGAACCTCTGTGATCTCTCCAACTGCAGCATGTGCTTGGCAAGGTACATGCCGAAGGGGACATTGTACTCGATAATAGGTCTGATACGGGAGGAGTACAGGGATGTTATGACCTACTTGTTCCTGGAAGAAATACCCTTATTTATGAGGTGGGCCATGTACAAAGCCTTCCATACAACGGAGGCAATGTGGTGGTCAAAAGTCATCCTGGGTGCCCAAGTCCCTCATGACTGATTGCATGCATAGTACATAGTTATTAATGTGATAATTAGTAGGATGACATTTTCCCCAAAGGGGATAATGATTAATTTCTTGGCATTCAGTTTGAGGCCATGCTTCTGGCACCAGTCATTAGTTTGGGTAAGGCCCTCTTGGAGGATGTTCACATCACTAATGGAATTTAAGACAGTACCCAGCATGCAGTCATCTGCAAACTTGGTCAACCACAGACCACTGGTTTTGGCTTGCACCTCAGAAAAGTATATCCCAAACAGTAGAGGCACCAAGACCGATCCTTGGGGTACACCGCTCGTTATGTTTCTACTACTAGCGGTGGCTTCCCCTACTTTGACTGAGTGGGTTCAGTGAGCCAGTTAGCTACCCATCTGGTAACATACAGTTTAATGCCTAGCTGGAAGAGTTTATCTATTATGCCTGAGTGGGGAATAGTGTCAAAGGCTTTGGCTAGGTCAAGGTAGGCAGAGTGCACCATTTTCCCCTTGTCCATGGCTTTGGTGACTGTTTCAAAGAAGTCGACCAAGTTTAACAGGCATGATCTCCCTTTGATAAAACCAAACTGTGTAGGGTCAAGTGTTTGGAGGTTGCCAATGTCCTTGTTTATAAAGTCCATGACAATGCATTCCATGGCCTTGCAGATCAGGCTAGTTAGGCTAATGGGCTTATAATTGCCTGGGTAAGTGTACGCTCCATCTTTGTGTATAGGGATAATAGTGGCTGTCCTCCATTCAGCTGGGATGAAGCCAGTGCCCAAGCTTTGGTTGAATAGGGTGTATAATGGAGATTAGAGGTCATGCCTGAGGTCATGTAGGATACAGCCAGGGATGTTATTGGGTCCCATGGAGACTGTATTTTTTGCCTTTGAAAGGGCATTAAGGACCTGCTCCCTGGTGAAGGGGAGGGGGCAGGTGCTGGGGATGTCCTGCTTTATTGATGGGGGGACAGGGGGTGAAGTTTTCACTAAACCAGTCTGATAGCTGGTTGGCTATATCTATGGCATTTGTGTATGTAGTGTTATTGACCACCATTTCAGAGCAGAAATTGGTGTTGCCTTTGAGATTGCGGACATATGTGAAGAACACCTTGTGATTGTCCTTGGTGGATGTGGCCAATTTGGACTCAAAGTTAGCCTTAGAGGTTTTCACCAGAGACCTTATTTACTTGTTCAGCCAAACGAGAGATTGCTTCAAACTTGGCACCTGCTCTTTCTTGGCCCTGAACAGCAACTTTTCCTTCTATTATAGAGTTTGTTTATTGCTGCTGTCCACCAGACTGTTCTTTTATTCTGACTTGTCATTTTATCATTGGAGCAGCTATGGGGTTGCACTTCAATCATGTCACTGTGTGGTCACTGCGCCTCCTATTCCAATTATGGTAAATAAATATAACTCTTTTTATCATATTATCTCTCTCTCTCTCTCTCTCTATATATATATATATATATATATATATACATGTGTATATAGTGTTGACTTATGCATTTATACAGACATGTAAATATGTACTCGCACAGACATACACACACACACACACACACACACACACACACACACACACACACACACACACACTCACAGATACACACACGTGCACATATTCAAAACCACGCACATCACAAAATTGAATACTATACAAACGCAAATACATATGTTTGTGTGTGTGTGTGTGTGTGTGTGTGTGTGTGTGTGTGTGTGTGTGTGTGTGTGTGTGTGTGTAAATGTACTTATGTTATTCTGTCTAGTAGCATACTATATTTTCAAATTAAATAAAGTCATGATACTTTTCTCTGTATATAATATGTTATAATGATTTCAGAATGGCTAATTAATGTTAAAGTATAATAGCCATTAAAACATACATTTTAACATTCATCTGGAGTAGTATTCTCTAGAAATGTAAAATAATACCATCTTTAATTGTTCTGTATACCAAACATTTAATTATAATGTTTAAATTTTAGGAATTTAACATATCTACCAAGCAAGTGTTAGAATGCATATCCAGCATATCTTGAAATAATTCCAGCAGACCTTTTTGTACTTTAGCAACTAAAATCTGAAAACAAATTTAAGGTACGGTCTCGAAAGCTTAAATGACATCTTACCAAAATGTAATAATTTGAGCTTCGGTTTTAAGTTTTTGTTTGTCATGATAAATATTATCAAACAGAATGCCATGTTAATTTAGGCACAATATATGCTGTATATGAAATCCCTCAGTATCATTTGTTGCTGCACTGAAACTGTAATTTAAACTATAACAAGAGATGAAAATAAACAGGGGCTGCATTTACTGTACAGAGATGTGCTTCTGGGAAAACAGATTCACATTTACTGGACCAACCTTTTAATTATTTTGCTGTTTGCTCACAAGCTGTTTGGTTAACAAGCAGCATCACTTCCTTCTCATAAACACCCACAGGACAACACACTAGCTCTTTGAATTATGGGAAAGTAAACAGATTTGGTTGTCTAAGAATGAATGCTCTGTGTTTAGTGAAGATAAATTCAGATACTATAATATCATTATATGCTAAGCATACAAAAGAAAAAAAGTCATAGTTCCAAAAGGTGAGAGAGCAGCTTAACAGAGTATTCAGACAAATGCCAACAGCAGCATCTTCTTCTGCAAATACTCCTCCTGCATATCTGTCAGTTTAAATCCCCTGATTTCCATAGAGGAAAGCATTACCATATTCAAAGTATGAAGGAAATGCACTGATGTAGGTCTTTGGGTGTTTGACAGCTGATATCACTACCTAACTAGTCAAGTTCAGAAGAACCTGCAGATAGCATATCTTTTATGCATGCAAGGTAACAGTGTCAGCAAAGTATGTTTTACAGCATGACAGATGCAGGGAAGCTAGCGATTTTAATGTGTTGTAAGTTGATTCTATGTAGCGAATTACAGAATATTCAAAAACACAATTAAACATTTATATAAAGATGACTCACATATGTATGTAAAAGTGAAACCTGCATACATTTTTTTCTTTCTTTTCCAATAAAGTACCCTGAAGAAAAGAGAGTGTAGTTTGTTTAAATCATCATATACATTGCAAGAATATTTTTTTTTAGTTCATCTCACTTTGTTAAGTATTTCGTGTATGCTGAGATACTTCCATTAAGGTTGGAGAAGTTGAAAGATGGAGTTGACTCTTTTTTTTTGTATAATTGCAGTCATTTAGTGCTTTTTCTCTTTGTGATCTCACAGATCATTAAGTACAAGATGAGTTCATGAACACTGAACCTCAGCTAGAAGGACATCACAGGGGCATAATAAATGAGAATTGGAACACTGGCAACACAGTTTCCATTTCTAAAGATAATAGAATTGAAAATGCATGTAATTGTGCTTCACTGTATTTGCGTTTTTGTCCGGAATTTACTTCCATTTCACTTAATTCATTAATACTTCTGTTACAATCCATAACGACATAACAATGGTGATCAAGTGACGTTCTCAGAATTACACACATGGGAAGCGTTGGTAGTAGAAATAGTCTGTTTAGGCTGCTTGCTATCCAGCAGTTGTTGATTATTACTTTAATTTGCAGTCTGTTCTCTCCAAACAAATGACTCACTTAATTTTATTCAATGGCTCTGAAAGTTTGCAATCGGACATTTTTGTCAAGAAAATTTTTAAATAAACTGTAGTTGCAATCAATGGAATATAACAATAAATTAAAAATCTTTTTTAATATAACACCCCATTGCTTGCCTTTTAAACTTTGAAATAGAAAAGTAAAATCAGCTAGCAAACTCTTATAACATAACTGCAATTATAACCAAGAAGGTGGTCATCAAGCACAAATAATATATAAAGTAGTAACAGAATGCAAAACAATTAACATTAGCATACTATAAAAAATAAGTACCTTGATAAAAGAAAAGCAAGTCCTACAAAAGAATTTATAACAGATATAATTTAGACTGAAATTCACATCAAACTGGTAGTTGCTGCAAAGGAGTAAGGAACTATAAATGAACTGTTTGCAGCGGTTCGTGGTTTGATTCCCTTAGTCTGCATTATCTAGCTTTGTGAGTATGAGCAGTTAATTAACCAGACAGCACTGCTTGGCTAAGCCTGAAAAACGTCTATGAAGTGCACACCCTGGATAACAAATATAAATAAAATAAGACTCTTCAATTGAGATTTCAAATAATAGCTTCCATGTTGATCTCCAGCTAGTCTGTTGCTGCAGTGCAAGAACAAATTCACATAGTTTCGCTCATAGGTGAGTTTTTCTCTGATCAAATCATTTTAGCAGAAAGTTACATTTGACAGATGACTGAAATTTGGTTTTGTCCATTTCTTCTGTGATGGAGACTGTAAACATTTCCAAATGGCAGCAATACATTTTCTGGCTTTCACAAAGCAGTCCAAAGTAGTTCATAAACAGGATGGGCCCCTTTGAAACTAAATGCTGTTTCACCAAATAGTTTATGCTACATTTTCTATACTGCAGTATAAATCTTGTATTTCTGAGCAAACAAGGAAAATTATATGATCACATCCAAACTTTTGGGTGACACAACTCTAACTAAAGGAAGAGCTTGTTGAAAAGATATGAGGGAAGAGCTCATTAGGAAGATATGGATGAATTGTATTTGTGGACAATAACTGTTCTCATAAACAAGCAGCAGACAGTTTAACAATAGCTCTGAGACAATAATCTGAGACAGTAATTCTGGAGGCAGCATTTCATGGAGCAGAGGAAAGGGCCAAGAAATGCATCCCAATTGTAAAAGTAAGTCAGTCAGCCATTGTCACCCAGCATATGGTGGACATGACACATATCGTGTGAATTGTCCCTGTCATGCACCACATATTTGGCATTCCTCATGACCAATTCCCTCCACAGCAGCACCTCATGGATATTGCACCTCTTGGAGCATGATAGGTATGATCAATGGGCAGTCCTTGTACTGACTTACCAATGCTTCCATACTGTCAGCTTTACAGTGTGTGTTGAAGTCTAGCTGTACAGCCTTACATATGTAATGAAGACTATGGAGTTTCTAAATAATATCTTTTAGGCTGTGGAAGTTAGGATGTCCTGCAATGGTGGTATAGCTCCTGCAGCAGAAATCCATGTGCAAGACATAAATAAACACTGCAGCTGTAAGATGCTGCTCAGTTTTGAAGTTGAGCAGTACTAAATACTGAAAGGGTGGCAAGAACGTTTAAAGTTTGTGTAGTTAAAGATGTATATAACAAGCATCTAACGGACCTTGTGATTGCTTGCCTAGTATTGTTATGGTGTTTCTCATCCTTACCTTTATATCTGCTCTGCTCAATTATTAATGCATGGTCAGTAATTCATGAAGCCCAATCACACTGATGTCAGCAAATATTTCAGCCATTTGGCAGGCTGGTTCTGCTCCGAGTAGCCTTATATCCCAACACTAAGACACCATCCAGACAGAGGAAATGAAAACATGAAAACTGATTTTCTTTCTCAGTAAAGTTTATTTTGCAGGACATAAAAGACATGGAGGTATTATCCCGATCATATACAGAAGTTTAAAGTTTAAAGTCACCCTCGGTGACTTACCTTTTTGCACCACCCTGTCTGGAGTATAACTCACTGACTAGCATTTTTGCCAGACTGGAAAATATTTCCATCTCCTCTTCACTTAAACCAGCTTTTGTAAAATGTGTTTTTCCCTGCACTTATGCCACTGAAAATGAAATACTCATAGGTCATAGGATCATAGGTAAGTACTAGGTTAATTACCCTTTTGGGCCATTTTATGCTTAGCCAGTGTCCCTTTTTGTGCTCAAATTAAGCTATCATATTTGCCTATAGACTGGCCATACACTTCCTATGGTTAATAATTACATATTACCCCTAATGAGAATAACTGGGATCATACCACAGATAATTTGAGGGGATGCATGCATGGGGTAAAGCATTTAGGAACTGCCTCTGTCCATTACTAGTGCCGAGGCAGTCCTGGGGTAAATTTTCTGTTTCTCATCTGGACATCTTAGTTTTGCTAAAAAATGGACATGAATGTACTTTCTTTTCTGTGGATGGGATGTCCATTCCCCAGCAGCGGTATCCTGTGCAAACTATACCTATTCCTCACACTGTTTTGTTGATGTTGCAGAAAAGGTTTAGATCCCTATACCAAATATTTATGATGCCATTTGACTGGCTGACATATAGAAAGTTCATCATTAATGGGTCGGAGGATGTCTCACATGCTAGGCACAAGTCACCTCCTAGCAGTCTGTAGGATACAGAGTATAGTGACAGGGTTTTGAAACCTTCCGTATAGGACATGTTGTTTATGTCTTGTATCCTTTTTCACTCCCACATCTACTTAGGAAAAATGAGGATATTTATTGTACAGGTGCTGAAATGTTGCCAATAAAGTTTGTGGAATATCCTTAAGATGATATCACCAAGGGAACCAATAAATCTATTTCTATCATTTATTTATTTACATTTGTTAGCTGGGAAATTCCAACTGGACGCAGGTCCTTTTTCAGTGGATACCCGGGGAGAAAAGCTCCACATCATGTACATGATAAATAGAGATACAAAGTTGCAGCAATAGTAAACGACATTACAGGTTGTTGGCTTTAATACAATAACAAGATATTGATTATCAACAGTATGTACAGTAAGGGTCGCAAGTTAAGATAGTTTCTTGTCATTTATAATATTAATAACAAAGTTGTCAGACAAGATGTTAAAGTATGTAAAGACAACTTGCTATTTCTGACTGTGGTTAGTAGTGGCGGTAGTATTCTTGGGTTAAGAGTCTAGGTGGGGGGGGGGGTAAGGGTGGGGGTGTTATTTTGGATTAGAACAAGGACAAAGCCAGTGCAAATTTATGTGGAATTTGAGTGCAGTCTGGAAAAGGCTGCTGGAAGGTAGAGTAGTTATAGAGGGTGGAAGATTGTTCCAAAGTTTAGATATGGTACATGAAAATATGTTTTCTCCTGCTGAGTTTTTTTGTTTGATAACAGTGAGTTGATTTTTGTTGCTTGATCTTAGGGGCCTAGTGGGGTGATAAGGTTGGAGAAGGGTTTGAAGGGAAGGGATGTTAAGGGGGTGGTTAATAAGTTTATGAGCGAGGGTGATTTGATTAAAGTGAAGGAGTTGTGGGAATTCTAGCCAGTTTAGTTCTTTAAGGGAGATACAATGATGGCTGCAGTAGGAGGTTCCAGTGGCAAATTTAGCAATTTGTTGTAACAAGCATCTAGCTTGTGTAGGTCTGTCTGTATAAGGTTGGAAAGTATGGGGGATGCATAGAATAGGGTGGAGATTAGCTGGGAATTGGCTATGGAGATTCTAGCCACCTTGGTTAGGAATTGGCAGCTTTGATATAATGCACCAAGTTTCTTGTGAACTCTTTTTATTGTGAGAGATATGTGAATTTCAAATCTAAGTTTCTTGTCATTTATAATATTAATAACAAAGTTGTCAGACAAGATGTTAAAGTATGTAAAGACAACTTGCTATTTCTGACTGTGGTTAGTAGTGGCGGTAGTATACTTGGGTTAAGAGTCTAGGTGTGGGGGGGGGTAAGGGTGGGGGTGTTATTTTGGATTAGAACAAGGACAAAGCCAGTGCAAATTTATGTGGAATTTGAGTGCAGTCTGGAAAAGGCTGCTGGAAGGTAGAGTAGTTATAGAGGGTGGAAGATTGTTCCAAAGTTTAGATATGGTACATGAAAATATGTTTTCTCCTGCTGAGTTTTTTTGTTTGATAACAGTGAGTTGATTTTTGTTGCTTGATCTTAGGGGCCTAGTGGGGTGATAAGGTTGGAGAAGGGTTTGAAGGGAAGGGATGTTAAGGGGGTGGTTAATAAGTTTATGAGCGAGGGTGATTTGATTAAAGTGAAGGAGTTGTGGGAATTCTAGCCAGTTTAGTTCTTTAAGGGAGATACAATGATGGCTGCAGTAGGAGGTTCCAGTGGCAAATTTAGCAATTTGTTGTAACAAGCATCTAGCTTGTGTAGGTCTGTCTGTATAAGGTTGGAAAGTATGGGGGATGCATAGAATAGGGTGGAGATTAGCTGGGAATTGGCTATGGAGATTCTAGCCACCTTGGTTAGGAATTGGCAGCTTTGATATAATGCACCAAGTTTCTTGTGAACTCTTTTTATTGTGAGAGATATGTGAATTTCAAATCTAAGTTTGTTGTCTATTTCCACACAGAGTAATTTTGTGGGTTTTAATGGAGAGATGATGGTATTGTCTTTGGCAAGAATGTTGAAGTGGGGGTGTTTTGGGTGGCTTTGGAAGGTTGGAACAAGAGAAGTTTTGTCTTACTTGGGTTGAGCAGGAGCTGAGCATTGGATAGCCAGCTTTCTACAGAAGAGAATGATTTCTGTGTGATTTGTTGTAGTTCTGGTAGAGTGGGGGCAGAGAAGATGAGAGTAGAGTCATCTGCGTACTGTATAAGAGATGCTTGGGTAGCAGCAGTTTGTAGGTTGTTAGTGAAAAGTGAAAATAGCAGAGGGCCAAGGATAGACCCTTGGGAAACTCCAAGAGTAACTGGGAGGCGAGGTGATAGGTTATCATCCCAGATTACTGATTGCTGGCATCCGTGTAGATAGCTGTGGGACCAGTTGCAGGCTGATTGTAAGAAGGAGAGGTTGGGGAGAGTAGAGAGTAGTAGATCATGAGATACCATTTCAAAGGCCTTTGAGAGATCCAGAAATACGGCAGTAGAGAAGAGGCCATTGTTTTTGTGATGAAGTATAGTGTTGGTGAAGGAGAGCAGAGCAGAGGTAGTGCTGTGATATGGCCTGAAACCATGTTGGGTTTTGGACAGGAGATTATTAGCTAGGAGGTAGTTGGAGACCTGGGTGTTGATACATTTTTCAAGTATCTTGGAGAGAGGGGAGATCATAGCAATGGGGCAGTAATTGGAGAGGTCGGTGTAGGGGGTGCCTTTGTGGGGGGAATGATGTGGGATATTTTCCATATCGAGGGAACATAGCCTTTGGTTAAGGAATGGTTGATTAGAATTGAAATTGGGTAGGCTAGTGTATCAGCTGCAATTTTCAAGTATTCAGAGGGGAGGTTGTCAGCTGTGAGTTTGGTGGGTTTAAGTTTTGATAATAGTCTTTTTATGTTGGAGGTAGGTACTGATGTGAAGAAGAAAAGGGAAGTGGGGGTTTAGGGTTAGGAGTTGGGGGGGCTGTTGTAGGGAAGTGTTGTTTGTTTAGAGATGTTACAGTTTCAGTGAAGTGTTTGTTGAAGGATTCAGCAACACTGCTGGAGGTGGGGGGAATGGATGACTGGGGGGTATCAACCTTCCCTGGGTGGAGGATAGTGTTAATAGTGGTCCAGAATTGCTTAGGGTTGTGGTTGGTAGAGTTTAGGGTGGATTTATAGTAGAGGAATTTGTCTAATTTTATATGCTTTTTGGCTTTATTGTGCAGTTCAAGGAATGATTGCCTATCTGAGTTAATTTTTGTTAGTCGCCAGTGCTTCCAGGACTTATCTATGGATTTCATTAGGGTTCTGGGGTCTTTTGTAACCATGGGGCACACCTGGATCTGATTTTGGCATTTTTTACAGGATCATGAGTGTTTAGAATGGAGAGGAAGGTACTATTGAAGAAGTGAACAGCCTTATCTAGGTTGAGGTATTTTAGTGGTGACCAGTTAATTTTTTACAGGGAGGTGATGAAGGAGTTGGGGTTGAAGTTGGACTTGTTCTGTATTTGCCTGTGTATAATGGGCTTCAGACTGCTTGCATGGTGCCGAATTAGGAAAGTGGGGGAGTGGTCACTAAGACTGTCAGGTAAGCAGCCTGCTAGATAAGAGTGAGGGGCTTTGTTGACTAGGATCCAGTCAAGTAAGGTATGATTGTTAGGGTTTTTGTTGATTTGGATAGGGGATTGAATGAGTTGAGTGAACCCATGGAGATTAAGGTGACTGGTTGGGAGACTGTTATTACAGGATAGCCAGTTGATGTTAAAGTCACTAAGAATGATGGTTTCCTGGGGTAGAGATAGAGTAGCCTAGCTCACGAGATTTTCTAGGGGTGTAATATGTTGCCCTGGTGGGAAATAGCATACTATGATGTTGATTGTTTTGTTTGGGTTTAGTTTGAGATTGGTATAAAGGATTTCTTCATTGTTGTGGTGAGAGGCAGATGAGTTCAGGAGTTGAATATTGAGGTGATGTTTAAATATCAATGCTACACCAACTCCTTATTTGGACAATCTGTCCATGTGAAGGATGTTGTATTCAGGTGGAAGAATTTCCTCACTTTTGATGTGAGGTTTGAGCCAGGTTTCAGTTAGTAAGAGAATATCTGGGAAATATATGCTTATGCTGGCATGTAGTTCTTGGATTTTATTGCATATGTTTCTGATGTTTAGGGACATTATAAGTTGCTCTGTTGTTTTCTTGTTGGGTAGGAGTTGAGTTGTGGGGGGGGGGGGGGTTGCTTGGACTAGGGTTTGTGGTTGGGTTGGGTTTGGGAGGACCAGGGATTGGATGGATGTCTCCAGTGATGGCTAGTTTATAGAGGGTGTTTAGGATATGTTTTATATACATAGTAAATTGCTTATTGTATCTTCAGGATATTTTATTTTTGAGTGTGTTAGGTGTTTGGCAATGGAGTGTGTGTGTATTGGAAGGATGGTTTTGGTGGCAGGGGTTGTGTAGTTATAGTGTAAATGTTTGAGGGAGGGTGTAGAGAGAGTACAGTGGAAGTTGTTGGGGCATGTGATTGTGGAGCCTTGGTAGGATGTAATGTGAGCTAGAACTATGCAGGTTAGGATTGTTATTATATTAGGTAGTAGCATGATTGTGTTCAATGTAGGGTGAGGGGGTGAGTAGTGGTGTAGCCTAATTGCTGGCAATTAGGGGTGGGGTTAAGGCTATGAATAAATGCAGAGGTACTGGGGTGGGTGGGAATAGGGGGCAGAGTGAGTGTAGTGAATGGAGTGGGCTAGAACCCACCCAGGCTAAAGAGTGCAGGGTAAGTGTCTAAATAGCCAAATTTTTAGGAGTTATTAGAATCTAGTAGGAAAAACAATCTAGAGACATGATGTCAGCTGTGTCCTTTCTGGGTAAATACCTAGTTTGAAGCAGACAAAAAGTGGCAGTTTAAGTACCTTTTTGCCTCTATTTTACAAGTGGGCAATTCCAGTGTATCTACTGGGTTAACTTTTTTCACCTAGAGCTTTATCTTGGTTTACTTATAACTAAAAAGAAAAGTTAACTGGGGAATGTATTTAAAGCAGATGGGGGTGGGGTTGCAGCTGCCGTCCCTAGCCGTGAGTAGAGACAGCTATTTTTGCTTTAGACCAGGTACTTTCTACAGTAGCAGGCTAAGAGGCAAACATAGATAGACACCTACAGTGACTTATTTTCTGTTTAAAGCCCTTGAGTCCTTGTGGCTGGTTTCTTCACTGCAGATGCAGCCAATGGCCAAGGATTCATCAAGTGGAGGACCGAGAGATAACCTGTTTGCAGGGACAGTGGTCACTAAATGAAAAGATGTAGACAAAGACAATTATTACGTTAAGGTCTCTGAAAGGGGAATGAGAGAGAAGTGTTGTAAAAAGTGTTGTAAAAAGTAACTGAAATAATAAATTATCACCCAGGAGGGATATTGGCTTTAAGAGTAGCAGCACATTACACTATTTACACAGGTACAAAGTATTTAGTAAAAAAGGCTCAGGCAACTGTTATGCATTTGCATATGAAGCCCTTGACATAGAAAAAAACATCTGACTTAGTGATATATATCAGATAATTTAGGTAGTCCATGAATTTAAAGAGACAGTTCTATCACAGATATAGCAGCTGGTTTTAATAAAAAGTTTACACAGCTTTTCATTAAAAATTCACCCTCATAAATAAAAAAGGGCTAGGGGAAAATGCATCACTTCACTTAACTCACTGTATTCTGTGATGCACTAGTTAAACATGGCAATGCACTTGAATATAGAAATCATTTTCAGTGGTACAGCAAATTGTTAGCAAATCAAAAGAATTACAATGTGATGTCCTATGAAAAACATACTTTAATAAATAAAATTAAAAAAAGAACAATTTTGTTCATTTGTCAATTTTATTTAAAACTGAATCAGGTGTTTTATACTATTTATTTATTTATTTATTTATTTATTTATTTATTTATTTATTCATTAAAGTGTGGTCGTTAGAATGTGTTCTTTTGCAATTCTTTTGATTTGCTATTGATTTAGTATATGGTTCGTGTGGAATCATTGATGCTGGCCTACTTTTTGTCAGTATTCCACAATATTGTCAAACACCAGTAACCTAACAGGAGATGTAAATAGGCTTCTTTATGTACACTTACCTAAAGACAAATACACTGAGCACAAAAAAAGAAACCGACTGCATGCAACATAGCAGCATACGAGTGTCTGAGTTGCAGGGATGTTTGCGGTGCTGAACTAATATGTACCACAGAGTGTAGTTTACTGATATATTGCATGTGTTTGTTTGTTTGCATGCATATCTTTGTCTATGCAAATTTTGTTGAATAGATGTGACTAATATAGTTTAATGCTGTAAACATCACACAGTGCAATGTGCACCTGCAGGGTGATAGTCTATGAAACACTCTTGTGCAGAAATGTTGCAGTTATGCACCAAAGATCAACAGTTTCAGGCTGAACATGCCCAGTGTAGAACTGACTGACATACTGTTTGTATAGTCCTGCCTCATCACCATTTTAGAGTCCAGCAGTATGATACAGCACATTGCAAAACTTATTTTTCAGAATACTTTGGGCCATGAAATACATCACATCATTGGAGGTTACATCCCACCAGGAAACAATATTCTCAAACTAGAAAAAATACTAGACTGGATCTCTAACTCCCTCCCACAGGTAACAGTCCTAATGGTTGACTTCAGTACTGACTGGTTCAACTGCTCCTCTCAGAATCACAGCACCACCACAGCTCTAATGTCCATCACTAACACAGTGAGCCACTACAGAAATGATGGACACCATTGCAGGACATCCAACATCCCATATTAACACCCATTGGTTCTCCTAACTTATCACATCTTCCACATAGGTTGACAATGCTACTAAATGTCAGTCTATTCTCAACTGGATTCTGGTCAACAACCTCACCCTAGCTTCCCAATCAGGCTGTCTCTAGAAGAGCTTCAACAGCCATCAACCAACCTACCTTCTTAGAACCCAAACTCATCAAACTAAGGAAACCACCTACTGCCTAACTGGAAGAATAAAAAAAAACTTCAATCCCAACAGGTTCATCTTTGTTCTAAAAAGCTGCAATTGGGAGCCACTAAGGCACAAAGCCCCAGAAGAAGCTATTGACTACTTAGATATACCAAACTGTCATGCACCCCCTAGAACCATCAGGGTAAAGGCTAACTATGCACCTATGGCTAATGACAAAATGTAGATCCCTACTCAAGGCTAGAGACAAGGCATATGTAACGCATCATGAAAACAAAACCCAAATTGCAAAACAAACATTCTTTGAACTGCAAAACAAAGCCAAGAAACTAGCAAAAATAGATAAAATCAACTACTACCACAATATCCAGAAAATAACATTACAATAATCCTCAAATGTTTTTTACCACATTTAATAATATACTAATACCAGGTAAATTGTCAACCCCTCTCCATCAACAACTAGCAGCTCTGACAATATAGCAACCCAGTTCAATAAATACTTTACAGAAAATGTACACACCCTTGCAAATTCTCAGGGCATCTCCAACATCTCTGTCCACATCATACTCCAGAAAATTACCAACTCCCAAAATAGTACAAGCCATTTCATTACACCCAGTGTCTGTTGATACCATAAAAACTACTGAAAAAGCTGAAATCAACCACCATTCCAGGAGACAACCTCCTTGCAGACTTTCTGCAAATCGCAGCTGAAGCAGTAGAATACCCAGTTGCCATACTCATAAACAGAACTTTATCAGAGAGCCTTCTACCAGATATTTGGAAAATTTTACACATTCTACCTGTACACAAAGGAGGTAATTCAACAGAACTTACCAATTATCATCCAGTTGCCATCCTATCACCCCATCTAAAATCCTAGAGAAAGTAATTCATACTCAACTCATGGACTACCTCCACACACACAAACTACTTTCAAATACCCAACATGGTTTTCACCCCTTTCACAGCACCACCACAGCTCTAAAGTCTAACACAGTGAACCACTAGAGAAATGATGGACAATTTGTATCCACCATATTTTTGGATTTATTCAAAGCCATTGACATGGTTAACCACAAAAAAAATCATCAGTGTTCTCTCCACTCTAATCCTTAGTAACTCCACTATCACTTGGTTCCAAAGCTACCTATTAGGACATCAGTAGGCTGTCCAGTGGCAACACCACCTTTCCTCAATACTCCCAGTTACCTTAGGGGGTCTACAAGGCCCCATTCTTGGGCCTCTAGTATTCTATTTACCAAAAAACTCCACAGCTCCATACCTCAAGCCTCAGTGGTACAATATGCAGATGACTCTACCCTAATATGTACAGCTTCCTCCCTACAAGACCTCCACACCATAACACAAGATTCCTTCCTATTCACGGAAACATGCCTTACCAACTCCCAACTCATTCTAAATCCCAACAAAACAAAGCTGCTAATCTTCTGCCCAACATGTGCTCCCCCCAACTTCCCTGTCTTTTAATATCATATCCAGAAATAAACATCATCACCCCAACAACTCACACCAAACTGCTAGGAATAGGAATAGATAGTAACTTAAAATTCAATATCCACATAGCTCAAACCATCAAGAAAGTCCACACAAAACATGGTCTTTTGTATAGAAAAAAACAATTCCTAACAGCAAATACAAAAGCCACCATTGCTCACACACACCTATTATAAACCCTACTATATGCCTCCCCTATTCTAAGTAACCTCCATAAAACTGATCTAAATAAACTGGAAGCTTGTTACAATAAAACTGCCAGGTTTGCCACTGATGCCTCATACAGGACACATCATTGTACATCATTTAGACAACTAAAGTGGCTTAAACTACCTCAATTACTGCACTTTAACCAATTAACTTTTGGCCACAAAATACTGGCCCAATCAGACAAAACACCTGCTGTCCAAAAATGAATGCAACCATACACCTCTTTCATTCCTTCTGGTCCAGCAACAAATTCCTCTTAGACATTACCAAAGCTAACACCTCAGCTGGGGAATAACCCTTCTCAAACTTCATTCCTAAAATATGGAATAAACTACTGACCCCAATAACCTCCAACTGCTCCTTAATACAGTTTAAAAAGCTCTTAAAATCAGACTTAATAGACACTTGGCTCTGTTCTTGCAGCTGTCCTGGATAAGCCTAACCTCATTCTCTTCCACCTCAAAATGTTCACTGTGAGTTTTCTTAAACCAACATTTTACCTCAGCTGTATGGAAACTAGACTCTTTCTCTTAGTTAATTTGTATATACTCAGGTATGATGCACAACATGAATGTTTGAATACCATGTTTCATGACAGTCAAATTGTAAATATTGATATAAAATGCAAGATGTATTGTTTACTTCTATAGAATGGTTTTGTCCATCACTATGTAACTATTGCTTGTGAATATTGCCTTATTGTCTTATATCTTTGTAGTTTTATTAATGTAATTAATTCTTAAAACTGGAGCTTTTCTCCCTGGGCCTCCAATGAAAAAGGACATGTGTCCAGTCGGACTTTCCTGGTAAACAAATGTAAAATAAAATAAATAAATGAATACTGTGAAAGGACAGTCAAAGCAGGTATCATGTGTCTGAGGCCTTATCTAGACCACTTTTATCAAGAGTTAACCCTGCAGAAAGATCCACTGCATGCCTTTATATGGGCTAAAACTGCCTAGAACCTAAGTATTTATGCATGAAAAAGGAGTAAAGTTGAGCAATGTCAGAAAAAAAATCATTATCTTCAGGTAGAGGTGTTCAGGGACCTATGTTACCTCTGAGATATGAGTGTGCAGAATATACCAGTACCTTTAGTTAGGCCTGTTGCTCATGGCTCCTTAAAGCACTCAGTTGAAGACCTGTTACAGACTAATAGTGATACACCCCTGTATTACAGCTATAAAGGTAATCACAGACAATAGATATAAATGGAGACTGTGTAACAAATGCCTGAGGAATTCCTTGCAGTGAATATATAGTATTATACAGTGAAGCATCACTTCTGATGGTTGTTATAGAGGGCATGACATAGGGAGGCCACCATTGCCCATACTACTAGTATCACTGCTGCAGGACATGGGACAAGATGAATGACAGAAAAAGGCATTTGGAGGTGCTCATGCTCACTGATTTAAGGTCATTATTGTTATTAGTCATCTGAGAGGATGCATAAAAGATATTGACTTATTATGAGAATTGAAAGCCACTGATTCTAATTATGAAACATAAAGCTATCATTTTATATAACTCTCCTTCTGATCACTGTTGCCACTGAACCTAACACTCACTGTGGCATGGTATACTGTGTCTGCCACTGTTTACATTGATACTGTTCTAGTGGCAGGACACATGACAGAATGAGACATATAATGGACATCATCTTCAAATGTACTGTACCTCTAATGATACTGCTCTTAATATGAAAGGCATCATAGTCCATCACATATAGGGGGTGGTGATGTCCAAATTCAGTATAGTAACCAAATGGTATAGGTTATGTCAGTGGTGCATATTACAGCCTGCGAAACTGAGCTGACCATCCTGAGGATGTGCATGTTACTGGCCCCTGACATAGTTCACATGCCATGGAGAGATGTCTGTGCTATAGTTGTGGTATAATAACATTCATTCATATACACTGAGCTCTCACTGCCCTGTTGATTTCATTCATATGTGCTGCTGTCTTTGGTATCTCTGATGTGCTGGCAGTATAGATACATCATGGCATTGTCTAAATCACTTGGATTAGCTAAATGATGTGTATCATTGCATCCTGCATGCCATTAGTATATGGAGATTTGGCTGCTACAGTGCTGGCACCCTGTGTGTTTTTTTTCACGTGTGCCTATGGCCCATATGGGTTTGTTTAATGGTCAGTTCATGGCTGGCATCTGTAAATTAAACTTTATTCCTTCTTTGCAGTGAACTGCATTTCTTAATTGCACTATTTACAGTCACTTGAATGCACTTCTGGTGATAGATTTGGTTAATGTGGTCACGCTGTCAGTGCTATATATTTTTTATAAGGTGTCATTTATCTAATGTTTGTTGGATCAGCTGAAGCAGGAAACAAGAATGTAGGCAATGCTGCAGTTTGAAGAAATGATGCCATAGCTGAGCACATATCTTGCAGTAGATGAGGTGTGGCACTGCTTCAACAGGTACAATGTCTCAAAGAATCAATGGCCAGGAGCAATAAATCGTGAGAATGATGAATGTGCTTTTAGCTGGATCACTAGAATTGTGCATTTGTTACATGCAGTAACAGGGATGTTATGCAGTGTGAAGCTGAAGGGACCGGAAAAACTTCTGTCTGGTAGAATCTAATTGCTCAAACCATTATGAAATTACTTGGTTATCTATAAGGCACCTTTAAGAACAGATGGCAATTTGTGTCATCCATATCTGCAAACTTCCCTGCTGCCCTAGCAGGATTCAACATTCTGTTGACCTCAGGGACTTGAATAATTTCCCATTGTTCTACATTCCAGTTCATGTTCCCACAGGCGCTGACCAGTCCTCACCTGTAACAGAATAAACTGGCCTTTCCTTATCCATAGCTTCCCTGCCTATGACCTTTGCTGCACCTGCAATGCCTCCACCCTGCCCCCTCTCTTTCTTTAACTACAGATGGAAATGAGCCATTTACACTTGTCTGCATGCAAAGAATAACCAAGAAGCATGAGTGCTGTACATTGTAATTGCCTATGCTTCTGCTTTAGGGATCATAAGTTTAAATGTTATGTTCATATACTCTGAGGTTTATGTTGGTGTTTTCTTGATTTTTGGCATATAAATCTGTTTTAAAGTTAATCTTTTGTGATGTGGTGTTCTCATTACTTTAGTTTGCTATTGTACATGAAGATGAATACATGCATTTGTATGTATTTTTACAGTACTTATATTGGGTCTATGATACTAGTTTGAAAGGTTCTTTCATCAAACGGCTTTTAAATTGAAATGCCATTAATAGAAGTCACTTTTGTGAGGTTGTGGTACAGTGAAGATCAGAAAATTTGCCCTTTCCTCACTGTAGTGCGATCTCAGAGTTGGTATATAGATTTAGCAAGGTGCGCCCCCCACAAAATCGAATTCTATTAAGGACATTTTTGGTTTAAAAGCCATTCGATGAAAGGACTTTTCAATGCCGTGATATAGACTCGTTATATTAAACCAAGTTGTACTGCATTAGCATACTTATTTTAAATGTTAAAAAGTACAAAATAAAATATTGCCAATGTGCACACAGGCCAGCACTATGGATATTTTGTATATACTCTGCAACTCAAGCATGCTGTATAAGTCTGATATGCAAATCACATGGTGTAACTCCAGTTTATTGTTAGGAGTTAAGACAAATTCTGTGACAAGATTTGTCATAGTTTACACAGTAGCATACCACTTCAGAGATCAGGTATATAAATGGGTGGGATGAAATGTATAAAGTTAGTAAAAGTACATAAGCATTTATACGACAAGAAAACACAAAATTCCAGAGAATGACATATAATGTGTTAGGGACTTCAATGTATAAAAGTAGTTAGATACCGATTCACCACCACAAAAAATGTGGCCTAACTGAACTTTATGTTTTTTTTCTTGTGTCATCACTTTGTCAAGGCTGACACTGCACATCCTCAGCACATCTGAAATATCTGTTCATAAATACTTCAAAAAACTATTTTAAATTCATATTCATTTCCTCAGTAATTGAAAATTTCATCAAAGCCTGTACCACTCTCTTCTTCATTTGCCTTCATTCTTTCAAATCATCAGTTCCTATTCTATTGAATCCTGTCCTCACGATATGTATTTGGATTTAATAGCCTTAAATTTGACATTAACAGCTTAATAGTAAGCTTTCCATTGAATAATCTTGACTAATTTCCTTAAGTATAAGGTTGTCTTAGCTTCTTGCAGTACACAGAATTCTGAGCACTGATTTTTTGGGTGCTCAGGCTTAATAGTCCAACTTCAGCATCCCTGTTTTATTAGTGAGAAACCCCATTCCTTTGAGTATATTCTTCTCGCTTGACAATGAGATGTTTTTGCTCTTTAATATTTTATCCAAACTAGATGCCATTTTCCTCCTAAGAGGCCAGTATTTTATTTCCAAGCCTACATTCACAATTTGCAAAGATCTTTGAGATGAAGAAATTAAAATCTGTCACCATCTTCCCTTCTCTACTTTGAAGTTACACTGTGATGTTAAAACACCTGATAAAATAGAAACTCAGTAGAATATGAAAATTACTGTTTTAGCCAACTTAAGTGTATTTTGGATTTGATACAGTAGTGGTAAACCATCTCTTTCTCTCTCTCTCTCTCTCTCTCTCTCTATATATATATATATATATATATATATATATAAAAAGAGAGAGAGAGAGATGGATATAAATATATACAGATACACACACACAAACACACACACACACACACACACATATATATATATATATATATATATATATATATATATATATATATATATATATATATATATATATATATATATATATATATATATATATATATATATATATATATATATACATATATATATATATATATATATATATATATATATATATATATATATATATTTGAGATGATCTTAATTCATGGCAGTTCTATGATTCATTGTCTTAATCTTATAATTAGTGCAGGGTGTTAAGGCACCAGACTGTTAATGATCTGCTTCCTGTAACAAGAGTGTACATGGCTTGACTCCTTCTATCCTCATTGCTTGCTGTTTCACTCTAGGCAGGTCACTTAACCAG
>NC_056730.1:252896704-252921704 GCF_019279795.1 Protopterus annectens
AAATTGCTTATCTTTTTTTTAAGTAATATCTTTGTGTAATGGCACTGTAGAGTTCCTCCGCATTCTTCCTTGTTTCCTGAAGAACTGCTCATGACTATGGGACTTATATCACATGCATGCAAAGTACATAAATATAGTGCAAGAGAACCAATGGCAAAAAGAGACTTTCCATTGCAGTTTTTCTTTTTTCTTTTTTTTTTTTTTTTTTTTTTTTTTGCAAAATGCAACAAACCTGGACAAAGCATAATGGGGGGAATGGGGGGACCAAGGTATAAAAGTAGGGACAGACTTTAAATATTGTTTTTATAAACTTAGAAAGTTCCTCTAATAAGTTTTGTCTCAGCATGCATTTTTGAAAGGGCATGAAGCCCAAACATGAAATGTCTATCATTATGTAATGACTTTAATTCCCAGTGGCTTACCAGAAAAAAAAATATTTTTTATGAGAAACAGACCAAAACTTCAAGGCAAAAGTCTGTACATTCGGCGAAAATCCATACATTTGGGAGGTTCAAGAGTTTGTCAAGATTTTAGGAGGGACAGTACAGAAATACAGGGAAAATCAGGTATGTTTCTGTTTTTTCTTATATTTTGCTCTGACTTCTAAGCATAGAGAAGTCAGCTTATTAGATTTTCTTGTCTAAGACATTGTAGCACCTTTTTTTACTAGAACAGTAGTACAAGGCTAGTTAACTGATCTTGAAATTAAATGATAACAATGAATTTAGAAAACAGATAAGGACATTATTGAATAAAGACTAATGAAATGCTAAACAATATTACATAAACATTTAATGTTAAAACTGGTCATAATGAATGAAAGCAATTGTTTTAAATTGGATTACATTTACTGTAGACTCACACAAGATTAAAAACATTATTTTAATATTTACAAAATTCTGTTGGTCAGTCTGACATGTAAGTGCCACACTGGCTTCAACAGCTGTATGAAGATCTGAGATTGTGTGTGTGTGTGTGTGTGTGTGTGTGTGTGTGTGTGTGTGTGTGTGTGTGTGTGTGTGTGCGTGTGTGCGTGTGTGTGTGTGTGTGCGTGTGTGCATGTGTGCGTGTGTGCGTGTGTGTGTGTGTGTGTGTGTGTGTGTGTAGAGTGACTGGGGGTGATGGCACCACCACATTAGCAGCAGTTTATTACCACAATGCGCAGGTCAGCAATGATCTACACATCATGATAGGAAATGAGATTCAGAGACATGTGATTTAGCCAGTAATGCGCTCTTATCTTGTCATAGCGAACATGTCTCTGATTACAAATAGGCGTGTCATATGAGAAAAATGTTTTAGCACAAGTTACATGGCTCTTACTAGGCCCTTTAATGAATCTCGGAACAAGTATAATGTTTTTGTCCTTAAAGAACACTTTGACTGCAGCTCCTTTGGTGTTATATTGCCAGATGCACAAGCTGCAATAGCTTCTATACAGAGCAATCATCAACTAAAGTATTGCAACAGATCTGCAGAAAGGAATACACTGCTCAGAAACACCGTCAATTGTGAATCATTTAAAAGACTTGCATTTTTTGTGGTTGAATGGGTCAGACTACCCTATATAGAGGAAGAAAGCTTGTAGCATGTTGGAGTGAGCTTTTTGGAAATATGTACTTAACACAAGTCACCACCTTGGTTCAATGACTGTATTAGCATAAAAAGTGCAATAAAAAATGGAGTTGTTGCTGTAAATGAAACACTCATTTTAGTACTTAATATGTCTTTTGCTCATTCCTTACTGCTGTTCTGATGCCTTTTATGGATATTCCTTTTGTTAAAAATACCTTATGATACATGAAAACTGTTTTCTAATTTTAGTAGAATTATTATTTAAGCTTTGGTTTCTATATGTCAACATTTGGTCATATACTTTAACATGTTAGACAATGCAGAAAAATAGGCCCTTTGCTATCCTTTTTCACAGTAGACATACTGTGTAGTAATGGGCATACTGATACAAAACCTTTTTTATTCTTCACTTACATTGGTTTGACTGAGAAGATTCTGTGACTACAGAAATACTGACTTCATTGTATGCATTTTAATTTTGGTTGATGAATAATAGTATGCAAACAGTTTTAATAGTTTATTGATTGGATGACTGACAGCTCATGATTTTTATCAGAATTTATTCAGTGAGATTATATATGTTTGGTTGGCGAAAAGAGCTAAACAAATTTATACAGAGGTATCCATTCCGTATTCTAATGTGTTTTTCTCTTCTAAAGAATCAATAAAAGAAAATTAATAAAATAAATAATGGCAAAGCAACTGTCATCCTAGCTGAGAGCCAAAATTAATAACTCTCAGACACTCTAATATTGAGAAAGTTGTACGGTGTTAGTTATTTAGAAATCACAAAAAATAAATAAATAAATAAATTATTTTCAGCCCCAGCCACAGCCACTAGCATTAGCAGGTAACAACTGCCCAAGTACCATTTAGCAATAAGCCATGAGCGGATGAGGGTATCACAGGATTAACCCATGGCTGACGTAGTTTGAAACGAGGGTGAAAGCCATGTGATTAAACAAATCCAACCATGGGATAATCCTGCGACACTCACACCCAGTCATGGGTTATTGCTATTATACAATGACATTATTTAAGGGATAAATTGCTTATCTTTTTTTTAAGTAATATCTTTGTGTAATGGCACTGTAGAGTTCCTCCGCATTCTTCCTTGTTTCCTGAAGAACTGCTCATGACTATGGGACTTATATCACATGCATGCAAAGTACATAAATATAGTGCAAGAGAACCAATGGCAAAAAGAGACTTTCCATTGCAGTTTTTCTTTTTTTTTTTTTTTTTTTTTTTTTTTTTTTTTTGCAAAATGCAACAAACCTGGACAAAGCATAATGGGGGGAATGGGGGGACCAAGGTATAAAAGTAGGGACAGACTTTAAATATTGTTTTTATAAACTTAGAAAGTTCCTCTAATAAGTTTTGTCTCAGCATGCATTTTTGAAAGGGCATGAAGCCCAAACATGAAATGTCTATCATTATGTAATGACTTTAATTCCCAGTGGCTTACCAGAAAAAAAAATATTTTTTATGAGAAACAGACCAAAACTTCAAGGCAAAAGTCTGTACATTCGGCGAAAATCCATACATTTGGGAGGTTCAAGAGTTTGTCAAGATTTTAGGAGGGACAGTACAGAAATACAGGGAAAATCAGGTATGTTTCTGTTTTTTCTTATATTTTGCTCTGACTTCTAAGCATATTGCCAATAGAAAGTCTGACTGTTCAATGATACTTCAGCGGCCAAACTTTTTTCTTCTGATATATGCTCAATTTACAACGGGCACGCTGGTTGGGCTATCCAATCAGCTTGGTTGTTTTTGAATGGGAATGAGCTGCTACTGTATAAATCCATTAACTTGCTGCACTATTACACATGACATTGTATGATTTCACTCACACCTGGATATCATACCAATTTAGCTCTTCCATACTAATAGAGAAGGACACCTTTTGAAACAGGGCAAACAAATAAGATTGTGACAGTCTTGATCTCCAGTGCATTGTATAAATGCATAAATTACTAGCTTAGCTTTATCAATGAAGAAACAATGACTCTGTAAACAAATATTAACCAAAGCATACTAAACTAGCAGTTATGAAATAAACATTCAGCTTTAAAATAGGATCATTCCCTCTCAAATTATCTAATTCATTTGAAATCAAACTTCACTACTAAGGATAGCTTACCTTACTTCCTTACAATCAACATTTGTTAAATACATTTGACCCTACCCTTCCTGAATCGCACCAATACTATTAATTTTCCACAAAATCTAATAAGACTTCATGGGTAAATCATTTATTCACAGAAGCACCATGGGTATCCACCTATGCCAAACCTAATAATATGTAACAGCTGGACTTACATAAACAATCCAGTGCATTCTTATAACCAAATATCTATAGATGTGAGTAATGTAAGATTTCATCATATATAAAATGAAATGCATTTTTAAAATACCTTTGTCATGTATATTTATTTAAAACACTCATTCAAATTTTAGTGAATCAAAATATTTATTTTTTGATCATGTCCAGAATGCTAAATTATACTTTCATAGCTATTTACATGACACTTCTAACATTTATTACATTTTCAGCATGCATTATTCATTCTTAAAAAAATATTCTAATTGCATTATTTCAAGAATGTTTCACTATCCAACACATCCATAATGCCAAACTGTTTTAGCGTAATCCCTCCATGAATATACTTGAGTATTACATTAACTCATAAACATTTTAAATATTTAGTATTCTGAATATTCATTGTTTAAGCTGAAAACATTATTAAAGTATTCATGCCATTTTACTTATAACTTCTACAGACGTTTATCAGAGAAATATGAAAATCTCCTTGATCATAAAGGGCAGTATTTTGTTACCATTACCTAAAACAATAGTATTCTTCACAGTGTCACCTCACAGCAAGAGGTTATAAAGTTTGATCCTCTGCTGGGATGCCTTCTCTGCAGAGTCTGTGCCTACTTCTAGTGCTCATGCAAATTTTCTCTGCATACTCTGGTTTATTTCCATCTAAGACATGTGGTAGGCAAATGGTGACTCTAATTTGTTTCCCAGATATACATGTGGTATGTATTTTTTGTGTGTGCATGGGTGTCTGTGTGTGTGTTAGTGCACGCATGCATGTGTGTTCAGATGTTTGTGTGCATGGTTTTCTGTGTGTGTGTGTGTGTGTGTGTGTGTGTGTGTGTGTGTGTGTGTGTGTGTGTGTGTGTGTGTGTGTGTGTGTCTGTGTGTCTGTGTGTGTTTGAGAGAGACTTAAGGCTTGTCAGTCTATTTCTTTTCCTTTCCCTATTTGCGTAGTAAACATGGTGGATGACAACAACTGTTTACATTGTTGTGATTAGAGTCCAGTGTGTTTCATAAGCATGGATGGAGTTATTCTTCATGATGAGAATATAACATGGTTTACCCATTTTAACTGTTAAAGGTGAGCACACCATTTTCTTGTTAAGAGCATGCATAACTAGTTTTAACATTGCCATGCAGCTGATAATGCTTCAAACTTAAGCAAACATATATTAAAATGAGCTTTTGTTATACAACATTCCTGTTCAGACATGATTTTGAATGATAGCAATTCAAAAGATGTTACATTTTATCTGTTTGGTTAGTATCAGTCAAAACATTTACATGCTTACACCAGTTGTTGACCTACACCAATAAATTGCTTATAAACAAATTAAAGCAAACATCTGAAAAAAACAATAATATAAAATCAGCAAAACCTTATATAGGTTCATAGGTAGGTTAGGCTATTGGCCCTAAGGCATGATTAAGCCTAGCCAACATGTTATGGCTTTCACCTCCCACATGGTTTAGTTACCTGCGCCTCTGTCGAGCGGGGCCACAGAAGTGATTTCTGGGCTGAATATCCTGTTTCCATCCACTCATCAAGATTCTTTTTGAAGAGCACTAATGAGGAGCTCTGCCTCACCTGTATGGGGACCTTATTCCAGAGCAATCTCTGGGACATGAATCTGTCCCTCCAACAAGTCCTGTTTATTGTTTAGGTCAAGTTTAGGTCCCTTGAGCATGTAGCTCTGGTGGATTGGGTTTTACTTAGGTGGAGAATTTCTAGCAATTCTGGGTTTGACATAGCCTTGTATGTCAGGCAGAGATCACCTCTGAGTAGCTGGTATGCGACCGAGTACAGTTTGAGTTTTTTTAGCCTCATGGCATAGGGCATCTGTTTAAAGTCCATTATCCTCTTTGTGAGGTATTTCTGAGGCCTCTCCAGTTGTTGCAGATGTCTTGTAAGGTACATCCCGAATGGGGCATTGTATTCAATAAGGGTCTAATGAGTGATGAGTAGAGGGGGACAATAACTTCCTTTTTCCTAGATGCAAATCCCTTTGTGATAAGGTGGGCCATGTAGAAGGGTTTTCTAACCACTTTAGTGATATGATTGTCAAAGAAGCAGTTGCTATCCACCTGAGTCCCTAGGTCTCTTATCACACTCTCTGTGTTAAGTGGGCTGCCACCTATGTTGTAATTCATGGGTACTTGTTTTTTCCCAAAAGGGATGACAATGCACTTTTTGGCATTTAGTTTGAGGCCATGATTTTGGCACCACGTATCTGTATCAGTGAGACCCTTTTGGAGGGTGTCTACGTCAGTAGGAGTCTCAATTATAGCACCCAGTTTGCAGTCGTCTGCCAACTTTGTTAGCCATAGTCCATCCGTGTTTGCTTGTACCTCAGAGAAGTAGATACCAAACAGGAGGGTTCTCAAGACTGAGGCCTGTAGTACTCCACTTGTCACAGGTTTGGAGATGGATCTAGTGTTTCCTATTCTCACTGAATGGGTTCTATCCTTGAGCCAGTTAGCAAACCATCTTGTAATGTAGGGGTTTATATTTAGGTTGGTGAATTTGTCTATAATTCCTGAATGGGGGGATGGTATCGAAGGCCTTTGCAAGGTCAAGGTATGCTGTGTGGATCACCTTTCCCTCATCTATAGCTTTAGTAACCACCTCGAAGAAGTCAACCAGGTTTAGGAGACATGACATTCCCTTTATGAACCCAAACTAGGTAGGATCTAGGGTTTGTAGATTCCCAATGTCGTTGTTTATGAGTTCCATGATGATGCACTTCATGGCCTTGCAGACGAGACTTGTTAGGCTGATGGGGCAGTAGTTCCCGGGGTCAGTGGTGGCACCTCCCTTGTGAAGTGGGATAACTGTTGCCATACACCACTCAGTGGGCACATAGCCTTTGGTGAGGCTGTGGTTGAACATGGTATTAAGGTGAGGGATTAATTTGTTTTGGAGTTCATGTAACACACAGTCTGGACCCATGTTTGCTATGTTTTTTTGCTTTGGAGAGTGCTGTTTTCACCTGGGTGTCTGTGATTTTATGGGCAGTACAGTCTTTTGGTATGGATATGGGCCCTTTAGGGGGTAAGGGTGGGGTAAAATTTGTACTGAACCTATCTGCCAATATGTTGGCGATATCAGTTTGTTCCGTGAATTTAGGACCATTATGCTGTAGCTCAGAACAGATCTGAGAGTTGTTATTTAGGTTCTTGACATAGCTAAAAAGTGCTTTGTGATTGTCTTTGCTGTCTATTGCAATTTTTCTTTCAAAGCTCGCCTTAGAGGATTTTATAAGGGTTCTTAGATTTTTGCTAAGGTCGGTCAGGGAGCACCTTCATTCCTGGGTTTTTACTCTTTTTTTTAATAATTTCTTCCTTCTATTATAGAACTTATTTATGGCTGGGGTCCACCAGATTGGTTTCCTCTTTTTGGAGGAGTGGGTCTCAGTCTTGTTTGGGATAGCACAGTCCATGCACTCATGTAAGTGCTTGCAGAGTGCTTTTGTGTAGGATACAGCAGATTCAATCATATTGACATTCTGCGTGGGAGTAATGAAGTTTGCTACCTCCGTCTTGAGTAGCATAAAGTTCGCTTTGGAGAAGTTTTTCACCATTGTTTCCTTGGGGGGGTGGGTGAGGACAGTAAGTGGATATCTAAGGTGATGAGTTTATGGTCTGATCTGACCAATGAGGAATTTACCTCAGGTGTGGAACACTTGTCCTCCATGTTGGTGATGACCAAGCCCAGTATCTTGTTTCCCCTTGTGGGGGTGTTTATAAGCTGGTACAGGGCATTTGAGTTAATATATTCCAGGATGTGCTCAGCAAAGATATTAGTGCTTCTGTAATTTTCCCAGTTGATATTTGGGTAATTGAAATCACCTAGTATTAGGGTGTTTGGTTGGACCCTCATGTTTTCCAGTACCTCGAGGAATGAGGAGTGGGTGTCTTGGGGCAGGGATGGTGATCTATAGCAAGCTACTGTCTGGATTGCAGTTTTGCCATTTGTCAGTTGCACTTGGATGATCTCCGAGGCATCATACTTTGCAAAAAGTCTGGAGGTGTGGCTATTGATGAATATGGATACACCTCTTCCCTTTGTATTTCGGTCCAGGTTTTGTGGCCGAAATGTGTGGTATGAGTTGTAGTCTGGAATTGCTGGAGTGCTCTCTTGAGCCTTGGACCAGGTCTCCGTTACTGCACAGAATATCAATGTTCTCCATTTTGAGGAGTGCCTCGAGATGGTGCATTTTGAGGTTTAAATTCCTAGCGTTGAGCAGCATAACCCACAGTTTTTTGTCACTAGTACTTGTTACGGTGATGGGTTTGTCTTTTGAGCCTTGCCTAAAAAACACACAGTGGGGTGGCAAGAGCCTTTGCCAGTATCCTGAATGCCAGGGGTGACAGGTGCAAGCCATCTCTGGAGAAGCATCAAGGCTTGCCGAGCATGTCATCCCAGGCAGAGAGATACTGAAACCCCTTTGAATGACACCAGAAACTTAGCCAATTGTTGAAATTTATCATTTTATCCTTGTACTGAGGTATCATTCTTGGTGAGGGTAAGATGCTACTTAGGGCTAGGGTCATCCCTACCTTGGTTACATAATCAGAGAGCTCTTCTATGACCCTTTTCATGTAATCCAGGGAGGTACATCTCAGGTCATTCACGCCAACATGGACAATGACAGAGTCATATTTGTATTTGTTGTGGAGTGACCTGAGTGACTGGGTAATGTGGTGGATTCTGGCACCAGACAAGTAACTGACAGTGATCTTCTCTTTGTCCAGCCTGATGAGTGGAACATCAGTGTGCCTGATTATGGAGTTACCTATTACAAGTGTGTTAGGTATGGTGTTTTGCCTTAAGGGCTGCGGTTGTGCGGCACACTGGTTTTGGAGGTTATGCGTTGATTGCGATGTGTTTGTGAGTGTAAGTTGCTTGGGTGTCTGCTTTGGAGGTCTCTGTTGTTTCCACAGATTTTTATTTAGAGCCTCCGAATATGACATTGTGTATCTATGTGTGAGATTTGCAGTTGCTTGTGTAGTGGGTCTATGTGCAGTAAGTGGGGTGTTGCAGGTTGGTATCTCCTCCTCATGACTGTCAATTTCAGTCGTGGCTGGAGAGAGCGTTGCCTCAAGTTTGGCTGTATAAGTGCATCTCTCGCAGATTTTGGTGTTGTGTGGTAGGAGGAGAGGGTTACCTGTGTACATGAGGCAGTTGTGACATTGTCTCAGGATGCCCAGATTCATCAAGTGAACAGGAGAATACACTGAGAGCTTGCTCTTGGACATGCCTGAATGGGTTGAGGAACTTATTCTTGTTTACCTGGTGGGGGGAGAATAATTAGACTGTTCCCTACAAACAACTGGTGTGGATTGAGAACTGTAGTTTGTTAGTGCTTCTGTCACTTTTTTGTAGCAAGTGCTAGTCAGAAAGTGCTGATTTGAGTGCTTGTTTGAGTGCTTGAGTGCAGGAGTTTATTATCGGTACAGATCAAGTGCAGGGTAAACTACAGCTGAATTGAATGCTTAGAACAAGAGAAGGCTAGTTTCAAGGGAAAAATTGAAGTGCAGACTTTATGGCTCCGGGAATGGTTTAACCCTAGCTAACCAGCACTGCCCAGTGCGCAGAACCACGCTATTATGGTTTTTATAGCAGGAAGATCAAAAGAGATAGAATTAGCCCAAACTGGCCAATAAAACTACAATTTCTGAGTAGAAACCACTCCTCCAGAGACAGATAGGCAGCCCAGGGTTCATCACTCTCACTGATGAACAAAGAAACTTCCTTCCAACTTAGTAAGGTATGGGTGACACAGAAACTAAAACACTACCCAGAAATCAGCAAAATCTGAAATCCGGATACAACTACATATAGAAAGGCAGGAAACTAGATTAGAGAAAGTATTTTTTGGGATTTTTTTTTTTTTATTAAGCAGAAATAGAGCAAATACAGTTAAAACAGTACTTTTTAAACAGAAAACAGCTATCACACTTGAGTGTGTAGCCAAATACAGCAAAACAGCTAAATATACACTTGCAAATGATTTTAAAAAGTGCAGTCACAAAAAGGTGCAGTAAACAGATTTAAATGCTTTAAAAGTTTCAGAAACACTAACAACAGAGTGTTTAGGTGGAAATAAGATTAAAAATCAAACCAGCAGCCGCAAATCAGTGCAGACTCTCTCCTTTTTCTCTCTACTGCTGTAGGGCTCTGTAGGACACAAGGTGGGATCTTGCTGAGGTGATACTAGTGCAAAAACTGTGCAATTATGTTTTTTATAGCAGGAAGATCAAAAGAGATAATATTAGCCCAAACTGGCAAATAAAACTACACTTTCCGAGTAGAAACCACTCCTCCAGAGACAGATAGGCAGTCCAAGGTTCACCACTCTCACTGATGAACAAAGAATCTTCCTTCCAACTTAGTAAGGTATGGGTAACACATAAACTAGGTATAGAAAGGCGGGAAACTAGAGCAGAGAAAGTATTTTTGTGGGTTTTTTTGTTTTTTAAGCAGAAATAGAGCAAATACAGTTAAAACAGTACTTTTTAAACAGAAAATGGCTATCACACTTGAGTGTGCAGCCAAATACAGTAAAACAGCTAAATATACACTTGCAAATGATTTTAAAAAGTGCAGTCACAAAAATGTGCAGTAAACAGATTTAAATGCTTTAAAAGTTTCAGAAACACGAAAAACAGAGTGTTTAGGTGGAAATAAGATTAAAAATCGAACCAGCAGTTGCAAATCAGTGCATAGTCTCTCTTCTTTCTCTCTGCTGCTGTAGGGCTCTGCAGGACACCAGGTGGGTTCTTGCTGAGGTGATACTAGCGCAAAAAATGAGAAATTACGTTTTTTATAGCAGAAAGATCAAAAGAGATAGAATTAGCCCAAATTGGCCAATAAAACTACAATTTCTGAGTAGAAACCACTCCTCCAGAGACAGATAGGCAGCCCAAGGTTCACCACTCTCACTGATGAACAAAGAAACTTCCTTCCACCTTAGTAAGGTATGGGTAACACAGAAACTAAAACACTACCCAGAAGTCAGCAAAATTTGAAATCCGGATACAACTAGGTATAGAAAGGCGGGAAACTAGAGTAGAGAAAGTATTTTTGTTTTTGTTTTTTTAAGCAGAAATAGAGCAAATGCAGTTAAAACAGTACTTTTTAAACAGAAAACAGCTATTGCACTTGAGCGTGGAGCCAAATACAGTAAAACAGCTAAATATACACTTGCAAACAATTTTAAAAAGTGCAGTCACAAAAAAGGTGCAGTAAACAGATTTAAATGCTTTAAAAGTTTCAGAAATACCAATAACAGAGTGTTTAGGTGGAAATAAGATTAAAAAATCAAACCAGCAGTCGCATATCAATGCAAAGTCTCTCCTTTTTCTCTGCTGCTGTAGGGCTCTGCAGGACACCAGGTGGGGTCTTGCTGAGGCAATGCTTTGTATGATCATATCAGAGCTCTTACCAAGTGCTAACTATGGCTGTCTCAGTATTCCTGTGTAATTTGTATCTTCATATTGGTGTGCATTTTCTATTCCCAGTTTGTTTTGATTACTTTATCTCCATCATTTCCACAATTCATAACACTACTCATGGACTGGATCCTTGTCTTAACAAACTTATTCTTACTTATCTGAAGATAGTAGGTCCAATCCTTTCCCAGAATTTCTTTACCTATATCAAGGCTGTGATATTTCAAACATCTTTTCAGTAGTCATTGAATACATCTGTCCTCAGAAAAGTGAGTCTTTGTAATAATGGCCTGGATAGTTACATGCCTGCCTAGAAACTTTCATTTGAAAGTAAGGTTCACGATAAAGTAGCATATGTTTCATGTTAAGTACACTTGTGATATGTGTCTCATTGGAATTTTAAGGATCTCCTTTTATCATGTAATTGGTGCCATTCGTCCATTGTTATTGTATGTCAATACTTCCTGACTTCCCATCAGCATCTGATACAATAGGCCATTCTATCTCACCATGGAGTGGGACTGTGAAATTTACTTTTTCTCCTACCTGTCTAGGCACACTCAGAGAGTCATCTCTGGAATAAGTCCTTCTCAATTTATCATGGTGGGTGTCTCATATGGCTTTTTTTAGGTCAGTTTTTTTGCATGCTATCTATACACTTCTTTTAAGAGAGGTGATACATTTGAAATACTCGTGCTACCATTGTTACACCCATAACACACAAGTGTACTTCTTATTTTCTCAGGCTTTTGCATCAGTTCATAACCAGCCATAAGAGGATTTGGAATGCCTCCACTTCTGAATGGTTGACAATCAGCTTAAACTTAACTCTGCAGAAATACTTGCTTTGCTCATTCATGTTACTTTCAGGGACTTACTAGTAACAGATATGTCTCCAAAAATTATTTACTGAAGGGATAATGTTCAATTTATGTCAGGATTAATTTCTCCAAGTCTTTTGGGTGTCTAATAACATGACTGGAATGGACCCCATTCCTAAGTCATAGTATAATTAAAGGTCATGAAATCAGTATTCTTTCAGTCTTTGATATCAGTTGTGTAATTGGAGGGATGATTATTGATAACTGTGTTACTAAGGAACATAGGCAATTTCTAAATGTTTTGTACCATGCATGGATCCCATCAGGTTATGTGTGGTATGATACCAGTTATTCTCATTAGGGGTAATATATAATTATATACCAGGGGATGAGTAAGACCAATCTATAATTAAATGTGATAGGTTATTTCTAGCTCAAAAAGGGACATTTTCTAGGCTTAAAATGGCCCACAAGGTCAGCTAATCTAATACTTACCTATAAACCTAAAATAAGTTGATGTTGATGAACCTGATTACAGCTGTAGTCAAGTTTTTTGCTTCTGCCTGAGAAATATTGTACTAATCAAGAGTTCCAGTGTGTGTGTGTGTGTGTGTGTGTGTGTGTGTGTGTGTGTGTGTGTGTGTGTGTGTGTGTGTGTGTGTGTGTGTGTGTGTGTGTGCGTGCGTGTGTGTGAGTGAGTGTGTGTGTGTGTGTGTGTGTGTGTGTGTGTGTGTGTGTGTGTGTGTGTGTGTGTGTGTGTGTGTGTGCAAACCTCGTGTTTGTCATGTGTATTTAATTTCTGGCAGAAAATACAATGGTGATTATACTGTTATACAAAGCCATGGGGATAATTTCTGCTATGACCATTACCGACCACAATATTTTGTAGAACACATATTTGATATCAGACAATACCCAGGTAATGTTGTTAATTTTTCTTCACTGAAACATAATGGTCTAATGACTGATGCGGTTTCTGGTTTCAAAGTGCCTACATGCATCACTTGCTTATGTAATTCATACTCATGTTTCCATGTATAAGTTAGAGTTTGCCTGTATGATGCCTGCTTCTTTGTTTCTAAGGTACATCCTAGTTTATATCTTACCTCATAAAGAACTGATACATTAGTGGAACTTGTGAGATATCTCAGGCTGTAACATGATACCATTAATAAATCAGGTCCTTTTGAAAGATAGTGCTGAGAGGCTATACATTCTTGTGGGAGGGAATTTATAACACATGTAATGAGAGCACTGCAGCTGGTCACACTGGTTTGTGTATGACCCATGTCATTCATTTCATCCAAGTGATGCATTGAGCATGATCACTGTAGAGATTAATAATGGCTTGAAAGCACGTAGAGGAGGTCATGCTTGATTGAAAACAAGCTTAAATTGGATGTTCATTATGCAGTACATTATTCAAGAGTTTTGCAGAAGAAGGGAATGTTGCTGTCCAGAGCATTCTCAGCTGCATCTAGCCATCCAGCCATACTTTTTTTACACAATTTACAGGCTATACAGTCTAGAAAGTGCTGTGGTCCAGAAAGCTTTCCTATCCTGTACATGTGAGAAAATTTTACAGTTTACTGTGGATAATGTTGCCAGGATAGAATACTCCCCCACTAAGCTGCAGCCATTGGACAATGCAGAATATTAAATGTGGTATATCTAAGCATTTTATGTGCTAAACACAGGTATTCCAGCTATTTTAAATCCTACCCTACTATACTTGTCCTACCTTATGCTTCTTTACTTATTGCTTTTACATTTATTCATGCCACTATCTATTTCTCTAAGTCCAAAATGTATTAGCCCTCTTCCATTATACACAAGTGTATTCTGTCCATGAGATATACACATTGTAAAATAAGGCAAACAACTTATACTCCACATAATAATTGGCAGATATTCTAAACACTTTTCCCAAAGCCTGCATGCTACTCCTACTGTATGCTACTACAAAAATTATTCTAAAGATTTGCAGTAGATAATGTTAAACTATGGTATTGATAGCGTGTTATCTGTAATGGTAACTGTTTTTTTTCTGAAATGCTTTTCATACTTAGAGTTTTTTCTCCACAAACACCCTCTGAAAATGGGCTTTAGCTCAGAAGGCTCAACCTACTCAACAAACAGAAATCAATCAGTCTATCCAGCAATCAATCAATCAATAAGTAAGTAAATAAATAAACTGTTGATATAATGGTTGTTCTTTCAGATTTATATCTAACCTACTGCAGATTTCTAGATGTACCAGTTTTGTTACACTTTGCTTTGATAATCTTCATTTACCTTTTAGATCATGCAGCTTTTCTGATTGCACAGCTATTATTGATAAGGTGCTCTAAGTACTGGTGAGTTGACAACTGATATTCCTTGAACTCTTAGACCTTACTCAGCCTTGTTTATAACTTGGAACAGCATAGAGTCTGTCCTACTGTGGATTATACATTACCTTTTGATGATGTCATAGGAAACAACAATCTATTGTTTCCCTGGCCTTCACCGGAGAAAATGTAACCACTTCCTGTGCCCCTTGCATGAAACTCTCCATTATCCATTCAGAACAGATATAGCTGTCCACCCCTGTCAGCACCTTAGACATCTGAAACAATGTCATGTGGTACCATGGAGATGGCTTTACCCCACTACAGCACAGTACTGATAACTCTGTCTGAGATTGGTAGTGCGTCATCTGTAATGGTAACTGTTTATGACGTCCTCTAATCAACAGTGTGATGATGATTCACGATGCCTTAATATCCTCACCATTTTCCATTTTTTCATTTTTGATATCTCTGCTAGATTTGCCAGCATTGATCATGGACCCAGTGCTTAGCATCAAAATACCTCTATGGCCTTTCACAGTATGACGTGGTTTGACACTTGACTAAAAGGACAACCCTCATAAGGACATTTGTGGTATAATTTCTTCTGAGATTTAAATATTGATATTCAGGGCACTTCAGGGTTATGTGGTGACTCCTTTTTCAATCATTATGTACATGATAGCATTAAAATTGTAACTGATAACATGGGAAGCATAAGGGAGTGTGAACAAAATGTGCTATTCAAAGGAGTAGCATTCAGTATTATTGTTATGTTAAAGAGATTTTACTTTTCCCCTAATTTACTCAGGTGCAAATTTTTGACTTCACCATCTTTGAAGACTGCTTGGAGTATATCCATGAACTGATGAAAACTTGCTGACTTAGAGTGACCCTTTGGAAAACTTCAATGCCTCATGATTTTCTTTCCAAACTGCTATGAGGAGTTGTTATGACAGGGGTGCAAAATTTAAGAATATTCTTAGTCAACAAGTAGGCACTAAAAGATCAGATGATAAAGGTTGTTAGGCCATATTACATGATAAATAGCTCCTAGATTAAGCACTTAACACAAGTCTCAGACAGAACTGCCAGAACTGTGGTGTAGAGAGATAATGTCATCCCATCACTATGGCCTCATGTCACATGGTTTCGGTGTTTAAGGTGTTGGCGCAGGAAGGCAGGTGTATGTGTCCTGGACTGATAATGGAAGGCTGTGTGCATGAGGCACATGAAGTGGTTAAATTTTCTCTGGTGGAAGTCATGGAAACAGTAGATTATTGTAGTATACAGTCTATACTGAGTACCAGGAGTTGTCAGGTCAGTGTTTAATATTCCATCATTAATGCCAGCTCAGTGGAACAAAGGGGTGCAACTCTTATTATGACCCAGACAACCCAAAATCAACTAGCGACTCTGGTGCTGGCAAATCCAGTGAGTGAGGGAAGGAGGAAGGTAGAGGTTCATATCTATTATGTAGACAGACATCCACTGATGGGGATCTGCCATAAAAGTCAGACAGACTAAAACTACAGCAACTGCAATGGGGATTCAGCTACCTGATATTGCATGTGGCGATATGTGTGACGTCAGTAGCACTGCCCAGTTAGGGCATAAAAAATCCTCCTGTCTAAGGTCAGCATATCTGCAGGCTGCTCTTCTCCACTTCCTCTGCCCAGCTTGACATTGGTTTGGTCAAGGCCACAGTAGATAGTTGTGCAGACACCAAGGAAAAAGTGCTGCCTTCAAGTAGCTACTGGTCTGCTGAAGGCATGAAAATTGGAGAAGAAAAATATTTTGTTGCTAACATTTTGATTCCACATTACTTTAATATTGGCTAATTTAAGGCTATTTTTTCATCCATTATTCTGGCAAACCCACTCAGATATTCAATGTAAGGGACTAACAGGGGTTCTCAGCGTATTCAAAAAGAAAAATAAATAAATACAAAAATAAGCAGGTATTAATCAGCCTATTTTGCACCAGTCATGTGGAAGTTATCACCCTTCCAGAAATTAGCATGCACCAGTAAGGCTGCATTTGAAGGCCACTTAGTGTCGTCTTTCTCAAGAGGAATATCAGAGTTCACAAAGAGATCCAAAAGTACATTATTTACAAATGGCTTACATTGTTTCTGATAATTCAGTATCACAGTTGCACTGTTATGTTATTAATTTGTTCATCTTATATGCACTGCTTATTTTAAGTCTCTTAAAAAAATTTAACAACAAAAACTCCGTACGTTAAATCAGTACAAATTCAAACTTGAGACCTTAAAAAACGTCTACAAAATAACTAATACTTAACAGGAAGATGCAAAGAGTAAATCAAGCTTGGTAAACTCTTTTGGAAGAATGAATTTATAAATGATGAGCTCTTTTTTATCTATATGGGTGCAATTTGGGATATTCTGTGAATCTCCTAATATCTGACAATATTTGTTATTTAGTACTTTTGAGCCATATTGCAGTGAAAGTAATCAGTGGTAAATTCAATTCTCAGCAACAATCATGTGGATAAAGGTAGTTAAGCTGAATGTTGAACATGATAAGGAGAAAGATATTTAACTGTGCTTAGTGGTTTACATCCATGGCATCAGAAGGATGAATTCCCAGACTTACACTCCCCAGCTGTATCCTGTCTATATTTTCCCCACTAGAAACCACAGTGACTTGTCTGATGGCAAAACTTCTACATATACTGGTTGACAAACTTTATTTCAATAAGGAAGCTAGGGTATGGGTAAAGTATAGCCAGTATGCAATGAGAACAACTCCATATGGATCGTTACTTTAACATTTTAAGGTTGAAATTACATAAACCCCAATTCTTTAAGTTCTGATCTAAACATTATTCTTTGAATCTAACTAAGGTAAGTCTAGCCTCATTCAGAACTATTCCTCTGTTTTGTCATGACATCAGCGCATAGAACTGGAATCTCCCCATGGTGACCACGTCCTATAGTAATGATAAACAGGACATGCAATAGTCCTTGCAGACCTAGAAAATCTGGGTTGTTTTTTCTGTCTTTTAGCTAAAGGTTTGGGTGACTCAGGTGCTGGAAGACTACTCTGCAAACATAATGACCATAGAAGAAATGCTGATTGCACAGGCATGCAAGATGGCTGACTAGGAAGCCACTATACTTAAAATGGCAACTCAGACTGACATACTATGGGATAAGGTCAAAACCCTACATAATGGTTAGTACTGCTGCAATCTCCATCTGTAGGTATTGTCTCTTGGATTCAGGAGAGATGATTTGGTTGCTTTTTGGGTGGAACAACTAGTGAAACCCTTAATTTTCCCCATACCCACTGTAGTAACCTATTAAAGGGGCATTTCATGCAGTTCAGGCACCAGACTATCCATAGCAAATAATTTTCAAGTTATTGATCTCAGCTAAAAACATATTTTGGGAATGGCAATGGAAGAAAAACTTTGATTATTATGAGTCAGGAGATGTGCTTATATCAAGACTATAGTCCAGGCATACTTGTCAAAAACCTTTACTTCTATCCATTCACTGTGTTATATGAATGGAATCCTAATGTCTCCCAAATATTTGGCAGATCTAGTAACTAATTATCAGAACAGAAACTTCATATTTGTTACACTTGAGTCAGCACTATCTTTCCAGAAAGAAAGAAGGAAAGACTAATTCCCATGGGTCTCAACTATACTTTATGGAATTCCACTGTTATACCCATCATTAACAGCCAAGCAGATACCACTGAAAAGCGGTATGGGAAAACTGCAGACCAGGTGAAGTGTGCTTTGGTGTCCAATGTCCAAAGTGAAAATTTATTGGAAAAGACATCACAGACATGAACAGAAGAAGCTTGTATAGTCCTTAAGAATGGATGAGAAGAGCTGCATCAAGGAGACTATTCACAGAGGAGCCATTTAGCTTAAACAATATATTTGCCATACTATACAGTACCGATGATGATCCTGCCATGGAAAAAGGAAGGATTATGTTTTCAACTAAAGCCTTGTTTCCAGAATTCCAGCAACTTCTTCATTGTCACTAACCCTATTTGAGAGGTATATGCACTACAATAAGGCTAGAAAATATGGCAATGGTTTAAAATACAGAAAAGGTACTATAAAATGATGTATCTTTTGGGTCTCCCTAATGTTGTTAAATGTCACTCATCATGGAAAAGCTACTATATATTACTGAGAGCCAAGATTACCTCCCTTAGAGCTTACTACATCTTGGAACTCCACAGTAATCAGTCATTGTTAGTCATCCCAGGCCATCTTTTCTTTTAAATGGTGTTTTAAAGTTAATGATGTTCCCATATCTAAGTGTATCACTTTTAACATATGGGGCTTTAATTCCCCACAAAAATGTTCATAAATCTTGGTTCAAGAAAGTAAAAAAAGTGATGTGATGTGTTACTATGAATGTAAATTTCCATGCAAACATTTGGGACTGCACAGTGGTGAGCAGATAATATTGTCACCTCAGAGCAAGGGGTTCTCTGGTTTGATTCTCAGCTGGGGTGCTTTCTGTACAGAGTCTGCATGTCCTCCCTGCTGGTTTCCTTCCAGATTTCAAAGACATTCAGTAGGTGAATGGGACACTCTAATTTAACCATGAGTGTGCATGCAAGTGTGTGATATGGAAGAACAACTACAGCAGGGCTAGTCACCTAGCCTTGTGAACCTTGGCTCTAGATGATTGTCACTGCTTGAGTGACACCCCAGCCCCATGTGCAAAAATGTGAAAAAGGGTTCTGGGTAGATGGATAGACAGTGTAACAGTTTTTGGAAGGGAATTGCTTATATAACTTGTTACTTAAACCAAAATGAGAAATATTCCTGATCTTACTAGCAAGGTCGACAATTAAACTTTCTACTGTTTAGATCAATGGCATTTATGTTCCATGTTACTGGTTATTGAATGGTGACTTATTGACATTAATTTTTGTTTCTTGCTACACTGTTGCTAATAAAATGTTGTTAATAAATGTTTTTGTTGCTAAAAAAAGAAAAAAAATCAAGGAAAACATTTTGACAAAGGGACACTAGACATATTTGTATCTTCATCCTGACCAAAAAAAAAAAAGCTGAAGGCTGTGGCAAGAAAACAAGCAGCTCTTTTTCAGACAAAAAATGTTTCTTTTTTGATTTGTATTTACTTCCTTCCATTCTATCATGTATTAGATAAAGTGAATAGCATTATTCACAAATATACTAACATCTGTACTTATTATGACAGTATGAACCATACAAGAAAGATATGGACTAAACAGAGAGATCAGCTGGGTGGTAAATGACATACCTTATACAGCAGGTTGAGAGTAAGGTTCATTACTAGTGGCTGTGCTAGTCATTACAAAAGTGTTCCGTATTTCTGTAGCACAAGTTGTTTTATTTACCTTTCAAACAGATGCCACATTTTCCTGTTATATGTATATTTCAAGGTGGAATTCATGAAAGCCTACACAATAATTTTTCCATGTGCGCATTGCGGTGTGATGCACACATGAGCGTGACATGTTCTAGATTCAATAAACTCTGCTCAGCGATGCACACTCACATGCAAATGCTGAAACTTCTGTGGCAAGAAAATTATAGCATATGTAGCTGAATGTTATGATAATGAAGCAAATAAACATGGTGGACAAATTCAACAACCTCTAAAGTAACTGTGTTTGCGTTGGCCTTGTGTATGGAAACTTTCCAGATACAGCCACAGAAAGGAATCTATGGAAGCAAGAGCAAGTAAAAGCTCTTAAAGTTTGTACAGACCTGACCTCAGCATGTAACCCCACACATATTATGACCTAGTCACACTATGTGGATGCTAGACTATCACATTTGCAAAATAAATAAATACATTTGTAAGGGCCATGACATAAATGTACCTTTGCTCCCCCATCCCCAAAAGAAAATATAACTGTATGAAATGCAGGCTGCTATAGTATTTGAACATCCTGAAATAGAGTATTATGTTGTACTGTAATCATATGTAGTAGGTAGCAGATATGTGGGCAAAGGAATAGGCTCCCTTATGTTTACAACTTTGTGCTCCCATGCAGTTTCACCGCTAACACGGCTACTAACTGTGTAGATTCCAGGCTGTCAGCATGGTGAAGATACAAATTAGGCAAAAACTCATTGGTATTGCTGAATCCCAAAAAAGAGTAACCCTGTAGGGATGTTCACTCCGTGTAGGCATTTCCATGGTGTTTTTGTTTTCAATGGATGTCAACAGTGAGTGATGACATTGGGGGCTTTCAGGTTACACTTTACAAGTTGTACAGGTCAGTCTGTGGAGGGTGAAGGTGTACGTAAGCTATGCACAAATCACAGGTTGTATGTCATCCTTAGAATTCCATTGTAAAATTTGTATTCTCTGTCCATTTTGAATAATTTTTGTATGTTTTTTAATGTCCTCATTTGCACAATAGTGGAATGATTGAATGATAGATTTTGCAAATAATCTTGGAGCACTCTGTGTATATGTAAGGCTGGAGGGTAGAAGGTCTTGAGCTCAAGTACAGGGTAGGTAAGCTTTACTTTTTATACTGAATGGAGGAAAGTAATTTCAATTTTGCCATGTTTGCTTCATTTATGAAAAACTGCGTGGGGGAGGGTGTGCGGGGTTGCACCTAGCACAATGATGAGCAAGCAGCAGGTATGTGTAACAGATGCTAATTACAGTATAAGAAGGTGAATGCTATTTTCATGAACCAATCCAACAGGGTGCAGCTAATCTACATGCTATAAAGCATCCATGTAACCTCCATTCATGTTTTCCTAAATACTTCAATACCACTGGAGTACAGACAAGACAATTTTATCTGACACAAAGTTAGGGGCTGCTGCAGCTATTCTACATCTGCATGTGCTAGAGGCTGAAATCTATGCTGCTGATGCTAATGACAATAGGCCTAGGCTGATAAGAAGAATGTTCAGGCCCAGGGTAACTTATCAGACTCTACATGACCTAGAGATTGTAGAGCACTGCAGGCTGTGCAGGGGCACCTTACAAGAACTATGTGAGCTCTGCTGCCTTCAACTCAAAACCAGAACCAATCAAGGGGAACCCATCTCAGTGGAAACTAAGGTATGTGTAGCCCTTAGAATATTAGCTACAGGTACTTTTCAAAGACCAACTGGGGACATGACGGGTGTGTTACAGGCATCAGCATCCAGGATACTCCAGCAATTCCTGGATGTTACGCTCATACATGCTAGTGAGCACATATGTTTTTCGCATAGTTCTGAGGAGAGGGCTAGCAATATCCAACAATCCTACCATGTAGTTCACTACCCTAAAGTACTGAGTGCCATAGATTGCTCTCATGTACACATCGAGGCAACACCTGGTGAGCAGGGTAGAATCTACATTAACCGCAAGGGATACCACTCCATCAACAGCCAGGTAGTGTACAATGCCCAAAAAATAATCTTGAATGTGTGTGCTGACAACCCTGACAGTTATCATGACTCCCATATCTGGCACACATCACAGCTGTATTAGATGTCTGCTAGGAGGGACATCACACAGGGCCATTTACTGGGGAATACTTGCTATGCAATGGAAATGTGGATGACGACACTCATCAGAAGTGCACACCTACCCATGGAAGAAAGCCATAATGAGGCACACACCCAAACCAGAAGCATCAAAGAGCATGTGTTTGGGCTGTTAAAGCCATGGTTCTGGTGTTTAGACACATCTGGTGGAGCCCTGCAGTATAGTCCAGAGAAGTGCAGAAGTCTTCACGGTATGTGCTATGCTACACAATCTGATCTTGCAGGAACAGCTGCAGCAGGATCAGCTGGGAGAAAGGACACAGATCCCCCCCACCAATGCCTAGATCACCACAGCCACATTCAGAGTAGGGCTCAGAGGAGGAACCACCAGCTGCTCTGCCTGCAGGTAGACACAGGTATACTCAGTATGCCCTTGCTTTGGCTAGTAGACAATGCATAGCGCATTCACTGATCACCTAGGTGCCTAATACCTTTCTCCTACTTGCACACATAGTAAAATTGATGCCATGCAACTCACACAATGTATACCTCCTCATGTACTGGCTGTGTACTCCTTGCATCAGATAGAGTCAGCCCTGAACTCAAAATGTGTCCACTGCTGCATTTTTAAGGTAAGTCCTGCACCTAGAGTGTAGTTTCTGCATGATGATATGGCATACCCCCGTATTTAGTAGGTTGGAACAATAATTAAGTAAATAGTGGTCTAGATTTGTGTAAAAAGTGCTTTAACATGTGACATCAGAGAAATCTTTTCTTTACTCATATGTGTCCATTAGGAAGTACTAGGCCTCAGAGGTGAAAGATTCACACAGTTCTACCTCAGAAGTGAACTGAAACTTATTTTTGCACCACACTTTTGTACTGGGAAATCTGTAATGAGAGAAGTAAGACAGTACTGATACACATTGCATCTTCTGACTTTACAGCCCTTCCCAAGATCAAACAACAGACAGGAAGTAGAACAAAGGGAGTAACATGATCATCATATCCTTGTTTGTGCTATAGCAGAATCAACTTTGCTTACCCACAATAGAACAGGCTATGCTTGTTTGTGACATAACAGTAGATGAGCCTCCCTCCCCAATAGCAGTATAGCAGTATAGCCTTGCTTGTGCCTTAATGTAAATCAGCAATGGTCCCCACAAATGAACAGTATATGGCTGTTAGTGCCATCTCAGCGGGCCTTCACTTGCTGGCAGATACATATCATATAACTTCCAGTTAATATCCGGACACATTTTAAGGCTAAGGATATTGAATGGCTTGCACTACTCAGATAACTGATGAAGTACCAAGAAACACAGACAAGTAAGACAAAGCTGTATATTTGACAACAGAATCCTAACAGGTTATGTGATCAGTAAGTGCACTATGTCAAAATATAATAAAGAGGTTTAAAAGTACAAGTCACAGCTGAAGATTTCATATCAGTGTACATTCTGCTGCATGTATTTGTGTGAACAATGACTTCAGATCTTTGCACAACTGTTTGTGTGGCAAAGAGGGCTAAGGCATCCATCCTGTTTGCTGAATCTGCAGTAGTGTGAGAGCTCAAATCCAGAACTATGTAGAAATATCTGATGTTTAGTATCATTTTGTAGTGTGTATGTCATACCTTGCTTTTGCTCAGTTCATGTATGTCCCCCTTTCCATTTATTTTCCTAATTTTCTTTTTTTTTTCACTTCTGTTTTCATGATTCACTGCACAGTGCAAATAAAGTACTGCAGGTTTGGCTGTGCTTATGTGGCTTGCATGAAGTGTGGCATTGTTAATACCGGACCACCTAGGAAGCAGACAAAAAGACATAGAAACTGGATACATTCAATAAATGCTTTTGGCCAACATGAAAACCAGGCATGGGGTAACTGTCATATATGCGCAATGTGGCTCACATTTGCGTACTGCTTACCTACATGCAAACAGCTGTATCTCAGATGTGAGTACACTTAGTTAACTACAGAACAAATCTGCTGCCAAATGCACACATTTCAACTATATAGATATTTGTAGAATGTACTGATTTTGGCAACACAGTTTTGCTCTGATCCTCATAAATAGATTGCTTTATGGCAAATACTTGACCATTTATGCCAGAAAACAATGACTGACATTTGAATTTCAAAACTCCTACCCTTTAGACAATTCACATCAATGCAAAACAAGTTAATCTATCAACTGCATATGTTTGTAAGAGCAGTATGTAAAACACGTGCCTATGTTTGGTCCTTTTTCAAACCAGTATGTATAACTTTGTCCAGATTCCCTGATATAACAGGTTGAGAGGTATGGCCCAATGTGTCATGGAAATGTGTATATGATGCTGTCTGATTTCAGTCCATCTGTTGGCCACATAGCCGCAAGCATTACAGCCCATATTTTTCCACACATATATCAACCATATGACAAAATGTAATTTATAATGTTGTGTGCTCCCTCATGGACAGTGCCAGTTGGTGGTGCTCACAACCATGCTGTGCTAAATTCAAACATCCAAATATGCTCAGTAAGGGTACTTGTATTATACAGCTAGGCTTCAAATCAGCCTAGTGCTATTATACTATTAGCATCATATGGCACTATGACCATATGCACCTATGCATGCATCCCAAGCTGTTGTGTCCCACAGGGCCTGCTAATATCATCTACTGTAGCTTTACCTGCACTCCTGTATAAGTCAGACTTTTTCCATGGTGCACACTTTTGTAGTCTGCACACTTAGGTAGAGGTCCTGTTCTCACTGCAGTTGACTGTATGCATCTGTGTCTCTAGTCAGCAGACTAGAAGTGCTGTCTTACAGTTACATCTCCCAATTGCATGGCTTGCCATTTTTTTGATAGCTGATCATCCCTACATAGTCATTCCATAATGGCCTCCCAAGCTGTTGTCTCCCACAGGGCCTGCTGATGTCATCTACTACAACTTCACCTGCACTCCTATGTACATCAGACTTGTTCCATGGTGCATGTAT
>NC_056730.1:252924204-253021704 GCF_019279795.1 Protopterus annectens
TTCTGCACCCCCAACTGTGCCTCAGTTTGGTCACCTTCATCATCAGTGTCTGTGGAGACACTGACATCAAGTGTCAGAGTGCCCTTACTCCCACTGTCATTCTCACCTGTGATAGAAAGGGAGAAACACGGGAATAGATTAATACCTGCACTGCTATGCTGCAATATATGCTAAAAAAAGCAAACTGCTGTCAAATACTGATAGTACAGCAATACTTACAACAGGCCTGAGAGGACACTTTTTGAGATACGTTGAGATTTATCTACAGTACTGACATAAATGTATTAGGCTTACCATCTGCAGAAGGCCTGCGTCTCTGTATTCCTGATTGTCCTGAAATAAGTAAAGCAAGAGGTAATGGTACCATCATCATATTTAACAGTAAAACAGGGGGGTAATACATTTACACCGCTATATCGGCAGTACCTCAAATGTCAACAAGATTGTGGCTGACAACTTCAAATTAAGGCTATAACTGTAGCAATCCTAAATCCATTCACCCAACAAATAACTGACACAGACATATACATTACTGAAGTTAGTGCTCTATGCCACAGTATTCTAAGTATCATCTAACAAAACATACCTCGAAGTTCCTGCTAGTATGCAGGAGTTGTGGTCCCATCCAGAACAGAACAGAGCAGAACATGCCATGGATTGCTGGGTGCTGTCCAGGTTGGCAATGTTTGCCAGGAATTCCACAATGGCAGTGAGAGGGGTTCTTCAGCAGGGCCTCCACCTGTGACTTGACAATCATGTGCCACCACAGCTGCATGGCTATGTGCAGCTGTAACCATGTCTGTTGGTCTGTGCCTCACCTGCTCACATGTGTGATTGTGTCACCCAATGGTGTTAATTTTGGCCACTAATTCATCCCAAAAGGGTGTACACTGAGCCATATTGATCCACCCTCTGGACAGCAGCACAGCCGCATGTTGCCTTAAGGCATCAATTATCAGATTATTCTCTGCATCTGTAAATGGATGCCTATGGTGTGCATACATATTGTGTCCTTCAAGTCAAAAGATTTGTAATACATATGGGGATCACATAACTACAAATTAACTGTTTGCAGATAAAGCAGTAAAGGAAACCTGTCAGCATTCCCCCTGGATAAACATGAAAAAGTTTACATATTTCTATAAGATGTAGGTTACAAAACAGGGAGGCTAACAACAGAAACATGTCCTTGTATGTAAAACAATACCAAAACAGCCAATAAGGCCAGTACACTCAAAATAATAAGAAAATAAAAAAAAAAGCTACCAAAAGTGATAAAATGTCACCCAGCTTTTAATGAAAACACATTCAACTAAGCCCTTTCACCATTACATTCACATGGCTTCATCAGAGCCATTACAATAATGAAAAAGACACATTTAAACAGTCTTGCTGTTAGATCAATAAACAAATTAGCCAATAAGTTCAACTTAACCCTGACGTAAAAACACTTCCTATTTGAATTCAAACACAGGCAAAAACAAAACAAATTGGATGCTAATCAACCAATCTTGTGAGGCTATTCAACAAGATATAAAGCATCCATGCAGACTCAGTGCTGGTATTTCCTAGGAATGTGACAAAGTGTGGAGTACAGACGCATCATTTACAAGGTAAGTCCTGATGTACTGTAATGTATAATACTATTATGGCATGTACTTGTATTTCATCACTTGGTACAGTAAGCAGGTAAAAGGTGGGAGATGTGTATAGAAAGTCAAGTAACGTGACAGCAGAGAGTTATTTCACTTGTATGTATCCATTAGAATGCAGTAGTCTCCAGCCATTCAAGATTCACATATTCATAACTCTCCAACGTGCTGGTGACCAATGCATTTTCTCAGTTAGCCATATGTTTGTAATGGAACATCTTTACATAGAGAAGCAGTGCCATAGTGCCCCCTTGTAAGAACAGTGTACACTTGCATGTGCCAAAACAGGAATTAACCTTTGCTCCCACTACCAAAAGAGCAGTGTATGGTTGTTTGTGCCATCCAATTTGGCCTTCATTTGGTGACAACTGCATATCATACTATTCCCAGTTAATATAGATACACACAGTGTAAGGAAAATGATGTAGACTGGCTTTCACAATGCATATCTCTGAATACTGATTAGATAATGGCTGAATGGACAAGCAACACAGAGTGGTATAGTTCAAGCAATAGTCCTAACAAGTTTTGTGTTTGTTATGTGCAATACATCCAAATATGTTTCATATACTACATGTATAAGTAACAGCTGATGGCTTGATATCAGTTAAAATACATTGCGGAAGATTGTTTTGTGATGGATAACATAAAGTTATTTGCTGCCAAGCTGTCTGTGTGGCAAACAGGGATAAGGCACCCATGTTCTCTGAAGGTGCATTGGAGTAAGATTGGAAATCCAGACCTCTGCAGACTTACCTCCTGTGTAGTAACAAAGTGTATTTCCCCAATTTTCTTTCACCTTCTGTCTTACTTTAGTGGGTGAAGGGGGGTGAATTATGGGGTGTATTGTCTGAGTGATGCACAGCTAAGCACAGACAGGTCTGTCTATGCTAATCAGTGTTGTGTGTAGAGCAGTATTGCGCAAAATGGATGGCTGGACCACCCAGGTAGCAGACAGGACCCAGACAGCCAAAAATAGAAACTGGATGCTTTTTAGTAATGTAATTGGGCACTGAGCAAACCCGCTAAGTGCAGCTGCGCTGCAGTTAACAATGAGAACTTCACAATGAATACTAATTTAGGGGATGTTATATAATTTACTCTGTGGCAGCAGGCGTTAAGTCTAGGTCTGAAGTCTAGATGGTCCTGGGTTTGAGTATGATGTGTGCGGTCTTTATTTTACTGTTTTGACATAGCAGTATTTAGCTATGAACTGACACATAGAGGAAGGGTTTCTAATTTTCATGTGGTAATAACTGTCAATGAAGGATTACCATCTATATGGTCCAGGGGTCGAATACAGCACATGTCATTTAATTTTGATGTTGTAGCAATTCACATTATACTCATTCTCACTTATAGCAGGAGAGCTAGTGTAGCTTATATTATTTATATATGACTTAGGACTGACACAGTAATATTGTGTCAGTTATGTGATTATTTATTAATCTATGTATTGCCTACTTAATAGCAAAAGTATGAGTGTGGGTATAACGTGTACTATGTTCAGGCATGTATATTCCTGCTATGTGGCTTGGTATACCCTTCCTATTGGGCCAACACAGTCACAGAATTCCCTGTATCTCTAATGACATATAAATTGCATTAGTCACCAAACTTCTGCATCTCTTACCATTGCACCCTTTGCACCCTGTTTGTGCAGTGGTAAGAGGCGTGCAGCTTTTTCAAATGTTGCCAAATCAGAAAGTGCACTCTCTGAGTAAACATGACTACATGAAATTGCTGGGAAAATATCATTCGACATTGGACATGCTCTGTGATAGACATAGAATGTATTTTTGATGAGAGTTTGAGATTTAGAGCTCAAAGGTGGGGTGTCAAGGAGCCCAGAGTGTTTGTTGTACTTTTGGTGAGTGATTATTGGCACTAGGTCTTGCGGAGGCACTATCATGGCTCATAATCAAGGACAGAGGCTTGGAATAGTCTGGTCTGGGCTTTGACCAGTGCTATTTGTATCCACCCACTGGTGAACAGTGTAGGAACCACTACCGGGACCTTAGAATGAGGAGAAGGAATACCCTCAACCATTGGATTGAGGAATGTTGGACTGGTTTCACCGTACAGATGTGTACGTTTGACTTTCAGACATTATTTGTTATAGTTTAAAGCTACATATAGTCAGGCTTGGTTCCATAATGGTATTTTGTTTTCTTCTGTTTTTCCACAGCTGAGAGAGATCATGATCTGAATGTAAGAGCCCATGAATGTTAACTGGCAAGGATGTGAGCAGCATGTGGTATGTATGCATCACAACAGTACTGTTGCTGTAGCATCAAAAGTTAAATGCTGCTTTGTAATGCCTCTCGGCTGTATGGGTTTTGCAGAATGTTCAGATTGTTGCCTCATAATTTTGTTTTTTTTCTCAAAAACTATGTTTGTCTGGCAAATCTTAACCAAAGCATGGAGGACTGCAGTCAGAAAATGACATTTGTGCCTCATACTTCATACCTTTCAGAACATATGTGCTGCTGCAAACCTTGTTATTGTATCACTTTTCTAGGTTTGTAGAAGAATATGTAAAATGTGTTGCTATTTGTGTGCCTTTATACCCCCCACTAGTTGCTTGGTTGACATTTTTGGCTGTAAGAGGTTGTGAGGTATGGGCTTAGTTGGTATGTAATGCAGTAATACCTGTCAGCTGTACAGATTTCCACAGATTGTCCATTCTTTGTATAGTTACAGATATAATTGTGGTTTTCAGTCAAATAATTGCATAAGAGTTGAGGACTGACATCACTAGCTAATGTCAGAAATGTGAAATTCAGACCCCAGACCATTCAGAAAAGTCATGCAAGTGCAAAACCTGTAACCGTATCAGCTTAATAGGTTTGTAAGAGCAAGTATGTAAGAGTCATCCTTATTTTTTGGACTTTGGCCTCGTATTCCATATGAATTTGACCACATTTATTGTGAGGAATATGAATACAGTACTATAAACCAGAGCATACGTCTAGCAACTGTAAAAGGAAAGTATGCATTCAGTATTCTGTGAGAATACAGTACACTAAGGTTGTAGAGAGTAGTTAGCAGCTGTGGGTTCAAACACCACAATTAACAAATGAGCAAGTTCTGTTATGTTTTCATCATTATTGCACTGCAACTTCAGACCTCTCTGGCAGAGGCAGAAATAACCTGCTGGAAAATGTAATTAGTAGAATTGGAGCCTACATATGGGTACTATATACATACATCAAGGACTGCTGGCTGACATCTGTACTATAGTGTGCATCTGTTATCAAATGGGTATTCAGACACATTATAAAAAACTTTTTTTTTTGTTGTTACAGTTTGTACTGTTTATAGTAAAGGTAACATAATAAAGTGTAAGAATTGTATCACTGTTTTTGTATGTCACTGGTAATGTTGCTAATGTTCTCCCTTTTATGTTTCTCCCCACCCCTTATGTTCTTTTTTTCCATTTTTTTCTACAGCATAGTGGGGTATGCCTGTCCCATGTGATCCACCTGGCTCCACTCCAGAAGCTACTACACCACATCCCAGCATGTCAGGAACACACCCTTGTAGCACCCCATCTGCTGCTGCTGCACTACCTGGCCTCTCAGGTAGTTCTGCCCACAGGATAGGCTAGTGGTTCCCTCTAGAAGCAGTGGCAGATGTGGTGATTTTATCACCCACAATGAACTGCCAGGGTTGGTGCATTGGATTGTACGCCACACAGTTGGTGCATGCCTACGCTGGGTGGAGACACTGCTCTCCATCACTGTTCTGAATCATACAAGGAGATGCAGACATCAGACACTGCAGCCATCGGCACACTGAGGTGGCAGTGATGACAGTCCACTGGGTGAAGACCCGATTCTCACTGTCTCCAAACTTGACATCTATAAGCTCTTGATGTCCTCCCTCTCCCCAACCATGGTGTTGACCCCCCCCATGTTGTCCTTCTCCATCCCTGTGTCTCATCTTGAATGTCCTGTCTGCCATTGCTTCTTCACCTACCCACCTTACCTTCTCCTCACATACCTAGTTCACTACACCAACATTCCTGTCTATCTGCCAAAAAGGAAAAAAAGGGCACCTGTCCCTCCAAAAAAATCATCCCATACATAGTCTCAGTTTCACACCAGTTTCTTCATGACACCCTTGGTTTGGTTCAATTGGCTATGCAACATGATTGTGGTATGGTCACCTCTCTCTCTCTGGAGGTGACAATTCAAATTCAGCTAATAGTCAGCATATATTATCAGGTTTTGTTTTTGCAGAAATGATAGCTATGGTTCTTTCCAAACCCTTCCTGCACATTCCTTTCCTCCTTTCACTTTTGTTTTACCCCCTGCTTGCTCCCTATTTCACCACTTTCCTGTCTTCCCATTTATTTTCTTTAAAGAATTATTACTCAATGGTATGTGGTGGTGTGCATCATGCAATGATGCCACCTACAGGAAAAGCAATTACAACTATTATATAAACCTGTATTTGAACACTACTATATTCCACAAAAATGGTGACACAGATTCATGAGTATCCCGATTTATATTACTTCACACTTAAAAGTATGTGAAACTGTTGCATACACCTATATACGACCCCAGCACTTTCTGAACCAAAACAAGGGTGGATCAATGCATTAAGAGATGATGCTACAGATTCAGTAGAGCTGCAGGTGTATTTTACACACTGAGCAAATAAATGCAGACTTCACTGCTGCTGCTGCAGCATACATCTGGAACTTCATGGAATCTTTGGCTGCAGGTGGTATTTGACTGTAGCCAATGTTGAGTTCCTTTTATTGGCCACATAGAACTGGTTCCAAATAAAGCTGTAGCTAATACTATTCATTACTATTCTTATTTCTGTTATTTATTAACATTTTTCTGTGCCTTGCTTAGCGAAGCTGAATGATGTGCAGCTTGGCGCACACATGCTTTATAAAAATAAATGTGGATCGCACACTAAACTTTATAGAACATTAATGTCCACCATGCAGTGATGCTTCATACACAGTTAATGTTAAAATATGACATTGTTGATATAACGAGCAAGCACTGGGAAGTACAAAGGGTAAATATGATAACCATAACATTTGTCAGTTAATATTTATTGTATAAAATACACCTGCTAAAGAACTGACTATGTGTCTGGATAGGTTAGTGCATTGTTGTTGGAAGCAGATGGTACTGGGTTCAAAATGGGGTGTAGGAATGAATTTTACAAGTATGTATACTGGTTTTACATAAATTTGCTGATACTACTACCTTTTACTGTTGCTTAGCAATGGTGCACATCAGGCACCATCATGCAATGGTTCTTTAAAGACAAGAAATGGGGAAGATAGGAACGTGGTGAAATGGGGAGCAAGCATGGGGAAAAACAAAATGAAGGGATTCAGGAATGTGCAGGAAGGGTGTAGGAAATAACCATAGCTATCCATTTCATCAGGAGTAAAACTGACAAGATGTATACAATATTAGCTGAATTTGGACTGTCACCTCCAGTGCCAGTGGTGACAACAACATAGTCATGTTGTATAGCCAATTTGGGATGGGTGCCCTTTTTTTTTTTTTTTTTTTGTGAAAGAGGAATGTTGTGGAAGGCACACAGGCATGTCTGGTGCAGGCAAGTTGGCAAGGTGAGGAAGCAGTTGCTTACAAACAAGACATACAAGACATGATACAGGTATGGTTAAGGACACAAGAGAGGGGTGAACACCATGGTTGGGGTGAGGGTGGGGAAATCGAGGTCTCATGGACATTGGGATGGGTGACAGTGGGACTCAAGTCCATACCCAGTGGACTGTCACCACTGCCCCCTCACTGTGCTGGCAGCTGCAGTGCCTGACATGTATCGACAACAAGTACTCTATACCATGATGGAGAGAAGGCACCCATTTGGCATAAGCATGCATCCACCATGTGGTGGACAATGCTATGACCATACCTGACAACTCATTCTGGGTGATAGATGCATCCCCTCCACCACTGTCCCCAGTGGGATCTGCAAGCCTGTTCACTGGGGCAGAACTGCCAGAGGGCACAGGTAGTGCAGGGGAGAGCAAAGAGGGTGCTGTCAGGCTGCAGCCCAGATGTGCTGGGCCTCGGGTGCTGTAGCCGGTGGAGTGAGAGTAGGAGGATCATGGGTAACCTGCCTAGCCTGTTGTGCAGTAGTAATAAAAAAACATGAACATAGAATTAGAAAATAAAAAAAAAATGAAAATAAAAAATAGACGTAAAAATAAATAGATGAACAAAGAAAAACAAACAATTAACACATTAAGAAAAAATAAGGAAAACAAAATATATAACAACAGATAGAAACAAAATCAGAAATAATAAATTAAAAAAGAAATACAAAATTATACATAATGACAACAAAATAAACATAAATTAAACAATAAAAAAGGAGATAAGGGATGGGGTGAGAGAGAAAAAAGGAAACATTTCTAACTTCATAGTTAATATACAAAAGTTTTCTGCAATTATTTCACTGTATTCTGTCATGTTTTACTTTTAGCACTAACATCCTCGAATATATATATTTACTACTTTGAAGACTACCCATTTAATGGACAGTGTAGTACTGATCAGATTGCATCTAGCTATCATTTGTGTGTACATATATTGCACATATGCATGCTTACACTTGACAGCAGGCCAGTCATGCCAGAGGTATTGAGTTCTGACAGTAACTTGCTATAATGATGATTAGCTAATAGTATTGTGTATGTCATGATGAAAACATAACACTATTGTACACAGTGTTGTATATGTGGGAAGTGTGGTCTTTGAACTCACAACCGCTGACTGCTGTAATACTGTACTTTTCTTTTGAACTGCAGACTACTGCATGCGTACTGTCCTTCTACACGTTATACATGCCTGCTCACTGATGAGAATGTGAAATGGTTGCTTTGTGCTACAAAGTATGACATGCATACTTTCTTTTACAATTGAAATATGCATGCTCATTTATATACAACTGTCTGAAATAACATGTAATCTGTCTTTAATAGTTAAAGCTACAATAGCAGTACTTTATATATGCATACATACCACATACTTCCCTCATCCTTGCCTGGTATGCTCCATGAAACCTCACATTCAAGGCCCTTTCTTCAGCAGCTCTGGAAAAGAAAAACAAAACAGAATGCCATTATGAATATGTCTTGACTATATTCAGCTATGACTTTTACTATTCTTCATTGCATTTTATACTTATGCATCTGTGGAGTGTTCCCCACTCTACATCCCTGTTCCACTGATAAAGGGTAACTCTGTTCCTCCTACAGAGGTCGTCATAATGATGATGACATTGCTCGCCAGTGTATGGGATACCTGTCACATTGGTGAAAGCCCTAGTCAAACTAGTCCAGGTTTCAGAATTATACTGAGAATTTGAGTAGTCCTGCTGTGATAGGTGTTGGCCATGCGCCTTAACTAGGAGCGCAACAAAAACTTAGCACTACACATGAAAGCTCACACTGTCTCCAACACCAGCCATGCCTACTAAAGATCAAGCTCAATGTTGAAATAGCATTTCCTGCCAAATCCACTTTAAATAGATGTTTTCCCACCAATTGCACATATTGTGCTTACTGAGAGTGCGCACTTTCTGTTTTTGAAGGCACTGTATGCTGCTTACCATTGCACAAACATGATACGCCAGGGTGTATGATGGCAAGCACAACAATGGGCAATAAAAAATAGAAGAAAATGCAATTCCAAGGATATTTGATATACAGCCACTTCTGTAGCTCTGTTATTGCAGAAATATACTTGCATTAACATAATGCACATTACACCCACAGTCATACTTTTCATAATATATGCACAATACCCATATAAATGATTAAGTAAACATAACTGATACAGTATTAATGCCTAAGCCCTCATGCATGTAAATATTAATATCAGCTACATGTCAGGTGTTATGAGTGAGAGTAAATATGACATGACATGGAACAACATTAAAAGTATATGGCATATTTGTTTTTTGAACCCAGGACCAAGTGTACAGTAGTCCTAAACTTACAAATGTTGACATAAGAAGGGTGAGAAAACATTTGCCTATTTTGCACTTCATTTGTATAATCTGCAGTGTCAACATAGTAAAAGAAAGATTTGCTCACCCTGTGCTAGAAACCAGAACCATTTCCTCTTGAGACCTAGACTTACCACCTTCTGCCATAAGATTAATTATATAACATCTCCTATATTAGTATTCATTGTTAACTTGAAGGGATTAGCATAGCACAGCCTCACTTACCGGATTGATGCAGTGCCCAATGGTATTAACTGAAAGCATCTAGTTTCTATTTTTGGCTGTCTGGGTCATGCCTGATACATATGCAAACAATCTAAGCATGGCGCAAACATGTGCAAAAGAAAAAAAAAACAGAGAGAAATGAAAACCAATGAAACATATGACAGTAATAAATGCAGAATGACAATTTTACTTAAATGTGTTTTGGACCCTGCCACATTTCAAACAAAGGGGAAGCTACTGCTGTCATAAATCTCAGCTGTACAGATTTTCACAGAATGTCCAGATTTGTGCTTCATATTTTTGTTCTGTTTCTCATATAATTGGGGGTTTTGACAAATCACTGGCAAATCATTGAGGATTGACTTCAGAAAATATTGTCAGACATTTGGATTTCATACCCCTCAGAACATTCATGCTACAGGGAAGTAAATACTGTGGGAAGAAATAGCCAGGGAATTGTTATGGCTAGGCTTGTATAGGCCCTAGGGCCGATAGCCTAGTACCAACCTATGAACCTATGAACCTAAAATCTGTTATTCTATCAACATTTTAATGTTGTAAGGGCAGTATTTAAACATTGTCCCTATTTTGGCCCTTAGTAACCCCAGTGTTTACAGCTTTGTTCAGATTTCTTGCTGTAAGAGGTTGGGAGGTCTGCATGACTTACAATGTGTACAGTTCTGCAAACCTTATTGTTCTATCACTTTTGTAAGTTTGTAAGAGCAGTATTTGTAAAGTGAACCTATTTCTGGCCCTTTTCCCACCCATTATTTATGGATTTGTCAACATGTCTTGCCCTAAGAGGTTGGGAAGGATGATCTGCATGATGTGATGGGGTGGGGCGGCCCATCTGTGGTCGCCTTTACAAGGACTCAATATCCTTGTTGAATTACAATTTTTCGTGGCTAGCAATACTTCCATGAGCTGCAAAACCTCACTTAGGAGTGCCACACTTCATTAATATGCATTGAGTGCTACAGTGCACTACCCACCATTGTGTACACGGATACACTCCGTGTAGACTCTACATAGAGTCTACATGGAATTTAATGAATCCTGACTCTGGATTTTAAGTTTGGATTACAGTCTCTGATTTGATTCAAAGATATAGAATAATGAATCATGCATCTATTTTAGCAAACCTAATGCAGGTATTTTATGGGTGTATCATCCTGTGCTGGTTTCCTACATAAGTCTTGAGAAAAACATTACTCTGTTTAACATTGTCAATTAATCTTTGGTACTATTTTGGTAGTGGGGTTGGAGATGGAATACATTTATAACACAGAATGTCCAAAATGCAGAATGGACTTACTTCGACCACAAAAGGTCAAAACTGTCATTGCCAAAAAAATTGGCTAATGTCCTACGCAAGGAGGTAAGACCCCCTTGCACCACAACATCCTCTGTTAATTATATATACCAACTTTGAGATTGCAGTACAGTGGGGAAAGGGAAAGACACCAGTCCCTTCTGTACTGTGATCTGATTGGTTATGTGAGTTTTGACCGTTTGCAGTTGACCTAATGCTCTTTTGCATTTTGAGCATTCGGCATTATGAATGTAACCTGTTAAAAATGCATTCAGCTATGTTAGGTTTAAAATACAGTTATTTTTTAAAGTTACAGTCAAGAAATTAAATGATGTTTACTTTTTGGATGGAAATCATATTGTCAGCAAAGTTCCATATTGTCAAAGATATGTTTGTTTTTTTTTTTTTTGTTCTTCTTTTCAGCAGTAACAAAAAGCTGTGAGAGTTAAATTATAAGTAAGGCTAATGCAAAAATAAATAAATAAATAAAAATGATGCTTTTGAACTATGGTGTTATATAAAACGTTTGAAAATTCCATGAACTGCAGTAAGACTGAACCAGTAGATACTTAAGGTAGTAAATTCAGACTGTTCAGTTGAAGGCCAGATATTAAAGGCAAAACTGAAACACTTTGGACACAATACAAAGACATGATTTACCAGAAAAGATGCATTGATGGTAGAAAAGATCCAAAGAAAATGAAAAAAGAGTCAGCAGTGTCGATGGTGGATGGGCAATATTACTGAGGTAATGAATATGAATTTGTAAGAGCTTAAAGAAGCAGTTCATGATAGACAAGCCCAGTGTGCCAATGTCCTTGAGGTCACAAAGAGTTGGATTCCAGTAAATGACTGAAGAACAATAGCAAATATTTTGTGCAAATCTCAGTTGCTGGTAGCGTTGTCTTCTAATAGGTAGGTTGCTAATGCAGTTTTCTTTTTATTACTTAATTTTAATGTTTTGCTCTAATTTTGGAATATTTTATTTATAAAACATAAATGCAGAATTAATATTTGTACACATACTGTCAGTAAGATGAAAAATAAAGCTTACCCTCTGCTTATAAAGGTCTATTCAAATTTACATTTGAATGAAGTATTGGAGTAGTATTTTCATAATATCCTTTAAATAAACATATGTTGGTAATTTTTTTTTCTGTTTTTCACAGTAATTCTGACCTGTAATGGTAAGAAAAAAATGTATAAGAAAGTAGCCACAAATGTTGTTAAACAGCAAATGTGACGTCTGTAAATACATCATGGTAGGCTATTATAAGTTCAATGCATAAAATGTTATTGTCATTTCTTAGATATAACAAATGTATTATGCCCTACTCAAAGAAAAAAAAAGATCCCACACAACTTAAGGAAAGTGTTCGCAAATTGCTTATCCTGTGCTATTAATTTCTTTGTAATGTCCATTAACTATATTTAAATACAAATGTTTATAGTAAATGTTTTATGGTCAAAAGAGGACAAACCTCTTGAATGCCTAATTGAGTTACAAATGGATTGCTTGACAGTAAGCATTTTTAGCCTGCACATAAAACTTTCTAAGGTACTTCAGGGCTTGATGAATTCCGAAATGTGACATTTACTGCTCATCTCATGCTCCACTGAAAATAGTTCTATAAATCAAATGGTATACAAATCTAATCAATGATTCTGCCTTTCTTTCACAGTCCTTAGTTCAATATAAAGTTGTATTATGCTCTTAATGTATTGATCACAGAAATGCAATTGCTTCTTGAAACTAATTCTAGCAGAGCAGTTGAGCATGTTGCTAGGTAATTACTTTAATACCAAGTAGCAATAAAATATTTGACATTACAGGAACTTCATATTGAAAGGAGAAATTCACTTGCATTGCAGGGACTCTTAAAATTAGTTAGCTCTGCCATAAATTATGTACTTGATTTTAATTCAAACTGCCTGCTGTTTTTCAACCAATACTATTGTAAGCTGTCTCTACATGCTGGCATTATGTGTTGTTCCACAGTCTATATGTAATATGATGCTGAATAAATAATAACATTGATTATTCTTAACAAGTATATAACTTCATGCACGATAGTTGTAGGAACATTACATTGTGCAATAGAATATCAGTAAAAGCCAGAATATCCAGCTCTTTAATGAAAGCATGCAATACACTGCCTAATGCAGTTATGTTACCACAACATCTGAAACATCGCTAGCAAATCAGACTCCTGATAAGGCTAAAATGCAGAGACATTAGATAGGGAAACAGTAAATTATTAATCTCTGTACCAAAACACTCGGCAATGTGCACATTCCAAAAATATTTCCTTTTAATATTCTGCTACAATATGGCCTTGAGAACAGAGTTTTCCCATTAAGTGTAATGTAGCTCTGGCCTGAGATTGTGTTATGCATGCTTTTTTGATCTAAATATGTTTTTTTTTTGTTTGTTTGTTTGTTTTGCAATTTATGAAATGAGATTCTGATAAAAGAAAGATATTACGACAAATCAGGGGGATTAATATTAAGTTAACAATACTGAAACATACTGGTAAAATCTGGGTTTTAAATTTAGTTAATAGGGATAAAATATGGAGTGTAACCATTTCTCCCTAAGGCATTATTTAGATTGAAAACCTTTTAGATAGATGTTGCTTTACATCAACGTTTCTGCATCTATCATCAACATGTTTATCTTTTTTTTAAATGCAAGTATTTCTTCCCTTGGTTTCTGATGTAACTTCAGGTGTGATAATGAAATGTGTTGTCCTTGGATTAATACAATACCTTGTTTAACAAACAAAAAGAAAATAAATAAACATAAGAATGTAGCTATATAGTCTGAATGATTTGAGTGGGTTTTGCAGAAGTAATAATTTTCTAAATTTCCCTCCAAATACAGAGGCAATAAATACATTCTTAACAAAACATTGTCAGCAATAATGATGCCATTACTAACCTTGCTTATATCAAAAAGTATAAACATTTCTAATGTGGAAACATATTGCAGTAAATGGCATGCCACACTAGTAAGTTACAGCACAGCAATAATAACAGTATTGCAAAACAGTATTCATCAACAAATAGGCATTTCTAGCCAAACAGATATATTTTGCCAGCCCTTGGAATACAGAAAGATTTGTCAAAGTAAAATACATTTTGTGCAATATACATGGATTATTATCACTGATATGTGAAGGTCAAAAATAAAACATAAGAAAGATTATAAGTAATTCTAAAGTTGTACTGATGACTGGATGGTCCATGAATTTGCGTATGTGTGATCATTGCATTGTGTGAATGAATATTTTTAATAGAGCATGTGTCATTATTGATGGAATGCAATAAGGTTTTCAGCAGTGTAACAAGCCCAGTTTTTCTTTTGCAACTGGTCATAGAGTGAACAGTAGCACATGTGGAATAAGAATTACTAGAGCCTTGAGTTGCAGATTTAGGCATGAAGTAACAGCTTTGCATTGCAAATTACTCCATGGTCAATTCCTTTGGAAATCCATCTTTTGTCTAAAAATATAAGAATTGCTAATTTTTCTGTCTCTTCCTGGTACTAATGAGTTTTCCATATTTAGTATAACAAATTATTGTTTAACAAGCACAACCATGAATCCATTTAAATATTTATCCCAGCACATCTACAGCACAGTCCACAATTGTTACCTTCTTTAAATGAATCTGGTCTCTTGTCTGTAGATTCTTTGTATATGGTATCTGTATTCAGATGTATATTTTTTAAGGACTAATGGAGAAGACTGAACCTAGACTGGCCTCATTATGATCTTCTGTTACACTTCATATGATCTGGCACAATAAAAATGAAGCCTTCAATAGTCAATACCAGAAATAACACTGTATGGCTACATTGCTTTTACTGCAATTTCATAATTATTGTGCCATAATCACCTACAGAGCATGTCACTGAATGCAGTATACCTCATCTGACTAATTCGTAACAAGCATGGAAGAGGAAGACTTTTAAATAGTTTGACTACTCCCTGAATCAAATAGTTCATTTTAGTAAATGCCTTTATTAATTACCAGTAATTCAAAAGTTTCTTTCAACATAGAAATATTAAATATAACACTTTTTCCCTTGAAAGATCACTTTTGCCACAATAAAAACATGTCAAGGATCGAGTCACTGGTGAAGGAACATCTGTCTGTTCTTCCAAACAGTATCTTATATTATTGTCATTCTTTATCTTGTCAAGCAGTTGAGTGGTATTCTTTTTCTGTAAGATAATTCATACAGTCTTTCATCAATGTTATTAATTGTTCTTTGGTTGGGGGTTGGTTTCAAAAATCCAACTTTTCATTGTTTTTTCAAAATCTGTACACAATGGTCCATAATATATAAACTAAAATAATGTTTCAACTGTCTTCCAAGGTGGATGTGTCTACTTCAAACATAAGTCAGACATGTGAGACAGTATTTATCAGGCTGACAAAAGGTGCTGTTTTTCAGGGCTTATAATCTTTTCTTTTTCTTTAAGTCTCAGTAGTTATGTTGTGCATTGGGTATATATGCTTCTTGACAGTGTCACCGATTCATGATCTTGAGTGGAAAACAAACTCTACACTTTCTGAGCACATACTGATAAATGCAGTCCTAAATATGATGTCCATTGCTCGTTAAGCCATGAACATCTTACTCCACCTGCTCAGATTTGCCTTGAAAGAGTCAATTGTGATTATTTGATTAGCTTACATGACAGAGTAAAGGAATAGCTGTTTTTTTCTGTTCCTTCTTGGTGACATATAGCCACACCTGTCCCTTTCTTTGCTCAAATATTCAGGACAAAACCAAAAATAAAGTTTGGAAAGTCCAAAATTAAGGATATTTTTTAAATGCTACTCTAATTCACTTCAAAATAAGAAAACAGCAAGTCTGGCATCAATATGTATGTTTTAAAGGTTTACCTTTATAACCGTGATTTGCAGAAGGGTGAACTGCACATACCCGAAAGACAGTTTGCAAGATATACAAATGCCGAACATAAAAAGGTGCGAAGTGAGATTCATTCATTGCACATTCGACATTCAGGGGCGGATTGCACTATAGTGGGGATTGGGAAATGATTCCTTTCCCCACTGTAGTGCGATCTTGGAGTTAGAATAATAAAGTAGGGGGGGTGTGGGTGGCACAGCCCCCCACATGGGGGGTGCAGGGGGGCTTGCGCCTGTGCTTTACACTTTGTTTTTTTTTTCTTCGACTTTCATGTTCGAAAAACACTGAATCTGCTGTTCAATTTGCTGTTTTTCAAACATGTAGGTGTGGCGACATTGTTAGTTTTGTGGATTAGAGTCGCTCATATGAGCACTCGCCCTTCTGCAAATTGCAGTTATAAAGGTAAACATGTTTTAAACAATAAGATTATAATCTGCGATGACTTAAAAAATCTAACTTTTATGAGTAACAAGTCAAAAATATGAGGTAAAATTGGGAACATTTTGTAAAATCAGAAAGAGTTAAGAGGTATACTTGCAGAATTATATTCTGACCCTCCTGCTCTTTTGAATTAATTGAAGCATTTTCAGCCATCTTCATTTTATAAACTGGTGTGCATTTCACTAATTCACCTAAGCAAAGGGAAGAAGAAATACTCTGCTTCTGGTAAATTATTTATCTCTTTAGTATTTATCCCTTTAATATTGAGTCTCTTATTGGGATCTTAGCTCAGATATTGTTTTGCTCTTTGCGGGATCTGAGATGGAAATCAATAATTCATCTAATGTATGCATAGGAAAATGTCTAACAGATTTACACTTGCAGTCAATTTTCATTCCCTGTTGAGTTAATTATGTCATGATTTTGTTTTCCACAGGCCTAACAAATGATTAAATGGGGGAAAAGCCATAGGGGGAAATTTAATAAAGCCTACACTTTTTTTTCTGTGTAGGCATCGCACCGCACTGCTAACACGGCAGTGAACATTTTAAGATTCACTAACCACTGCTGAGAGGCATGCATGAGCACGCCAACATGGAAACTTCCATGGCATGCAAGTCGCCTCATAAGCAGGTGAATCTCATGCAAGTGAGGCAGGTAGAGCAATCCAGCAAGCAGATAGGCAGCTTTGCAGACCCTGTGTCAGTGTCCATAGTGTACATGGAAACATTCTATGTACAGGACTGTAGACAGACAAAAGGAGCTGTAAACAGGAAGGTAGAGAGACAGAAATGGCATAACACACAGATATCAGCAAAACTGTCCTCAGTGTGTTCCAAAAGTTATAGTAAATATGTTAAAATCATTTTTTAATAATCTTTGCATGTTTGCACTGAGTGCCACAGTATGCAAACATGCCTTATAAAAACAAGAAAAAAAAACATGGAAAAATCAAATATTACTATCAGGAGACAGAAATGTGTTACAGGACCCTGTGTGCCGTATCTACAATGGTGCACTGGTGCTGTTGCTAATGTGGAAGGGTTGGAAACGTGTAGTATCCAGGTTGTGAGAATGGATCCTGTGCAAATGAGGAGGCGTTACTGAATAGCATAATGGGGTAATTGTGTCCACAGATCCCCTCCATGTAGGCAGAGAATCATGTTGGTGTCCATGAGGAGGTAGCTGACATCAGGAGAGGGTGTGTCTACTAATGTCTGAGGTGACTGGAACATAGCTGCTCCTGTTTGTGTGGTGTACCACTATGCTGATCGAGCAAGTCTGAGGGTAGTGTGCACTGACTGCTTAGCATTGTTTACATATTGGACACACGTTTGCATGGTGCATCACAGTGCTCAGAGTATCTAAAAGGCCAGTGATGTATTAATTAATTTTGACCCTTGTTTAACTTAAACTAGGGTCATTAAATGATATTAATAATATACTAGGCAGTTGCAATGCATCATAACTAGCCAGTCACGCAGGCAGCACATATAGTAGAGCACTATACAGTATGCACACACCCTAAAATCTGATTCCCCCCCCCATATTCTCCACCATTGGAGTACAGACTTGGGAATTTTAACTGGAAGCATGCTAAGGGCTGCTGCAGGTCTGCTACATTTATATGTCTTAGATGCTGAATTCAATGCTGCTGCTGCTGACAATAGGCCTAAGCAGAGAAGGAGGAGAGTGTTCAGGGACAAGGTAACCTTCCAGAAGCTACATGAGCTGGAAATTGTAGATAGCTACAGGGTGGACAGGGACATACTACAAGAACTCACTGAGCTCTGCCACCCTCAATTCAGGCCCAGAAAACAGAGGGGAACCCATCCCAGTGAAAACAAAGGTATGTGTAGCCCTTAATATAATTGCTACAGGTACGTTCTAAAGACCAACTGAGGACATGATGAGGATCTCACAGACATCAGTATCCAGGGTACTCCACCATTTCCTGGATACCATGCTGTCACATGCCAGTGAACACTTTTATTTTACCATCCCCCCTGCCGCGATGGCCAGCAATATGCAACACTTCTACTGTGTAGCACACTACCCTGAGGTACTAGGCACCATAGATTGCAGTCATCTACACTTCAAGGCACAACCCAATGAGGAGGGTAGAATCTACATCAACCACAAGGGATACCACTCTGTCAACTGCCAGCTCATGTGCAAAGCCCAGGGCATTATCATGAATGTGTGTGCTGGTAGCCCTGGCTGCTATCATGACTCCCATATCTGGCATGCATCACAGCTGTACCAGATGTTTGCTAGAGGGGGACATCCCACGTGGACATTTAGTGGAGGATGCTGACTACGCACTGGAACTGTGGATGATGACACCTTTCAGAAATGCACACACACCCATGGAAGAACTCCATAATGAAGCACACACACAAACTCGGAATATCATAGAGTGTGTGTTTGGGTTGCTGACGTCATAGTTCTGTTGCCTCAATATATCTGGTGGAGCCCTGCAGTAATCTCCAGCCACATGTGCGCATATGTTCACAGTATGTGCCATGCTACACAACATGATCCTGTGGAAGCAGCTGCAGCAGGATCAGTAAAGGGAAAGGATAAACAGCCCCCCCACCAGTGCCTACATCAGCACAGCCACAGTCACAGGAGGATTTGGAGGAGGAACCCTTTAATGATGTCCCCGTTGGTAGACGTAGGCATGCCAAGTATATCCTGGCTTTGGCTAAGAGACAGCACATAGCACATTCACTGACAACCTAGACTATCATACATACATACATAGACTATCACCTTACTCCTACTCACACACATATATTAAAATAGCTGATACCAGGCAATCCACACAACCTGTACCTATCTATGTGTTGGCTGTGTACTGCTTGCATCACACACAGATTAAGCCCTGAACTACAGTTCTGTCAACTGCTGCATTCAGAAGGTAAGTCTCTAACCTACACACTAATTGTAAGGATTACTATAATAAGGTATTGTATGTATGAATCTGCTGATGTTATGCAAGGAAATATACTGAGCTATGTGGTCAGAGTTAACATCCACATGGTACAACTGATACCCAGTCCAGTAGTATGTGTTCCTTAATTTTCACTAAGCCTCGTGGTTGGAATATTCATGACATCAGGCAAGGGAGATGTTAAACAGAGGGCACACATGATATGTGGACAACTGTCTATCCAAGCTGATCATGTGCTGTTGTTCCCCCACCCCCAACACAGCAGTGTACACATATAACTGCTTTAACAGAATATCAGCTATGGTATAGCAGTGGACCAGGCTGTAACCTAGATAGCACTCACCCATTGTATGTCTCTGTTCATGCAGGATAACAATGTACATATGTATGTTGTTGATTGTGTGATGAATGACCCCTCTGTCTAGCAACCTGTGTGGCTAAGTGGACTAGGGATGCTAGCATGGGTGATGGCACTGATGGTTCTAATCCAGAATTACTCGCATATTTTGCATGTAGTATGTTGGTGTTTTCACAGAAATCATACTTCCCATCCTGATAATGCAAGAAATCTGGACAAAGCCAGAAAGATTGGGGAGACAAAAGCTTAAAACATAGGGACAGAGTTTAAATATTGGTCACATAAAACTAGACAGTTGCTGGAATTAAAGGTGTTGCAGACAGTGGTACATATTTTCTGATGGATATAAAGTCTGCCACACAATTGTTTGTCTCTAGTTAGTAGAATGTATTGATGTCAACATTCAATAAAGCACCAGAACACTACAAATGTGTGAGGAACAGACCAAACATATGATGCAAAACTCTGGACAATCTGTGAAAATCAGGACAGTTGAGATGTATGCAGAATATCAGTCTGTCAGTGGTGTAACATTACCAATCTCAGTCACATACTTAGTACGGCAGACAGCTGGGGAATGCTGTGGACATTTTGAGAGAAGTACAGCACTGCAGAAACAGGGGCAGATGTTAATGTCTGTAACATAAAAAAATCCTGGACTGGAATACAGATAGGTGTGACCTCGAGTCACATTATAAGCACTGACAGTCCCAATGGGCACTTAGTACAAATGATAGCAATTCTGTTGGCCCTTCATTCAAATGACCTGTTATGTATAAATGTCTACACATACAGACATATAATTATACATATCCTTTGGTCAGTATCTCTCTCTCTAACATGCATAGTATTTCTATCACTATGTAGTGTCAAATAGATATATATTGATACATATAGCTATATCCATATATATATATATATATATATATATATATATATATATATATATATATATATATATATATATATATATATATATATATATATATTAAAATGATCCATAGACCCTCCCATATATCTGCAGAACACATATACATATCCTACACATACGCAACTATATGTATTTATACATCCCTTTTATATACAGAAATATGTGTGTGGATGTCTGCATTGTCCAGCATACCCTAATAATGGTGACTAAATTGCACTATCACACAGTCATAATGTTGCTCAAAAGATCCAAACTAAGGGCACAACAGTATGTAATCCACTTACCTACAGACCCCTATGCCTGCTGGATGTCACCACATAGACAGACACAGGTGAGCGGGTGTTGTAATCCATAATGGTGTCACCATGTGTATAGACAGGGCACATTGTCCATGCCCACAGTGTCACCTATCTAAATGCAAGCAAACACATATGGCCATACTGGTAACTGTACACACACAGCTAGGATAACATCAGTTATCTCACTGCTAGGATACTAGATGCAGACAACAGTCTGAACCAATATAACTCTGCAGGCCACAGATGTTGTTCAATACAAGCCAAGAAGTGCGCCTGAAACCACATATACAACAGACTTGACCTGTGGCGCATGAGATAAGTATTGTGGTCTATAGTGTATAAGCCTAGATAGGTATGGGTTCTAATCTCACTGCAGCCCACTTGGTGTGTGTGTGTGTGTGTGTGTGTGTGTGTGTGTGTGTGTGTGTGTGTGTGTGTGTGTGTGTGTATATATATATATATATATATATATATATATACCTCTGGGCTATCCACGTACAATGGTTATGCACTTTTCTGGCCCGCCCTGTAACTTACTGCTGGCTCCCACACTGCCCTTTTCTACAAGGCCTGATTATGTCAGCCACCTTAAAACTACCAGCTAACAGTGCCACATCAGACATGTGCTGTGGTGCATGCAATAAGTACTGTGATCTATAGTGTATAAGTCTAGAGAGGTAGGGGGTTCTACTCTCAATTCAGTCCACTTTGTGTGTGTATGTATATCCATATGCCATATGTATGACAACCTTTGTAAAGTAGACATTGTTAGGGTTTTGCATCATTTTATTTGTAGCAGGTGATGTAGCCCCCAAAATGACTGACCACAGCAAGGCTTTCTGATATCAGTAAGCATTATATGTTCTAAATGGATAGTACTAACAGACATGAGTTGTGTCACGCACATCGGGTGCTGTGATCTGCAGTGTGTACCAGTACATAGGTAAGTGTTCTAATCTACATACAGCCATCTTGGAGTATGTGTGTGTCTTGGTATGTCCTGTATGCAGTGAGAGGAAGTGATGCTAGCCTGAATGTGGCCATGTTTGCGTGTGAGGCTGTTACAAAGTATACATCATGTTATGGAGCCAATAGGACATGTGAACTTAACTAGTATAATGGCCATACAGCCCTCTCAATCAGAAACATCTGTATACCCCTCAGTACAGGATCAGCACATATTGCCCCAGTCCAAGAGGGACTCGGGCAGACACTGTATGTTGAGATGATGGCTGTCCAGCCAGTCAAACAGATAACATGTGCTGAGATGCACTGAGGTGCTCTGTGTACAATTAGGCAAGGTCTCTTTCAAGGGTGTGTTTATGTGTTCTAGACAAATGTCTCCCAGAAGGATGTAGTACTAACGTCACATAGTAGGTTAATGTCCTCACAGTGAGTCACCCATTTACTATGCTCCCTACAGATAGGCAGCATATGCACTCCAGCAAGGTCACACCTTGCCCTGTAGCAGACCTTATCACAAATTATGAATGCATGAATACGCTGAACACTGCCATTGTCCTTGGTTGACTGTCATACAGATGTGAGCCTATGGAAGCATGCACATATACTGCTGTACTTTGCTGAAGTCATATTTCTGCTGTGCTGCCATGCCATTCTATGCTGCTTCATGGCCACCATGTGTCCATAGGTTATGCCTCATACTCCTGGAACAGAAAAATACACAGATCCATGACATACCTGTCATTATGTAACAATATTGCCATTACAACATCATAAAACAGGTCCACAAAAGTATGTTGCATAGCATGACATATGCCAGCATACAGAGTATGTTGATGACCACTACAAGTGGTATGGCAAAACAATAATGCATTACACAAGTACATGTCAAGTAATATAGTCACCCTGTGCATAAGACACATAGCTTCATTCCCCTGCATTGATGGGAAGAACACAGGGATGTGGCACAGGTATCATCACTTGCACAGGGTGGTATGTGGGAGTGCTGGAGGCCTGGGCTGGCCCAAATGGTTGATAGCATGTGAGTGAGTCAGGAAGGGGAGAGGGTTAGATGGACCCTGGGGAGGTGCCGTGTGTTTCTGTAGATGACCTGCATGTGACAGTGGTGTTGGAGTGTGTGCATGTACACAGTCAAGCTCAGTGCTAGCCCTACATTTGTGTATGCTGGATAGCTTTGGACCATACATGGTAGAGTTGACAGTTCACTGTCTCAGGCCCTGAACACAGGAACTAGCTCTGCCAGGAGTTGCACTGCCACTACCATGCCCAAGGTCAGATGTGGTTCTACTACCTGACAGTGACTGCTGTCTCCTGGGACCGTGTCACCCATGGGACCAGCCAGGACCACGTGCCCATGGCCTGCCACATCATGGTATGGACAGCACACTGCCCTCCTTTAGTGCCTGATGTACTGCCACTACGAAAGCGTAACTGTGCATGGCCATGTGGACTTTCAACAGATGATTTTGCTGACTTATGTCTATGGGTCCAGTGCCCAACTCCAACCACACATTCCAAAACAGACAATGTGCAGTCCAAGACAGACACTGTCTCAGCCCACTGTCTGTCCACTGCATCAGTAAACTGATCCAGGGTGTCCCCAATGCAGTGGAGATAGTCACAGATGTTAGAATGTTCTGCATCCATAACTCTAAGCATACATCTGGTGTTCCATTCAGAATGTGCCTGTGCCTCCATGACAGCTGAAAACACGCATTGAGTGACCAGTGATGTGACACCTGCAACAGGTGGTGGATGGACAGCAGTCCTCCTATGAGTACCCCTGTCAATCTATAGCCATAATTGCCACACTGTCCTGCTCAATGTCTCCTCCCTCTCACTGTGCAATATTTGAGGCCTGAGGGACTAGGTATGTTTAGGCATATTGGTTGTGTGCAGTGACAATGGGGGGCAGAAGAGGGATGTCAACCCTTGGGACATATTCAACCCCAACAACCCACCTGCGCCTCACTGTGGCCACCATCATCATCAGAGACCAAAGAGACACTGCCATTAGATTGTTTGGGGGAGAGACAAAAGCAGTACATTACTACCTGCACTATTATATATGGAAAATCGAGACCAAATCTATATGTAATGTTTAAGATTTTTTAAATAGGAATTTGATATATATTATGTATATAAGATTTAAAACAGGTGGGATGGAATAGGTAGATATAAGTAATGGGAATTGGTTGAAAGATCACATGATTTTGTATTTTTAAATAAAAAGAGGCATGTCTTATTGTAATTTTATCTGAAGAAGTTATACAATTTTGTACAATGAAAAGCATTTCATTAAAACTCTTGTGGGTGTATCTTGTCTGCTTCAGTGTCTTTTCATAGTTTGGACTGTATATAGGGAAAATCCACAAAGAGTCATAATAATGAGTAACCACAACTGCATTAGTAGTCTCACATCTTCTCATCTCCACGTTCACACATAACAGACTTCCTCACAACAAAATACAAAATACACATATGACTCAAGGCCTTTATTGCAAGTATGTCAGGTACATCACATGACACTTGACCAGTGCAATGTACCGTTTAGGTATGCAATATAACACTATACCTGATAAAACAACCCATAAAACCCAGTACACCTATCGTAACAAATACAGTGGATATAAAAAGTTTACACACACCTATTAAAATGCCAGGTTTTTGTGATATAAAAAAAGAGACCACAATAAATCATTTCAAAACTTTTCCCACCTTTAATGTGACCTATTACCTGTACAATTCAAATGAAAAACAAACAAATCTGTTAGGGGAAAAAATATAAAAAATAAAAAACGTACAACACTCTGGTTGCTTAAGTGTGCACACCCTTAATGTGCACACCCTTAAACAAATACTTTGTTGAAGCACCTTTTGATTTAATTACAGCATTCAGTCTTCTTGGGTACACACCTGCCATCAATTAAAGAGACTCTGATTAACCCCAAATAAAGTTCAGCTGTCCTCGTAGGATTTTCCTGACATTTACTCAGTTGCATGCTACAGCAAAAGCCATGGTTTGCAGAGAGCTTACAAAGCATCAAAGGAATCTCATTGTTGAAAGGTATCAGTCAGGAGAAGGGTACAAAAAAATTTCCACAGCATTGGATTTACCATGGAAAACAGTGAAGACAGTCATCAAAAAGTGGAGTAAATATGGGATAAAAGTGACGTTGCAAAGAATTGGATGTCCCTCCAAAATTGATGAAAGGACAAGTTGACAACTGGTCAGGGAGGCTGCCAAGAGACCTACAGCAACACTGAAGGAGCTGCAGGAATTTCTGGAAAGTACTGGTTGTGTACTACATGTGACAACAATCTCCCATATTCTCCATATTTCTGGACTATGGGGTAGGGTTGCAAGATGGAAGCCTTTTCTTACACATAAAAATATCTGGGCCCAGCTACAATTTGCAAAACAATACACCAAGTCTCCCAAAAGCATGTGGGAAAATGTGTTATGGTTTGATGAGACCAAGGTTGAACTTTTTTGGCCACAATTCCGAAAGGTACATTTGGCACAAAAACAACAATTTGCATCACCAAAAGAACACTACCTCCACGGTGAAGCATGGTTGTGGCAGTATCAGGCTTTGGGGTTGCTTTTCTTCAGCTGGAACTGGGGCTTTAGTCAAGGTGGAGAGAATTATGAACAGTTCCAAATACCAGTCATTTTTGGCCCAAAACCTTCAGGCATCTCCTAGAAAGATGAAGATGAATTTCACCTTTCAGCACGACAATGACCCCAAGCATACATTGAAATCAACAAAATAATGGCTTCATGAAAACACTCTGCTTGTGCTGTGTGGATGAGGTTATAAAAGGCCAAAATATACATCTCCACAGCTAGTGGGGTTTGACTTTATTGGCCTGAAATTGTCCATTAAAATGAAACAAGTCATGGGCATTCAGAATCACCAATTAGCTGAAACACCTGGTGTTCATAAGGGTCATTTGCATATATCCCACGGGCCTCTGATTCAAGAGGTTTGAGAAGTCACTCTTTGGAAAAAGAAAAAAAAAAGGAATGGCTTCACCAGAAGAAAATTAAAGTTTTGGAATGGCCCAACCAGAGCCCAGACCTAAATCCAATAGAAAATATGTGGGGTGACCTGAAGAGGGCTGTGCAAAGAGATGCCCTTACAATCTGACAGATTTGGAGCACTTTTGCAAAGAAGAGTGGGCAAATATTACCAATTCAAGATGTGTCATGCTGATAGATGCCTACCCAAGAAGACTGAATTCTGTAATTAAATCAAAAGGTGCTTCAATAAAGTATTATTTTAGGGGTGTGCACACACAACAAATTATTAGTTTAAGGGTGTGCACACTTATGCAACCACCATATTGTACGCTTATTTTTTATATTTTTTCCTCTAACAGATTTGTTTGTTTTTCAATTGAATTGTACAGGTTATGGGTCACATTAAAGGTGAGAAAAGTTTTGAAATTATTTATTGTGATCTCTTTTTTATATCACAAAAACCTGGCATTTTAACAGGGATGTGTAAACTTTTTATATTCACTGTATATACAAATATAAGTTTCAATGCCTATGGTATGTACCATTGGCCTTTTAGTTCTTTCAGTTTTTACAAGGCACTGTGGCACCCACATCCACGATGTATGGTGCAATGGATGCCTGGGAACTGTCTTGTGTCTCTAGGTTCACCAGGAATTTCTCAATGGCCATGAGTGGTTATTCCATGGCAGGCCCTCCACCAGTGAGGGCACAATCCCTGGCTACATCCGCTGCCCTTCATTGTGCAGAATTCACCATGTCTGTATCACGGTGTCACACCTGCTCATATGTCCTGTCCTGGTGGCCAGTCTCATTCATATCCCAGACAAGTTCTGCCCACAATGTAGTCCACTGTTCCTTGTTATGCCTCCCCCTGGATAGGAGGATGTGATGATGCTGCTGTAGTCTTTGAAGTATTAGTTCATTCTCTGCATCTGAAAAGGAGGCATGCCATCCATGATATATTAGTCCTGAAACACACCAAAAGGGAAAAACATTACAAGATCAAATACATGGATGTCCACTATGTACAGATACAGCAAGAACAAAATGGCTTGCACTATCCACTGCTTGCTCACACATGTCATAACCCACAGTGTGACAACATACGTGTGTGGATACAACAGAAATAGTATCATTACTGAGGTAGTTCCCTGTGTGCCATGAGAAATTCTGCTATATGATCATACATACAAAGCTCCAGTCCACTGTTGTGTGTTTCCTAAGGCCAGCCACTCAATAATATGTCTTAAGACCAGTGCCAGACAAATAGCAGTGTGCTATTATGACCACTATATAGGGACAGTCCAACAACACCAGTGTGCCACAATGACAAAACACAATGCAACCCTAGTATATTGTATGTTCCCTGTATGTGTAGGATAGCAAGGTATCAATGACATGTCATTACCACAGGTCTAAGACAGGCGTACTACTGTAATTCTTATTCCCCATACCGCTATGCTCCCATCTGCATCCTGTTATACACAAAAGACAGTTAGATACCAAGGTGGTGGAGTGCAGTACTCCTCTGTTGAAATGTGCAACTAGTAATGATTTGCAAAGGTGTGTTCTGTGTGAGGAAAGTCTCATACAGAATGTTTGCCCAAATTCAGCTGATTGCATTTTAACATGCTTCCTATTAGCAGGTGATTGCCTCTAAACCAGTCTGTGATTTTGATATGCTAACTGCAGCCAAAACATCTGAGTTGCACTATCATTAGTGACATGCAACCACTGTGCAATACAGAAGGCCTTCATATAGAACAGGGCCCCTTTCTTAGCTGTTGAGGTGGACATTATTGGGGTGAGGAGACTACATTTTTGCAGAAGGTAGGTCTGTAACTGAAACCTTTACATAGAGCTATGTGTACCACAGGTTGTAGCTGCTGCTGCAGGTGATAGACATAGACAGAGAGTGTGAACACTTTGGAGGACAACAAGCTGAAGGCGTATCTATGCCAGCTGTGTCAGCCTTGTTGTAGAGGCAGAGCCAGGGTGAAGGTACCCTTTACACTCCATTTATGACATGTGTTTAGGGTACATATGTTAAGTGACTGTGTCAATAACAGAGTACTAGGTGACATATAGTTATGCTATATGGATATTTGAAGTGTGTCCCTACCTGCAGGCCTGTGACCTCCAACACTGAAAAACAGTTATTTAATCTGAAATGCTTTGTGTGGATGATGACTGCATGAGTCATTCATTAATTGCTGTCTTTACAATAATGTAATTGCAATGCAACACAACACTGGATTGAACCCACAACTGTCTGTGGCAAAATGTACTCTATACAGGGCATTTATCAGACTAAGCTACTGATGCACTGCTACAACAAGTTTATTGGCAAGATATATGTGCACACATACAAGCTGTGACAAACATTAAAAGTCACAGATAAATATGTATTTTGCCATGAATGCCTTAACAGGTGACTTTCTACATGTTGCTGATAAAAGGGCACATTTGCCAGCTATCAAAGACCTCAGTTAAATCCATTATCATGTTGTTGGCTGTCTAGTGGTGTACTATTGCACCAGAGTCCAAGGTACACTCTAATTTTACCATTATTTTTTATTCCAGTTTGTGCAGTGCTGTGCGGCATGGCATGCAGCTTTGCTGAAACATGCCTAATGACTGTAATTGGCAATTGCTATGATTTGTTTAAGCCACCTGATTTAAGAGTCGTGTGGTGGGTTAATGCAGTGTCCCGCAGGTGTGATGGGCTCGGGTTTGAAACATGGCAGAGGTGAAACACATATAGTCATTAATGCCCTCCCTTAAAAACATTATCCATCCCTACAAAAACGTTAGGCCACTTCGTTCCACTGCAAAACTTTGGTTCAATCTGTCAAAGCTACTAACCTATCTGAAGAATCTTTGTTTGCAAATTCAGTAGGCAAACCTGGAATTCGTTCCCATCTGACCTTACTTTGAACCCCTCCCTTAATCACTTAAAAAAAAAAAATCTAGCCCAGTATTTTAAAACTCACTGGTTATGTCCTTGCCCTAACCCTGACTAAAGCCTAATCTACTTCCATATCGCTGCAATGTTTTATTCACAGCGACTTACCTCTTACACTAAAAGGTATGAAAAGAGAAACTGTAACATCTCTGCAGATACTCTGTATATAGCTGCACCTATAGGTTTGATAGGAGAAACTGTAACATATTTGTATATATTTCTGAATATAAACTGTATTCTTCATAGGCTTGAAATGTGAGACTGTAACTTGTATGTTAATACAATATGTTTGTGCATATACTGTAACTTGCTTGTCTTTATCTGTTTGTAAGTTTGGAGCTTTTCTCCCGGGCCTCTGCAGTTGGACTATGCTGGTCAACAAATGTAAAATAAAATAAATAAATAAAATAAACATCATAGCTCTATTTAGTTGAGCTTAGCGAAGCTACGCAATGTGGTGAGTCTTGCAGTGTCATGCTAAAAAATATAAAGATAAGAAAAACAGGGAAGATGGGAAAGTGGTGAAATGGGGGCAAGCAAAGGGAAAAGCATAGTGAAAGGCAGTGAGGGATGTGCAGGAAGGGTGTATAGGTTCATAGGTTCATAGGTTCATAGGTTCATACTAGGCTATCTGCCCGAGGGCATTTACAAGCCTAGCCCATCGTTTTGTGGCTTACGCCACCCCTTTAGTATGGGGAACTATACCCATTATTTTGCTGTGCCTCTGTCGAGCAGTGACACTGAGGTAATCCCTGGGGTATATCTGCGATCTCCCATCCATTGGTCAAGATTTCTCTTGAACAAGGCCAGCGAGGTGCTCTGCCTCACATGTACCGGGATTTTGTTCCACAGCATAGGGAGTCTTTGGGTGATGAACGTCCTATTAATAGCCGTGTCAAGGTTTAAGTCTCCCGCCCTTGTGGCTCTGATGGATCTAGATTTTTTGAGGTGAAGCATATTCATCAAATCTGGGTTTGACATGGCCTTGTATGTTAGGCAAAGGTCACCTCTGAGCAAGCGTGGCGACTGAATAGAGCTGGAGTTCTTTCAGTCGGGCAGCATAGGACAGATTTTTGAGACCCTTTATCCTTTTGGTGAGGAACTTTTGTGGCCTCTCCAGCTGCTGCAAGTGTCGGGTCAGATACATTCCGAATGGGGCATTGTACTCAATCATTGGTCTGATGAGTGATGAGTAAAGGAGACTATGACCTCCCTTGATCTAGATGAGAATCCCTTCATGATAAGGTGGGCAATGTAGAAGGTCTTCCTAACTACTTTAGCTACATGGGTGTCGAATGACAGACTACTATCAACCTGGGTCCCCAGGTCCCTGATAACTTCTTCTGTGCTCAGTGGATTGCCACCTATTTGGTAGCTAGGGGTAACCTTGTTTTTCCCGAAGGGTATGACTATGCATTTTTTGGCATTTAACTTTAGGCCGTGGCTCTGGCACCAGTTATCCGTTTCTGTGAGACCCTTCTGAAGGATATCTGTGTCAGATGTGTTTTCTACTATGGCGCCCAGTTTGCAGTCATCTGCAAACTTTGTCAGCCATAACCCTCCTGTGTTTGCTTGTACTTCGGAAAAGTAGATGCCAAACAAGAGTGGGCCCAGGACTGAGCCCTGTGGGACACCACTTGTGACAGGCTTTGAGTCTGACATGGCGCCAGCAGCTCTGACCCTGTGGGTTCTGTCACTCAGCCAGTTTGCAAAAAAAGTTTGCAAAAAAAGTATGAAAGAACCATAGATATCCATTTCTTGTACAGCAACAACTGTGCACTTTGACAGAATTTGTAGATATATTTGGATTCTCAAACCCCAGAGAGAGGGGTGAGGACAACATAACTGTCATGTCAAGCTAATTGGACCAAATTTCGTGTGTCCAGTGGACACATGTGCGAAATGGAGAACTATGCATTGGAACATTTTTTTTTTTTTTTTTTTTTTTTGGTGAGAGTCGAATTTTGTGGAAGGGACATAGGTATGTGTGTGAGGTAAGTTGGGTAGGTGAGCATGCATTTGCAAACAGATAAGACAGACAAGACCGCAGACAGTGGTGGTGTGTAACACATGAGAGGATTGAACGCCTTGGATAGGGAGGATGTTGTGGAATCTGAGTCCCATGTGTCTCCAGATGGCAGGAGCATGACTCGCATCCCCAACCATTGGACTGTCGGCACTACTCCATCACTGCCCCGAGGGTAGCTGTTCTGGAGGCTGGACACCTGGGCATGGCTGCTCCATCAGGTTGGCCAGCATGCCCTCAATCCAACTCAGGCAGTGGTCATAGCCACGATGGACTATCCTTTTTACTATTAAAGTGGATTTTATTGCTGAATTCTTTGGTTGCTGCTATATGTGTTTGACTACACAAGAAAACCTTTTCGAGATTTCCTGGCTGCTGACAGTGTGTGTTTTGTACTAGAAATATCCTGTACACTAAGACTGGCAGCTCCACCTGGGTGACAACTCCCCATTTGCCACCAGTCCCAGAAGGGGGCCCATCCCTGTCCCATTGGGTGGTACTACCCAATACCCTAGGTAGTGCGGGGGCAGCAGAGGGGGAAAAATGGTATGGGTCCAAGACATGCTGGGACTCGATGCCACGGCCAGTTGAGGCAAGGTAGGGAGATCAGCTGGAACCAGCATACCTTGACGTGCTGTGGTAAATGAAGTATAGCAATAAGTTACGGATAGTAATAACCAAACCATTGTTATTATTAACAGAACTGAACATCATATTTATTCATCCAAATAAAAATTAATGTATGTTATGTGCAAAACAACATTACGCAACATAACAGTCAGTATGGTAACAGCATTGCCAGTACAATGTAAACCGTAGGCCGACAAAACATTTATATGTTAATATTGCATCATAATAAAACATAACAATAATCAACCACATTTTCCAAAATATAGTTAGCTTTACAAAATATATTATTAAATCATAATAAAACATAACAATAATCAACCTCATTTTTCCAAAATATAGTTAGTTTAAAAAATATGTTAATATTAAATCATTATAATAAATAACAGTAATAAATAAATGAAGATAAGGGGTTGTGAGAGAGAGAGAAACATTTCATTACTGACATTGATGATTATATCCCTGAAAACACTGATAAGAAATACTCTACAGGTGTGTGGTGTCAGGTTTGAGTACAGTGACTACAATTCTCCTATAACTTATGTAGCACATATATACCTTTCAAGCTGTTAGCATGGTCAGTATGGGCCAAGCAATAACAAATGCAGGTACACCACTACACAGAACAGTTTCAGATAATGTGGATTTATATAACTACCCAGGTGTTCTGTAAATGGATTTGGTAATACATTACATTCCAGGTAATAATTTATCTGCTAATCATGTGACAGATGGATTAGGCAGTTTTAATTACATTATAAAAAATCATGACACTTGAGAGGCATGTCTGTGTATAGTAAGCAAACTAGACAGCCATCATGCCTTAGTTGGCAGGCATGGGAGTAGAACCCAATAACTATTGCTGGAGGAGACATCTGCAAATAATTGACTGCAGCAACTTAGTACAGACATGCAAGGGACTGGGATTACACAATTTTATTTATGAATCAACAATGCTGATGAACGCATTCTTGGTATTGATGTTAACATTCTGTGAAATCTAAACATAATATCTGCTCATAATATGGCCTACCTCACCCGTATATTTGTTGTGTTCCTGGTGAGAGAAAAAATGTGAGCATTACATGACTGATACTAAAAATTTAGTGATACATCCCACTGGATTTGAACCCAGGACTGTGTGTGGCAAAACGTACTGCAAAAAAAGCATTTAACAGATGGAGCTACTGAGTCACTGCTGACTATTGAGTGACTGATACTTACCAGGGGATCACCTGGAACTGTACTATGAATTGAGCAATACAAGTTACAGGACATTCCTCTGGCATTCTAGTACTATTACAGTGTTATACTAGACTGCAGTGACAGTAGAACACACATGCATGGAATAGAAACACACTGCATATATGAAAAAGCTGTATTTTAGAATCAACAATGCTAGTGAACACATTTTATTGTTATTGGTTTGAAATATCTGTGAAGTCCACACACAATATATGCCCAAGGACTGGCCTACCTCACCTATATACTTTTATTACCTGATGTCTGAGGAAGAGAGAGCATTATGTGACCAATACTGGCCTGAAGACAGCCTTGGAAAGCACTATGAGTTAAGCAATACAGTTTGCAGGCCATTAGACTTGCTGGGTAGAGCTACTACAATGTTAAACTTGACTGCAGCAAACTTACCATAGACACTCAATGCATACAACTCTACTGCAATGGTTTTGACAGCACAATCCTGCTGAACAACATTTGGCTTACTGTTATTGGTACTGTTATTGCTTTAGTGAAATGCAATTCTTAATGTTTGTTTATTGCACTGCAGCTCTACAGCTTTAATTGCCCATTTATTGCACTACAGTTTTACATGCCCAATTTATTGCACTACAGTTTTTCTTGAGTATACTTTATTGCAGTAAATGCTTTACTCTTTCTTACTTATTGCACTTCAGTTGGCATACTAAAGCCATATTTACCACACTCACAGCACAACCTGGCCATGTGCTTGGCATGGGACTTGACATTGTGAGCCCTCTCAGCTGCAGCTGTTGGAAGAGAAGCACACCATTATGCATACTTGTTTTGCAGACATTCAGCTTGCATTTTGGTTAGACAGAGGAAGACATACTTACAAACATGTGGAGCATTCCCATTTTGTGCTTCATGGACCCAGCTGTCCAGGGTTCCCCCCTTTCTCCTTTTCAGGTTATCAAAATGGTGATGATACTGCTCGCTTGTGTGGGGGATACCAGCAACACTGGTGTGTTCTCTGGCCATATGGTCCCAGGCCTCCGACATACACTCTGAACTTTGGAATCTGCCCTGCATCAGCCGGGGTTCATGGTTTTTAACAATGAGCCTGAGTATGACCCTGGACTCCTGAATACCCGAGCTCTGTGCCAGAAAGCGCATACCTTCGCCAACACCGTGAGCCGTACCAACAGTTGATTGAACTCCAATGACTGTTGCAGAATTCCCACATATCGGGCTTAATATAGGTTGTGTTTCTGCCCTTACACATTATTCAGCAACATTCAAAAAAGCATTGCATAGCTTAGCAGCATGTAAACCAGCTAAGTGAAGCCAAGCAGCATGGAAACTTGCAGAAACGTGGTTTTAGCGAGACTTAGCACCATGCAAATATTGGTAGCCATTAGCATGTTTATGCACTGCTTAGCAAGAATGAGCAGTGCTTAGCAGACTGCAGCAGTGCCAAAATTCACAATAGTTTCATAAACTTAAAATAAATTACATCAATTTACGGTCATATTCTGCCTGTTATGGACTCAAACCCAGGACCTACTACACATAAGACCATAACTCTATCCATGTAGTTAGCTAAATGTTATAAAAAATAGTTTACCTTCACATGTATTTCTAAGCTACCTGTTAGCATTGCTGAGCACCATGCAGTGCAATGCAAACATGCTTAAGCAATAGCTAAATAATTAATTACATCTGGTGTCTATTTTTATATGTCTGGCAAGTGTTGGCCATGTATGTATTAACTCCGCTCAGCTCTGCTGCACTCTGCACCACGCCATTCAAACATAAATTTAACATAAAAAAATAAAATAATATTTTAATTATGATAATTAATTACATCCAATTTCTATTTTTAGATGTCTGCCAGGTGTCAGCTCTCTATATGTGGGCAGAGCTTGGCATTGCTGTGCTCAGTGTCACACAAATAGGCAGTCAAAACTAAATAAAAAAAAAAATAAAAAATACATCACAAAAATGACATATTATACAGTTGACAGAATTCATAACATTACAGGCATGGTGGGGAGTATTAAAGGGAGCCTCACACTCATCTGCAGCCATGGGTAGACACTTCATCTCTACTTACACTGATACAGTACCCATGTTCCTTGGCTCTCCCTCAGCAGTGTGCCATCATTAATATGCATGGCGTTCTGCTGAGGGGGGACTGTGGACATGCACTTGGATACATTCCGTGTAGGCTCTACACTGTACCTAAACAGATTTTATTAAATTCTGGGGATGGTTAACAAGTTTGTTTTGTGATCAGGCATAGATAGTTCATTCTGGTTAATTATGAACAAAAATGGGCTAATGAACTTGGCATGCATTCTAACATGTCTTCATCCAATAATTCCTGGTTTAACCATGAATAGCAGGCAGGGTCAGCTTTAGGCATTGACCTTAGTGAGCTATCTGAACCCTGGCCTACAGAAACTACCAGCCAATAAAAATGATTATAAGGTTGCCAGTCAACAGTCTTCTGAATTAACAGCTCCAGAAATGCTTCAATCAAAGGGGACATAGCTAGAGTTCCACAATCTTCTGAAGATTTCTGAAAGAGAATAAAATACAAATTAATTAAGCACAATCTTCATTACATAGACTAAATCTCAAAGTGCAAAATGCAACAGTCAGTTTTTAAAGGGTAAATGTGCTCTGCCCAGTTTGACCTCCTGGCCATCAACAACGGACAAATAAACAAATAAAATACATATACATCATTGTTCCTGTGATGAAAATAACATGCTAAAATAATAAAAAGATGACATAGTTTAAGACTTTTTCACTAGTGAAGAGGCCTTAACTTGTACATTTGATTATGATGTTAAACCTTGAGGTTAATGATGAGGGTATAAAGTGCTAAAATGAGTAATCCATATCATGGGGGGTGCCTAGATGGCAACCTGTAAGTAGTTACATTTTAGAGATCTACAAAACTATTAAGATAGGAAAATATTAAGGTTTCAGCAGTAATGTCCATAAAATTTTATCACTAACAATCTAGTCTGCAAGCCTATCAATTTTGATGGATTACTTCTGAACATTTTCTGTCAAATATCTGGAGAAAGTTTTTCTACTGTGAATATGAACAGCTCAAATTCTGACTCAGCCTTGAAGAAAGAATTGCAGCTTGTTACTTCATCTTTACAAGAACTGTCCTTGAAAATAGATGGCTTTCAACAAAGCTTGGCAAACCTTAAGGAAAATAGTCTAAAACAAATTGAGGTTTTTAAAGAACTTACTCAACAACGACAAAACCAAATATCAAACATTGAAACTACATTGAATGATGCTGATAAGAAAGAAGAACTACAAACAAACTTTCTCTTAAAACAAAATACCTGGATGCAGAATAAACTAGATATTTTAGAAAATTGTGAAATAATATGCAACATCAGAATCTTTGGTCTACCTGATAAAACTGAAGGAGAAGATATTATTTCCTTCTTAAACACTTGGATTCCAGAAATCTAGGACTTACAGGAGGAATTTTCTTATGGTATTGAAAGAGCTCACAGAGCTATAGGGAATCCAGCACCAGCTTCATCCTCATCTCTACCTAGATCCATAGTTATAATTTCTCTCCAATTTAGATGACAAACTTGTATTAAAAACTGCATAGAGGAAAGGGGCTTGAATTTTAAACAAAGTCATATCAGGTTATCACAATGACTATTCCACCAAAGTCTTGGAGATGAGAAAGAAGTGCTGACCACTTGTTAAACTTTTAAAGCAGAATTATATTAAACCCAAATTATATACTCACCAAGAGTCCAAATAATCTGGTCTAATGAATCAAGGATTTTCAACAACCTGCATGAACTGTCTTCTTTCATAATTAACAACATAATTTCCATCCCAGAAGATATGGTTTGGTCATCTCCTTCATTAAGGAGATCCTCAAAAAAAAAAAAAAAAACAATTTGACAGATCTTAAAAAGAAGAAACAATAAATAGATACTACAGCAACTTCTATTAACAAATCCGTGAAAGCAGCAACTTCTAAATGACTCATTTTCACCACGTATTAGTGCCTCTTTTCCACCGAAAGTCATGTAATTTAATATATATTGATTATAATGATGCCTTCTTATTCACTCTGGTTCAGTTCAGTGCCACAGGAAAAAACAATTAACCCATACTAGCAAACGATGGCATTGTATTTATCCAGCTTATTTACAGGTAACTTCATTGTTTTCATTTTCTTCTACATATCTGTCAGACTAAGCAGTTTTGATGTTAATTAACAGCATGATGGGAAGGGGGAGGGAAGATCTTTATTCATTTAAAATGCATTATAAACTAAGAAATTTTAGTCAGTTATAACTCTACTTTCTGACATAACCAAATGTTACATATATTAAGAAATCTGTCTCTGAATGGCTTGCTTTGTTTTAGCTTTGGGACTGTTAATTGGTTAAAGTGATATGTTTTTTACATGGAAAACTTACAGAAAATTGGCTGCAAAGCTTTGCAACGTTTTTTATCACTATTTGTGGTAATAAAGCTTATACCTCAGTTTTTCTTAGTAAAATTCTACTTCTTAGTTTAACATGAAGCTTTTCTTACCTCAATAAGCCTTGAGAGCTGTTTCTCTTTGGGCTGCATATTTCCTGTATTTGTGAGGTTTCCTGGCTCTCCCTTTTTAGGGTAACACATAGGAAATTAAGGGAGCTATTACTGTGCTACACCACTAGTCCTAAATAAGCCAGTTTTGCCATGAATTAACTGAAATTATTAGAAACATCTAATGAGTAGTCTTTATTTGTTCTATGAAATAATTATTATATTTTTATCCTTATGAATGCAGTTTTCATGTCATATCTGCTAGTGAGCATACTGTGTTAGAGGTCTGGTGTGCTACTGACCACTTTTAATCAAATATAAGCTGTTTTTACTTAAAAATGGTTCTCCCATTCCCCCTAGTTCATTTAGTAAAACTTGTCACTAGTCATCAATGTAATTAGAAGACAATTATTGGCTTTTTTAGAAGTGGCATTTTACATATAAGATTCACAATTATGCACGGAATACTGTGCAAAAATACTATTTTATGCTGTCTTTTAAAGTTAGCACTAGTTTAAGTGAGAATTACATGCAGTTATCAGAATTATTCTAACTGTTACATGTAATATTGCACTAATAAATCCCTTTAATTTGTTTTCCTTCTGCCATCTAGTATCTAGTTTACCAAACATAGTGCACCTTAGTCAAGTTTAAATCTGTGTATGTTTTGATAAAAATGTTTCTTTATTATGAAGTTATCTACTTTCTTAGTTTTCCCTTATTGTTCTGATATAACTAAGAATCGGAGTTTATATTTATCTACAAGTTAAGCTTAGAAGTAGTGATACTTGTACTTGAAAATTCAATTGCCTGTTCATTAATACACCCCCTTATTTTTCTTTTCTTCTTCGCCATGCCATTGTTTTTACTTTAATCAATTATTAATCAATAACTATTTGATAGATTATCAATTCTATTGGATTATAAATTACTTTAATAAATGTCCAATACTTGCATATTTTATATATATATATATATATATATATATATATATATATATATATAGATATATATATAGGTTCCATCGGCATACAGAGCAGAATGGGAGATTTCCCTTGTCCTCCCTGTAGTGCAATTTCGGAGTTAGTATATTTAAGTTGCAGGGGGTGTGGGGGACACAGCCCCTACATGGGGGTGCAGGGGGGCTTGCCCCCCTATATACATGTTTTAGTGTTTTGGGTGGTAGTTTGGGGGGTTTCCAATTTCTAGATTTCAAGATCTCGAGATTCTGAACTCGATATTCTAAAATTCGATATATATAAGTTTATTCTATAGATTTCAGCTACCAAAGTCTGCATTTCAAAAAGAAGGGGAAGTGGAGAAAGGGAGGGGGAAGGGAGAGAAAGATAAAGAAAAAGGAATGGGAAGAGAAAGAAAAAAGGAAAAGGGGAGAAAAGAGAAAGGAACAAAAGGAGAAGAGAAAAGTAAAAGAAGAGGGGGAATAAAAATATATTCATTATATTCACTAGTATTAGAAGCATGCACCAGTAAAGCTTTGCCTCCTATGGAAACTAATGATACTACACAGGCTCTCATTTTATCCACTGAAGTCATATAACACTATTGGTAACTCTGGCAACTATTTTTATTTCAAGGATCGGTGATTGATTCTAGAAAATAATCAGTCATCTGCAGGTGTCCTTATTTTCATTTGTATTGGTATGGAAATGTAATGTTTGGTAATTGCAGCTTGTTTTGCAGAGGCGTTTTAATATTAATTCTCATTTTATTATCTCTAAGTTATTTGTATGTGAGGGGACATTTTGCAATTACTATCAGCATTACTGGAGAAGATTCTGTTTAAACTAAAAAGTATCCTTTTAGTACATGCAATCTGTAACATACTGGTTTATTTAGCTATTAATAATTTCTTTGGTGTAACTAAACTGAACCTTACCTATATAGAAACACAAAAAATAGTGAATCTAACTTTACCCAAAGTCTCATACAAAGTTTCTTCATAGACTTAGCTAGCATCTCATAAGCTAAAGTTCTTTTCATGTTTAGACTGAGTGGTTCTAAAGTATTTTAATTTAAACACATGTCTCCTTTACAAGGCTTATTAGAGCTACTCGGTATGACTGGTATTGTCACTGAATGTAGTTTGATAGATCATAGTTTATCTATCAGACTAGGTATTTTTATAATTCCATGTTTGTCTTGGAAAACAATTATCTTTACTGTTTCCACATAAAACAATTATCTTTACTGTTTCCACATTTTATATATTATTTCTTAAATCATTTTCCTATAGGCCTGAAATCAAGATATTTACCTTTAAAGAAATATCTTCTCACTCTTCATTTATATTATACCTAGTTATTAATCATTTTAATTTCTTACATGTAAGAAAGAGTTTTGTAATTTTAATAAAAATTTTAACTCCTTTATATGAATCTGTGGCATTAACCTTAACTTCTTTAAATATTAATAGTTGAACAATTCAAGGAAAAGATCAAATTTGTTAAGATACTTTAATAGCAACAAATATCAACTTGTGTTTTTGCAGGAAACTCACTTAAAAACTATTGAAAAAAACAGTTGTAACCCCAATAATCACATAGCACTTGCTCATCCATCGTATAAAACAAAGAAGGGGGAGGAGACAATGATTCTATGGAAGAAAAGTACTGAAATTCCTCAAATAATACATACATATGAAGACCCAGATGGTCTAGTAACCATTCTAATTCTAAAATTTAATAATAGGATATGGACCTTAGTAAATCTTCACTGGTTTTCATGTTAGGAGTTAAAACTGTTAACAAAATCTTAATCTTATCACAAATACAATTAAGTGTAATCTTATAATGGGGGAAGGCTCCAATTGTTTCTTAGATAAAATTGATACTTCAAATAGCTGACTACTTAGACTCACTTCTACTGCAAAACTCTTAAAAAATGGTTTGAATCACTTAACTTGGTTTGCTGAAACTTGTATTAAACTTTCAACTCCAAAGATTCTACCTCTTCAAGATTTTCCCATACCGACCATGGATTTAGGACTCAAACTAGAATAGATAAAAATCGTAGTTTCTAGTGACTTAAAATTGAACATTTCATCTTTCACAATTCTCCCATGCCATATTTCTGATCTTCTCTTAATCTCAAATTTCAAATGGATTACAAGCTTACACAACCAAAATTAAAGATGTTGGCTTTATCAAAATTACAATTCTTCCTGAAAATAAATTATACACCTGACCCTAACATAATCATGGTTGGGATGTATTAATTTGTATTTAGTAAAATTATCTCAGGGTTTAAAAATAAATTGAAAGAATGGGACATATAACTGTAGAATATGCAATCTCAACTTCAAGCTCTTAAAGCTAATGCTGCTCAACTTTCCCCAAATGAAACAAATAAGATAGAATTACTAAATAAGAAATACTCAGACATCCTAACCCATAAAACAAATCTGGCTGTGAAAAGGTTAAAATTAAATTGTTATGCTTTTACATCAAAACATGTGCATAATCTAGCAGGAAGAACTAAGAGCCAATCAAATTCAAATAACATTGTACAACTATTATATGAAGGTACCAACAAAACTGTATCTGATATGTGATATCCTTGATGCCTTCAAGCATCATTAGACCAATCATTATAAAACTAATAATTTAGAAAACAATCATTTCAAAACTGATCTTTCTTTTCTTAACTTAGAAAAAAAATCATGAGAATCTAAAATCTGATCTTGAAACACAAATATAATTAAATGAAATTAAGGAAAAATCAACAATTTTAAGCCTAACAAAGCCCCAGGAATAGACGGCATAATTATAGGAATATGTAAATGATTCCCTTCAACCATCATCTCCTTTTTTCATAAAACCTTACTTGAAGCACAAGTACAAAATATTATCCCTCCCTATTGGAGGTACTCTTTGATCACCCCCATAATAAAAGCCAATAAAGACACTCAATATTGTAGTAGCTCTATCTTTATTTTAAACAATGACTATAAAATCTTCATGTCCATTTTTGCTGAAGGAAATAAAGCCCCATTATCTCGTATTATTAATTATGATCAAACAGGATTTACATATAAGAGACACACCCATGATAATAGAGGAATTGTTAAAAAACAAACAGCACTCAGGCAGGTCTTCCCAATAGTTTACTATTACAAAACCGCACACTTGACTTGAAGCGCTTTTCATTTGCACTGAAGCAAACTTCATCAGAAGTCAATACCAATTAAATTAACACAATTTAAAATACAAGTGTAATGACGTACTTAGTACTCCACCTATACAACAACGGTGGCACTTAAAGTTGCAAGCAGCTAAATACTTCTGAATTAACTTTGATTTTAAAAGGGACAACAATGATAAACAAACACGATTAACCCTGCATATCACTTGTATGCTCAACCATATAAAATGCGATATATATATTAAAAACTTAAATATAACAATAAACTAAATATAGCAATAACAAGCGATAATACCACTGCACAAATTAACTGTTAAATCATTATTAAATTTGTGCTTACTTAAAATAAAAAAACTACATTTACTGTGTGCTTTAACTACTAACTAGTACCATTTTCATTTGCGTTGTGAGATTTACTGCATTAACAAAATTGTGTCACTATTGACCCAAACTTTTATTTTTCAAAATGCAGCTAATAGAGCACATGTCGTTTAACCCAGGAACCCTATAGGTGTCTAGCCTTATCTGCCATGACAATTCCAATTTTTCTAAAAGAATTGGCGTTGGACCACCTCTTATGGAAGATACAACCTGATCTATTGCCATATAAGAAAATCCATGACCATAATGGACATGAACATGTTTTGCCAATGCATTTTCTAACTTAACTTTAGTGATTGCATATTGGTGTTCATATACTCTATCTCGAAGCCTGCATTCAGTTTTCCCAATGTAAAATGCAGGGCACTGTTTACATCTAGCAAGATAGACTATAAACTTGGATTGACAATTAAATTTAGATCTCACTTTAAATTGTCTATTTTTCACTGAAAATTAACTAGATGTATCAATATATTTACAGTAACTACACACTTCACATTTAAACATTCTGGTTATCCGTGACACAGGCTGGACAGCTGATTCTAGTATATTTTTTAAATTCTTCCCTTTCTGGAAGAAACATATTATCCAATATAGCTGGTGACATTCTAAATAACTCCCAGTTTTTCTTTCGAATGTCAATTACCAAATGACTATCACAGCTAAAGGTTGTAATAAATTTTAAACATGGGTCACAGTCTCTAGGGGGTAGCCTACTTTCATTGTGTGTCTGTATTACTTCTTGATCTGATGGATTTAAAAATTCGACATTTCCATCACTGTAAACTTTAACCCTTAATATTGGAGAATAAATCAAGTTTATTCTCTTCGATTTAACTTCATCTATCAACCTGTCTATAAGATCAACTGGGTAACCCCATCCCAAATACATGATTTTAAGCCGATCACATTCAGCAAAAAAATCATTCAGTTGTGTGTTGATACGAGCTAGTTGGCCCTTGACAACTGAGCGTTTCTGGTAAAAGGGGTGACTGCTTGAAAAATGTAAAAAATCATTTGAATAAGTTGCCTTCCTGTATATACTAGCTTGAAAGCAATGTAAAGTCCTGTTTTTTACTAACAAAACATCTAAATACGCGATTACTTCTGTGTCAAAGGATGAAGTAAACCTGAGAAAATCTGTATTTTGGTTTAAATAATCAACCAAGGCAGAACTTTCTTGAGCTGAACCTTTTAACAGGATAAAAATATCATCCAGAAACCTCGTATAATATATGATGTTATTAACTAAACCAGTATTTTTGAAAACAAACTCGGTTTCCCATTGTGCCATAACTATATTGGCAAAACTCCCCCCACAAGGTGATCCCATTGCAACTCCCGATTTTTGCAAATAGAAGGTTTCACCAAACATGAAAAAAAAAATTGTGAGAACTAGATCTAATAATTCAATAATCAGGCTGATTTCACTGCTTGAAGCACCATTTTGCTTTAATCTGGTAGCTACCCAATCAATGCCTGTTGTGTGGGGGATACAGGTGTAAAGGTCCTTGACATCTATGGTCTGGAAATTATATTCATCACTGTAATCTAACTTATTTAGTTCTTCCAAAAAGGACCATGAATCTCTACACACCTGTATCTCAGTTGCCAAATACTTTTTTAGCATACCATCAATGAATTTTGCTATGGGATACGTGGGTGAGTTGCAGCTGCCAACTAACGGTCGCATAGGGGGTTGTTCTAGACCCTTATGTAGATTAGGGATTCCGAACATATACGGTATCGTGGGTACGAAACTGACAGATAGTTGTATACTTTCTGCTCTATCCTGCCATCAATGAACAGGTCTTTAATACACATGTTTATTAACTGATAGGCTCTGTTAACCTCAGATCGTGAACTGATCTGATACGCTGGTGTGTCAAGAAGTGTCTCTATCCATGAATCATAATCACTGGTGTCAAATATAGCCAACCCACCTCCTTTGTCCAGCTTACAGACCCTTATTTTCTGAGATTTTATAAAATCCAGAAAGTCTCTTTCTTCACTAGTGATATTAGGTTTAAAACCATTCTTCCCTATAAAATGGGTTTGCAAAACTGGATTTAAAGGGGGGTTAAATGTACTTGGGACAAAAAGGTGGTTGACATTGCAAGACCTATTAGCATGATTACCCATCAACAGGAAAAGATTTAACTTCCTTACATAAAGTTTAATGTCTGTGATTGTTTTGACAAGGTCGAATTTCTGGGTTGGAACAAAGGTATACCCTTTTGCCAACAGGTCAGCCATATCTGACGTGATAGTAGTGGATGAGTAGTTGTAAATCTTAAAGTCACCTTTCCGGTTAGACACTATTGATGGAACAGTCACGTTGTCACTGGTTATTGATCTCACACTTCCATTATGTTCACACAGTGTTGGCACATGAGTGCTCATCATGGGGTGACCAGATTGGTGACTATTCATCTCCCTCGATGTTATTTCCTCCACTTCTTGTTCCTGTTGTTCCAAGAACACGGATCACAAACTGCATGCCGTGGCAGGGCTAGCCACTCGACGGTGTAAAATATGGTTCTAGGTGATTCGATCATGTTGACTGTCGCCAAAAAATGGGCATGAGTAGTTACCGGTGATAAGTGGGTTGAGGACCCAGCCTACTCTCTGACCCATGCCAGGGACCCATGCTAATGGTGGGAGGGGTATATGTGCCCCTATTGGCCAGTGTGTGCCCGCCATAAAAGCCCAGCAGCCCTGGGTCAATAGGCTACTGGCTGGCCAGTGTCTAGTTGCCTATCCTGGGTTACCTGGGATAGCTCTGTTGAGTGAAAGCTGGGCATAAAACCAACCAACCTGCTAAACATGAACTGAGAATTGCTCCGCTTAATGTAGGTTCACTGACAGGAAGCAGCTTAGAAGTGGATGACATGATGATACGTAGGAGGCTGGACATCCTATGTATCCAAGAGATGAGATGGATGGGCAATGCAACAAAGCCACTTGGCTTGGGATCCAGACTCTACTACTCAGGTGGTGGACAGGCTAGAAATGGTGTAGGTATTGTGGTGAGACAGAGGCTTCAGAAGTCAGTGAAGGATATCATCAGAATTAATGACAGACTCATGGCAATCAGACTCCAGTGTAATGATAGGACAGTATTCATAATCTCAGCCTATGCCCGGCAGCAGGGTTGTGATAGTGAGGAAAAGAGTGCATTCAGACAGCAGTTGCAGGACCTACTAGATAAAGCAGGAAAACATGAATTGGTGTTGATAATGGGTGACTTAAATGCACATATCGGGACAGACAGAACAGGATATGAGGACTGCCTGGGTCCACATGGGTGGAGCAATAGGAATAAAGAAGGAGAAGCCATTCTAGACTTCTGTCTGGCAAATGGCTTGATAGTAGCCAACACATGGTTCAGAAAGAGAGACAGTCACAAGATCACATACAAGAGTAGCCAACATGCAACTCAGGTAGACTTCCTCCAAGTAAGGAAAAGGCACTGGGGTAGAATCCATGATTGCAAAGTCATCCCCAGTGAAACAGTTGGTTCACAGCATAAACCAGTAGTTGCCACAATCAGCTGCAAGCCGTGGTCAGAGAAGGCTCTAAGGTCAACAGAGACCAGGCTAAAGACCTGGAAGTTGATTGGAGAGAAAGTACAGCAGTTCAAGGAATTACTCAGGGCTCTAGCACCCCAAGAAGAGGAGGAAATAGGTGGAGTTGAAGAAGAGTGGCAGTGCCTAAAAACAGCATGTGTTAGGACTACAGAAAAGATATGTGGCTGAGCCAGGTATGGAAATAAGGTACATAAGGAAAGCTGGTGGTGGAATGCAGAAGTGCAGGAAGTAATCAAAAGAAAGAAGGAGTGCAGAAAGAAGTGGGAGATTGAAAAGACTGATCAAGCTAAGAAGGACTACTGGTTGGCTAACAAAGAAACTAAGAAAGAAGTTGCAATAGCAAAGAATAGGGCATCAGAGGCACTCTATCAGCTTCTGGAAAGTGACTCAGTAAGGGGCACAAAGAAACTATACCAGGTTGCAAGGCAAAGACAGAAAGATAAAGAAGATAGTCAGACACCCATCATAAGGGATTCCAGCAACAACCTGCTTACCAGCCCACAGGACATCAAAGGCAGATGGAAGGAGTATTTCCAGCAGCTTCTGAATGAAGAAAACCCCACAGAAGTGGTACTGCCCCAGAAACAGCCTACAATGAGAGTAGAAGAGGAGCCCAGCTTAGAAGAAGTAAGAGCAGCACTAAGGAAAATGAAGTCAGGGAAAGCAGCAGGCTCAGATGAGGTCACAGCAGATATGATAAAGATGCTGGGTGAGCTAGAGGAGAAATGGCTCCTGAGGGTACTAATTGCAGTGTGGAGAGAAAGGCGTATTCCAGATGACTGGAGAATAAGCATACTTGTGCCAGTGTACAAGAACAAAGGGGACATCCACAACTGTGAACAGTACAGAGGCATCAAACTCCTACCACATTGCATGAAAGTTCTGGAGAGGGTGATTGATAAACGGATATGCAGAATATTAGAATGTAAGATGGGAGATGAACAGTTTGGATTCAGATCAGGATGCAGCACAATTGACCCGATGTTTGCATTGAGACAGATACTTCATAAAAAACTAGAGAAGAGGAGAGAGTCAAACTGGGCTTTCCTAGACTTGGAGAAAGCATTTGACAAGGTCCCAACAAAGCTGATCTGAGCAGTACTGCGGTGGTTTGAAGTCCCAGAAACATTGGTAGAATTAGTACATGCTATGTTCAAGGACCCAGTGACTCAAGTACGAACAGTGTTTGGCCTCACTGAGGGGTTCCCAGTGGAAGTGGGTGTACACCAGGGTTCAGCTCTGAGCCCACTGCTGTTCATACTGGTAATGGACTACATCAGCAAACAGGTTGGAGGGGTCAGAGCAACAAAGCTGCTGTATGCAGACGATGTGGCAGTACAGGCATACTCTGATCTAGAACTTCAGCAAAGGATAGGGGAATGGAATGCAAATCTGAAGGCACATGGGATGAAACTAAGCATAGATAAGACAGTGGTAATGGCAGCAGACTGGGGAAATCAGAAGAAGCTGAGAACAGAGATAGATGGGAAGATAGTGGAACAGGTAAACAGCTTCAAGTATCTGGGAGGGGTGTTTGAGGAGAAGGGTAGTCTGAATGAAGAGGTCAAAGCTACAATCAGAGGGGCTGCAGCCAACTGGCATAGATTATCAGGTGTAGTATATGACAGAAGAATGCCAAAGAAGCTGAAAAGTAAGGTGTACAAGACAGTGGTGTGACCAGTACTACTGTATGGTACAGAAACCTGGGCAGTAAAGGCAGAACAGTTGAAGAAGCTAGAGGTGATGGAAATTAAGTGCCTGAGAAAGGTGGTAGGATGCACACTGCAGGACAGGCGAAGAAATGAGGACATAACAGCAGAAGCCAAAGTAGCTCCAATTGCAGAAAAGATCAAAGAAAACAGATTACGATGGTATGGGCACATGTGTAGAAAAGCAGAAGACAATTTGGGACAGACAGGAAGAAGGTAAGAGGAAGCGAGGACATCCGGCAAAAAGGTGGATGGATTGTGTGAAAGAAGATCTGCGACAGTCAGGCATGAGTGTTGAAGAAGGCAGGAGAGTGGCACTGAATCGAGAGAGTTGGCTACAGTTAATATGATACCCCAACCCCATGTAAATGGGAAAAAGGGGATGATGATGATGATGATGATTGTTCCGCATGTTGTTCGAGGGGTAATACCTCTGCTTCGGTCTTGCTCCTGTCCGATTGCCCTCCTGAAAATCCCGATTTTGGGTCTGATTCACCTGGACCTGTGAATCACTAGATGTCTTAGAGGCCTTAAGAAGTCTTTCACTTCGTCTGACTACCATTTCCTCATTAAGATCGACGTGACCAGATTTATCACCGGATTCGTCTCCGGAAGGGATCACATCAGCATCGGCCATCTCATAATTAAAATTGTGGTTCACAGCACCATTATTTATACCTCCATTACTAGATGCTGAGGAATGGTTGATGTTATTGGATTTAGACCAAATTTGAGCAACAGCTGGTTTAGGATAAGCTAAACACTGTTCATATGCTTTTAAATCTCTGTTCAAATTCCTCAGTTTGTTTAGGTTCAATTTAGCCATGTGGTCATCTATACTAGAAAAAAATCCGACTATGTTCAAATTTATAGCGCCCAAAATTTAAATATTTTTTGATCTTAACATCTAACTCAGTTACAGACTTGGTTAGGTCATCCACCCACATACTGTAATGTTTAATGATAATCTCCAAAAGTTCCAGACCATGTCGATCAAATAATTTGATCAAATCTGAATGAAAGGGTGAACCAGCTTCCAACCCTGTTGGAAAATGGTAACATCTTAAGCCTTTGGGCACTATCTTGAACTTTAGACATTCCTTAAAATATGCAATCTCGAGTTGAAGTTTTTTGACTTTAACTAGATATGAATCAAACAATTATAGATCAGTCACAAGTGTAGAATTTATATTGTTACCTCCTTCAGCCGAATCACTCGATGACCTCATTCTTAACCCTCCGGTTAAAGAAATATTATCTGATAACCAGGTTGCCAAAGGTTTAATGAAAGGTGATCCAATGGGCTGCAAGGGAGTGTTGTTATTCGGCGCTGCAACTCTAATGTTAGCGCTTGTAGAAGATGTTTCATTCACTGGGACCTGTGTAGAATGCATCCGTTGTTGAAGATGAGGGTGACTGTTATTTGAACAGTGGATTGCTGTTCCACTAGAGGTTGCGGCCATTCTTGGTTCACACGGCCGTTCATTGATTTGTAAAACTTGTCCAGATTGAAGTACAGAATCCAAGTTGACTGGACTAATAAGAGAATAGGACAAGTCCATTCCTTGAGTACTTGAGTTTCTTGCTGGCAGCTGGATTGACCCAGAAAGCAAATGCTGGTTTTCGTCAATCCAGTCAAGTCTATTCATGATAGACTGAATTAAAATGGAAAGGGTGAACCAGCTTCCAACCCTGTTGGAAAATGGTAACATCTTAAGACTTTGGGCACTATCTTGAACTTTAGACATTCCTTAAAATATGCAATCTCGAGTTGAAGTTTTTTGACTTTAACTAGATATGACAAGTGTAGAATTTATATTGTTACCTCCTTCAGCCGAATCACTCGGTGACCTCATTCTTTACCCTCCGGTTAAAGAAATATTATCTGATAACCAGGTTGCCAAAGGTTTAATGAAAGGTGATCCAATGGGCTGCAAGAGAGTGTTGTCATTTGGCGCTGCAACTCTAATGTTACAACCTGATCTATTGCCATATAAGCCATATTGACTTCTGATGAAGTTTGCTTCAGTGCAAACGAAAAGTGCTTCAAGTCAAGTGTGCATTTTTGTAATAGTATACTATTGGGAAGACCTGCCTGAGTGCTGTTTGTTTTTTATCAGTTTTTGTTTGTTTTGGTGAGTTTATCTGTAATAGAGGAATTCTAACTCTCATCAAATTTTTAAATAGAGAAAACGAAGAAGCTCTACTAGTTAGCTTAGGTATTGAAAAGGTTTTTGATTCTGTTAACTGGAACTATCTCCTGGTATTTTGGAATTATTTGAATTCCCACCTTCCTTTATTTCTATTCTGAAAAATATATACACGAATAACCTAGCCTATGTCAAACTAGGTCTTTTTTGTCAAAATCTATTCCCATAACTAAAGGCACCAAGCAAGGTATTGTTTATCTTCCATCTTATTCACTCTTATTATTGCAATCTTTGCTGCTCTTGTGTGAAATAACTCAAAGATCATAGGTATTGACATTTATAATCACTACAGTTCTAAGGTGATGCTCGTTACTGATGATATTCTTTTTACTTCATCTAATTCAACAACTGTCTTTCAGAAATTAGACTCTGCAATGAACATCTTTCAGGAAATCTCTGGTCTTCACTTTAATAAATTAAAATCTAAACACATATTACTAAATAGAAAGAAAAGCACTCAATCTTTCAATTAACATATCAGTGGTGAACAAGCAAGTCCCTTTGATTACTTAGGTATAGTATTACGTAGCTCCATAGAAAAGACAATTGAAACTAATTATAAAAATATCATACATTTTATATATTATTATTCTCTAAAATGGAACAACATATTAATTCCATTTGAGGATAGGCTATAGTTAATTAAGATGGCCCACTTGCCAAAAATTCTATATATAGCTCAGGCTTTTAATATCTCTCCTGGAAATCAACTCATTAAAGATATAAATAAATTACTGCTAAACTTTTTATGGTACCCTAAGAGAAATAGAATTGCATTTCTTCATCATATTAGACCATGGGATCAGGGAGGGATAACATTTCCTGATATTGAAACTTACATTCCAGGATCTATATTCAAGGTTATTATAAATTGGGTTGATCCAAAATATAATTCCAGCTGGAAATCCCTTCATCTTACTTTATTATCAAATGAAAATAATTTCTTAACCAAATTTCCTTTAAACAATATACTAACAAATGTTGGTACTTTCTTTGTTATATTTTTCAATATCATATAGCCAAACCTACAAACTCAAATTCCTTGCATTCTTTTTCATTAACTTCAGGAAATTTGTCAACTTTAATGCTGATAAAAAGCCTGGCTTCAATTATTAATTAATTTCAAAATTACAAGAAATATTTCTGATAAACTACATTTAAGTATGTTCAACATTTCGGAATCTAAAAACTTAATTTGCTGTCAACACCAAAGAAAGTAAAACATTCAATACTCAATATCTCTTAAAAGAATAAGATTTATTACCCCAAGACTGCTTACTCTTACAAAGCAGTTTAACCTACTCACAAGACTTCTGTATAGTACCTAATAACTCATCTTATCAAAATAGACCTATGTTAATAGCCTATCTGTATGAAATTTTATATAATAGCTTTAATGCTGGTAATATCTTTTCTAAAGTTTATAATATCTTAGTAAATTACAAAAGATGTTTCTGAATAAAAATATGAGAATTACATCACTAAGGATCATTATTTTAACTTTTCCCAGGAGGAAAAAAAATCTAAATTGTTGTCCTCTGTTAAATTGGACCCAATAATGGAGTATTTTTAGCTGGAAATTCCTTCATACAGCCTTTTTAACTCCTGACAAAACAGCTAAATTCAGAAATTCTATAACATTATTTGCTGGAGATGTTTAGAGTGCTCCAAAACAGATTTGCTACAAATATTTTGGAATGTTCCAAATTACAAAATTACTGGAAAGATATAGATGATTTCTTCGAAGCCTTATTTTTAGATTCATTTTTACTAAATAAATCTCTTGTTTTTTAATGTAAATTAAGGTTATACTTCGAACAAAGGCAATTAATATCTACTATGGTCAATACTAGCAGTTGCTAGAAAATGTATCACCAGAAAACGGAATTCTAACATCTCCCCAACTACAGAAGATGTCCTGTCTCTTGCGAAAGAAATAGCACTTAAAGAAACCAAGACTAATGGAATCTGAATTTGCCCAAAGAACTTCATCAACAACCCCAGGAGAAAGATTTTGTTACTTACTGAGATACTTCAAATGGACTTTAAACAGTAAGTGCTTTCATCTCTCAATCCAAGACTTCATCAGACTGAATAATGCAATACAGACCTTCACTTAAATAAAGAGTGAAAGTCACATGACATAAAACAATTAATGACTTAATGCTTTAACCTCTTCCTCTTCAGAAAGGCAATACAATCCTCAGAGTTGTTCAAATCTGGTGGAAAACATGCATTTAGTCTCAGTTGCCCAAATATTCAAACCATCCAAGTTCATCTTCAGCATTAAACATTGTATTGTACCCTTTCATATCATCCAAAACTAAAAACTTGAAATGTACTTCACAGTTGCTAAATTTGTAATGCTTGCCCAGTGCATTTTTTTCATCCCCTACCAACACTGCATGCCTGTGGTTGCACATTCTCTAATACAGTTCTCTAGTAGTGCACCCCACATAAAAGAACTTACAGGACAAGCTTACCACCAAATTTAGATTTACATGTGTAAAATCCCTTAATGGAAATGATAATACAAATTTTTTTGGCATCAGTAAATAAATAATTGCACAGATTGCAGTTAAAATATTTCAATATTTTTCCTTTTGCACATTGGATAGAAGGAGGTTTTTAACTTTGCTTGCAAATAATTTTTAAAACATGTTGTCCTTACTTTTGCACAAAAACAGGATTGTCTCCAACCACTTTTGAAATCTCAGGGCAACTTTTTTAAATGTTCCAGTTATTAGAAATGATGTTCTTGATAGCTTTGTCATCTAAACTATTACTGACTTGCATAGTAGTTCTGTAATCAATTGTTTTAAGTTTTGGGGCCACTGTTTCAGTACAATACCTTAGATTACATATCTCAGAAAACTTTTCTGAGACTAACTTTTCAGGATACCATCTACTGATGAACTTCTTGCATGGGCTGGCACCTTCTTCTAGGAAATCATATATTTCCACTAACCTATTGACCCTCATTAACTGACTCTTAAAAATATTGGCTTTAGTGGTTGCAGGGTACATAGTGTAAAAGCACTGTTGTGCATCTTCTTTTTATAAATTTTGGTAACCAATCTATCTTTCTCCTTTAGAATTTTAACATCTAAAAATTAATACTAGTAGGACTAGGTGCTGAGGTAAAGTTCAAAAAGGAACAAACATTGTTGATGTAACTTAAAAACTCATTTAGTAAATCTATACCAACTCTCCAAAGTAGAAACACATTGTCAATAAAATGTTTAAAAAAGACAATGTTGGTTCCATAGAAACACTCAAGAATATTAATTCTCTCTCACCCATGCATGAACATTTTAGAGTGCCCATAGCCACACCATTGATCTGGCGGTACAAAATATTATTAAATTCAAAGAAGTTGCAACTTAATATTAAATCCAATATTTCCAAAAGCAGGCTAACAATATTGTCTGAAAATAATTTATGTCTAATTAATTCTAATCTAGCCGTTTCCATGCCTTCTTCATTTGGTATTATTGGACATAATGATTTAATATCCAAAGTGGCAAGCAAATCTACTTCCAGCATTTTAAAATTCTCTGTTTTGGTTTTGAAGTAAAAAGAATCTCCGATAGAAGAACTACTTAGTTCAACTACTCTTTGTAAGTGCTTGTCAACAAAAATTGACATGCCTTCTGTTTTACTTCCATTGCTTGCTACTATTGACCTTAATGAGGAGTCATTAATATATTTGTGAATTTTTGGTAGGCCACTATGGATGACTGCATTATGGAGTTGTGTAAGACCACCATTATTCAGGGATTATTTTTTAAGACTTGTGCCATAATGGCATTTAAACCAGTACTGGGACTGGGTATGGATGTGGGCACACAAGATACCAGAAATACTATGCTTGTGCCTTAATGGCACTTAAACCAATATGGGGATAAGGGTGTTGGCAGATCACTAGGCACCAATGATACTACTGCTGCTGTGCCATAATAGCACTTAAACCAGTAAGGGAAAAGTGGCAGGGGTACACTATATACCAAGAATACTACCTTTGTGCTATAATTCCACTAAAACCACTATGGGGAATGGGGGAACACAAGACACCATGGATACTACTCTTCTGCTATAATGGTACTAAAACCATGACCAAGACTGGAGATGTGGCTAACAACTAGACAGCAGGGATACTACTTTTATGCCCTAAGGCACTTATTAAAGTATGGGGATAAGGCAGTGGTGGTGACCATTAGTCACCAGGGAGATGACATGCAATGTGGGGCTACAACCTTCTGTGATGGTCAAGGTCCAAGTAAGGTATCACTGAGGATATGCAGACAACTTAGGGACAAATATGGGAATTGTGTTGTGTGTGTGTGTGTGTGTGTGTGTGTGTGTGTGTGTGTGTGTGTGTGTGTGTGTGTGTGTGTGTGTGTGTGTGTGTGTGTGTGTGTGTGTTTGAATACGTACTTGTGTATGTCTGGCTGTGAGTGAGGTGGGAGGGATGCCTTTACCTAAACAAATACTGATCTGCACTTCTCAGTAGTTAACTGCAATTTACAAATTAGCCATACATGATGACTTTCCTGAATTGCATCTAACATGTCTCTGAATTGAAAAATAAAGAATCCCATTAAAATAATCTTTTTACTGAAGTCCTTATTAAGTTGCAGTAAAGATTTCACAAATCCCTAGAGCAGATTTTTTTAAATATACACAATAAATTTAACAACTATTTTTTTTTTCTTATCTGGTAAGCCTTTTATAGATTTGATAGAAGTTTAGTTTTTAGATAGAAGATATCTGAGATTGCAGGAAGAGTACTGTTAAAGAAAAATACTTCAAAAGACCAAAAGCATAAGGTTCAGTTCAGGTATCTTTATTCTTGCGCAAGGAGACAAAAAATGCAGTTACAGAGTTTGTCTGACTAAATCAGGAAGTGTCACAGTTATTATACCTTTCTTTCAAGACATTGCCCACTACGGCTGACGTAGTAGATCACCAGTTCACAATTCTGTTACTTTACAGATGTTTCTCACATTTCTAGCTGACTCTTCAAAGTTTAAAAAAGATTTTTTTAGTAAACAGGACCTTGACGACCACCGGTCAGTTATAACTTTATTGCTATGTGATGTTACAAGTCTAGGTACTATGGCTAATTCAAGCACAATGCAAGTACAGATTTCTGAAGCAGTTCAGTGTTTATAGTATCTAACTATCTTGCAGCTTATGCACTTTCTCATTAGCACGAACAGAGCTTATTGTTCATAATGAATGGATCTACAGAAATTATTATTATTCTCTATTTAATTTCCTGACCTAGCAGAAAATCACCTGCTTTCCAGTACATTTCCAAAGCATAAACATGTATTTTGCTGTGCTAGCAAACTAGGTCAGAGTGCATCTTGCAGTGTCAGAAATCACAATTTCAGAAAAGCATATTTTCAGTTTCAAATAGAACTAATGCTGCATATAGAATAAAAACATGTTAATCTTCCCTTATTTAAAATAAGCATTGCACACATATGTTAATACATATTTTTCTAACATTTCCCCCCTGTTAATACTTTTTATTCTATTTCAAAAGCATAAACAGTTTGTTTCTTCTCCTAACCTCTTCCTGTGAGGATTTGCAGCTAAGAGAGTAATTCAGTTTAAACTTATGAAAGTGTTTCTTTTTTCAACAGTTATTCAATTTCAGTACTTTGATGCAAAGTCTCAGAAACTGACATGTCTATAAAATCTTTGATTAATTTTTTCATGCAGGGAATTCCACAGCAAATGCATGCTCCTAACAAATGTAATCCCACACAAATGGCAATCAGGATGTTCATTAGGATGGAACCCCACCCCCCCAAACAAATTCTGGAAAAAGTCTGTCAGTGGGTTTGGGCCTGGCCTGGTCATCTCTGACACTTGCTGAATCACTTCCAAATGATCGTTGATCTCGTGTTTATTGTCGGGAATAAACGAACAACACTCATCTTTGATTAAAGCGGACATACCACCTCTCGCCGCTAGGGTGAAGTCAAGAGCCATGCGGTTTTGAAGCACCACAGTTCTCATTGCATTCAGTTCATCAGTCATTAATTCAAAAGCAGAAAAAGTTGCATTGCTCATGACCTCGAGAAGTTTGGATAGTTTTCTCAGTTCCCAAACTGATTTAACTGCACCATATGCAGGGGCTATGCCAGCCCAGGATATGATAGTGTCACTCAAGTCCATGTGTGCTAGTTTACTTTTGTCTTTCACAGAGTTATGGTTTCTCCAGCTTGCTATGATCTGTCCCACTGGATTCTCAGGTTTCTTGATTGGATTTTCAGGTTTCTTTGCGACTTCTCTGACATTTTGAATTCTCCCATGAGGCAAAGCTGTAGTGTGTCATATGGCCGGGACCAGGTAACCCAAAAAACAACTGCCGGACCAATTCTCAGGCAACCATTTGTATGCCTTTTTCCCACATATGAAATAACAGTTTTCTACTTTAGTATTGATATACACCTTCCCTGCATGAAACATTTTCTTATCTATAATAGACAGTTGCTTTAAAAGAACAGGATTATGTTGTATATCACTGACAGTTTTATGCAAGGACTCAAAGTATGAGTCATAATCTGCATCACAAATTGTTTCTGTATTGTTAGAATTTTTAGGTTTAATATAACATTTATAAGAAACCGTTACATTGCATCTACTCCAACCTACTTGAATCGTGTCATTCTTAAAAAAGCATACAATTCTTGTTTGTGTAACAGGTAGAAATAATGCAATTTTGTCTCTAGATTTCACAGGTGTAGTCTCAAAAATCAAGTTTTCCCAGGTCTCATTGACCCCTAGGGGGACAGCAGCCATCAATAATCCCCCGTATGCTGTTGGTATAGCTGTGCAAATCCAACAATTTGAAATATTAAAAGTCTCAGCATACACATATTTGATTGCTTGGTAAGTGTTAAAGTTCGGATGCCAGTCTATGAGTGTTGAATCACGTTTGTTCAGTCTAGCTGATGTGGCTGAAGAAAAGAAAGGCCACAGCAAAAGCCACAGCAAAAAGAACATTGTCACTAATGCAGTTATTAAGATAATTATGCAACACTGCTGAATATACTGCTGAAGTCGTTCGGTATTTCTATTGTCTCTGGGTCTTGTCGTCATTTTACTGCTGCTGTGTGTTAGCAAGAGTTTTATCAAGTTCAAAGTTTTTGACTAGTTTACAGTGTGTCAAATGAATGCAAGATGAACGTTCCGCAATCTTGACTGCTGTGGGCGTGCTCAGCAGTACTTGATACAGACCTTCCCACTTTGGTGTCATCCAATTCTTCTTTTTGATTGTCTTCACCCAGACCCAAGTTCCTGGGGCTACTGCTACTTTGAATGGTTTAGTTTGGTCTTTATCTGAAACAGAATTAAACTGTAAAATATCTTTGTTATTTAGCATATTCCTCATGTATTCTGCAAGTGTCCAATCTGCTTCCTGGTCTGCAGGCATGAGAGGTTTCCACTGAGGTATATAATAAGCTCTTCCAAAAATCTTTTCGAAAGGTGTCAGTCCTTTTGCATTCGGAACAGTTCTCATGCTCAACAGTGCCAGGGGCAAACAGTACACCCAGTTTTTCTGTGTATCTACTATAAGTTTTTTAAGCTTATTCTTTAAAACTCCATTGTGCCTCTCTACTAACCCTGCAGATTGAGGGTGATATGCACAGTGATGTTTTAAAGAAATCCCAAAATACTGACTTAACTGTTGTATAGTTTTTAGGTTTAATATAACATTTATAGGGTGATATGCACAGTGATGTTTTAAAGAATTCCCAAAATACTGACTTAACTGTTGTATAGTTTGGTTAACGAAATGTGTACCATTGTCACTGTAGATCCTTTCCGGTATGCCAAATCTAGGAATAATTTCTTTAACTAGGGTCTTTGCAACAGTGGCTGCATCTGGTTTACTAGTCGGAAAGGCCTCCACCCATTTGGAGAACATATCCACAATGACAAGGCAGTACTTTTTGTTTTCACATTTGCTCAATTCTATGAAATCCATACAGATAGTATGAAACGGATACGGTGGTGTAGGGAAACTCCCTTGCTTGGGCTTTAATGCTCCTTGTGCATGATGTTTATTACAAGTGTGACATGACAGGCAACATTTTTTAGTGTAGTTCATAAACCAGTACGTAGCGAACACCCGATTCACTAACTGTACCATCACCCCTGTTGAGACATGGCTCTGCCCATGGCTCAACAAAGCTGCATATCTAAATAAATTAGACGGTAATATCGGTTTTCCCTCTTTGGAGATGTACAGCCCTTCCTTGAGAATTGCTCCTTGTCTTTTCCATTTTTTGTTTTTCAGCTTGTGTAGTAAGTGTCTGCATTGTTTTCAACATTTCTAAGTCTAAAATCTCAGAAGGTTGTAATTCCTCATTCAAAAGAAATGCTTCTGGGCCTGCTTTCTTTGCAGCTATGTCAGCTCTCGCATTGCCTTTTGAAATCTTATCTTGTTGTTTTGTATGAGCTATGCATTTACAAATAGCTACTTTCTGAGGCAACTGAATAGAATCTAACAAATCTAAAATAAACTGTGCATGGTTAATCGGTTTGCCAGTAGATGTTACCATTCCTCGATTCTTCCACTGTTGTGCAAAAACATGTACAGTAGAAAAAGCATACTGGCTGTCTGTAAAAATGTTTACGCTTTTACCCTTTGCTAAGGTACATGCCCGTGTCAAGGCAATCAGTTCTGCTGCTTGTGCAGATAAGTTATGTGGTAGAGGTTTCGCTTCTACAATCTCAGTATCAGAAACTACTGCATAACCTGTTAGGTTCTGTCCTGTAGGACTCCTTTTGCATGAGCCATCCACGTAATATGTCACCTCGGCATCATCCAAGGGAACATCCGTGAGGTCTTTTCTAGGCAGTGTCTTTTGCTCAATTACCTGCAGGCAGTTATGGGGTGTGCCATCCACAGGAGTTGGGAGCAAGGTAGATGGATTCAAATTAGTACATCGTTCAATTGTCATGTGAGGTTGGCTCAGCAACATAGTCATACAAGAAAGATGCCTAGCAGGGGAAAGATATGCTACTTTTTCTTGCAGTAAAATGGTTGTGACTGCATGAGGCACTCTCAATGTGAGAGGGTGGAATAACACTACTGAGGCTGAAGCCTGCACTGCCATTGCAGCTGCAACTACTGCTTGTACACAGTGGGGTAGAGACCGCCACTGGGTCCAGTTGTGATGAATAATAAGCAATGGGGCGTTGTTTGTCCCCATGCTGTTGAGTCAATACTGATGTCATATAACCTTGCTTGCAATCTACAGTTTGGAAAAAACGTTTGTGATAATTTGGTAATCCTAAAACTAATGATGATGCTATCAATTGTTTCAGTTTGCAGAAGGTTAATTCTGCTTCTGGTGTCCACTGTATTAAATCTTGTGCTGCCATAGGCTTCTTAAAAATCAGGTCAGTTAAAGGTGCAGATTCCAAAGCATAGTTTGGGATCCAGCTTCGACAAAAATTAGTCGTACCCAGGAAGGACATCATTTCCTTCTTGGTTGTGGGTTTTGGTGCTTGTAAGATCGCTACTTTTCTGTCCTCATCTAATGTTCTGCCATCTTTGGATATTACATATCCAAGGTATGTCACTTGTTTTCTCCAAAGCTGCAATTTATTTTTGCTTACTTTGTGTCCTTCAACTGCTAGGAATTTTAATAATGCTGTAGTATCTTCCTTACAATCTTGCTGGGTAGGGGCAGCCAGCAGAATGTCATCAACATAAAGTAAAATTTGACTACCTCTTGGTGGGATAAATCCTGCTAAATTACTTGCCATCTCTTGTGAGAATATCGTTGGGCTTTCACTATAGCCCTGTGGTAGTCGTGTATATGTATACCGCTTCCCCTGAAATGTAAACGCAAACCAGTACTGGCTGTCAGGGTGTATCTGTATCGAAAAGAACGCATTGCTGATATCTACCACAGAAAAATACTTCTGTTGAGGTTCTAAATCATTCAACATGGTATGTGGATCTGGCACCGTAGGTGCTCTTGGTATTACTGCATCATTTACAGCTTGTAAATCTTGGACCATACGCCATTCTCCATTTGCTTTTGTAACTGGGAATAAGGGTGTGTTACATGGCGAATCGGGAGATTCCACCAGTATTCCCTTCTTAAGTAAAGCTGCTATGATTGGTTTAATACCTGCCTCTGCATCTTTTCTCAAGGGGTACTGTCTCTTTTGTGGTCTAAATGCTGACTTTGGCATGATAGTAACTGGTCCTGCTGTGCGAATAAGTACTAAGTCTGATTTTCCTGTTGACCAGAGAGTTTCTGGTATGTCTAACAAAGCTTTTTCTTCCTCTTCTAATAAGAGGACTTCTCAGCTGTCTTTGCTGGACTGCAAGTGTACAGCTGGATGTGTTTGTGTTATCCAGTTTAGTTTCTGTCTTTGTATTCCTTGTTCTGACAGTTCTGATTCTGTCTGTTTTTCCCATTTTGTAACTTTTTCTCCTAGGTCTACCCATTTTAAATCTTCCTCTTTAGTTAAACTAACATGCGGTAATAGATTTGATTTGTAAAGTGAAAAGAACTCCTGGGGTAATGAACAGCTAACTACATTGTTCCATTTCATGTCCCAGTACAAATTACACAGTACTAATCTGTTTGATTGATTTCTAAACAATTCTTGTTCATATTCTTTGTCAGGTCCTGGTGTATTACAATAATACAGAGTACAGTGCAACAGGTGTTGTATGTCAATACAAAGGGAGGGGAACTTACTGATAGCTACATTCATTAACTCTTCAGTTACTGCTCCAGGACCAGTCGTAACTAAGTCCTGGCTGTACCAGTAAAATGTCTCACCTTCCGTTTGCACTGCAAAAGTATTGGTTTGTTGCTGTGCTTCCATACTCTGCATGGTTGGAACTACTGCTATGCCTAATAGTTGCATAAGATCTCTGCCCAAAAGGTTCACTGGGCATTTTGCAGAAACAACAATTTTGCTTTTCTGGGTTAATCCTGAAACAGGATCTGTTATTGTAATGTTATGGGAGAGAGGCTCCCGATACAGCTGTCCATTAGCTGCTTTTACTAGTATAAAGTCATGTGATTCTGAATTTTCTGGTAGTTTGGAGGGGTGTACCAGGGTTCGTGATGCCCCTGAATCACACAAAAATTTGACTTCCCTCCCTTCTACCAGGAGTGTCACTTCTGGTTTTGTGTCAGCCAAATAGAGCTCTAAGCTCAGTAAGGCTAGGTCTAATATTTCATTTTCTTCACTATCGGTAGCTTCCTGCACTTCCTCTATTATCACATTCTCTGCTCCTTCTATCACATTCTCATTTGTCCTTTCTCTATTATTCCTATCTAGTGATTCCTGACTTTCATATAGTCAGTCCTCACCCTCATCATTTTTGTCTTCTACTGCTGCCTTCTTATTTTTCCTGCAATCCCTTGCCATGTGTCCCTTTTTCCCACATTTGAAGCACTAACCTCTTTTCTTTCTCCCTTCAAAATCCTCTGATCACTGATCAGATTGTTTGTTTCCCTGGGCATTCTTTTTGCCCTTTTGTCCGGACTGTACTAAATAAACTTCTCCATCTTCCACAGCAAATACTTGGGCTTTCTTTTTCTTTTTGTTGTTAAAATGCCTCTCGGCATGTCTAGCATATTCAAGCAGTGATTGTAATCTGCTTGTACGATGGTCTACCATATGTTTAGTAATGAAACTACTTATGGATGCAATACTGCCTTTCAAAAATGCATTCTTTAACTGCTGCTCATATGGGGAATCTTGTGTCTGATCTTCAGGCACCTGCATTCCACAGTGATTGTTAAAACATTCCAATAATCTGGTAAAATATCTATCAACTATTTCACTTTCTTGTTGGATGCATTGATTAATGCAAGTACAGTCTGCCCTAGGCTTCCATTTCTCAGAAATTCGGTCTGTCAGACCTTTCACTCTGTTATCTAGTTCTGCGCTGCTATGTGGGAGGGGCCTTAGTGCAGCTTCACGGGGATTCCAGTTGCCACTGATCATGTGCCAATCTGGACCAACTATTTGTCTGACTACTTTTTCTACTTCCTCTCCATTTAAGTGATAACTTAATCTCATGCCCTGTAAGTCTTCTAAGAACTTTCTAAAATTAACTTTTGGATGGGGAATTCCCTCTGTGGCTTTCCGGATGTCTTCCGGTGTCCACGGTCTGTATACTAAGAGAGTTGGGTCCTGCTGTTCTTGTCCTGCCTGAGGATTTGGTACTTCTATGAGTGGGCATATCTCTTCTTCACTCATAGCCCGTGAATTTCCATTCATTTGATATAATTCAATATCCCCTTTTAAATTACATGTTCGAGACCTAGTCTCGATAGGATCTCTAACAAATGGTAATGGTTTTATAGGAACAACTGGATATCGTGGAGGTGGGTCAGTTTGTTCTTTTGCTTCATATTCCGGTAAGGGAACTGGTAAGGGAACCAGAACCGGAGAGGACAGAGGGGCCGATGCTATAGCTAAGTTATTATCCTCTTTGTCTAGAAACATTGCTTTTGAATTTTTATTCTTTTGTTCTCTTCGGCTTGCTTCCTCAGTCCACCTGTGTGCCTGAGGAACTCCTAATTTACGCTGTTTTTTAACCCAACCTTTAGAATTGTTTTTTAGCTGTCTAATAAGTTTGATAAGTGAGGATCTTTCTAGTTTCCCATCAAATTCATATTTATTAACTCATTTAGTATAATATTTAACGTTGTCGGCGCGTTGTGATTGCATATATTTTGCGTCTTCGGTTAAAGGTGGGCTTTGGGGTCTTTTTGTTTTTGTGCATGTATTACCCATTTTGTTCTAACCTTTTGAATGTTACGTAACCCTTTAGTTTTTAATGTGGTACCACCAAGTGTTTACAGTCTCTTCAGACCACCTGCCTACTTATTCTGTTTCCCTGATCTATGACAAGATAGCAATATTTCTGTCCCTGAATTTTAAAAAAAATTCTCACAGAACAAATACAATCAAGTCCCTGATCTAAAACAGAAAAAAAGTAGATTCACCCTACCTGAGCCTCAGCAATTGGTCACTCACTGTTCAAACGGAACCCACCTTCAGTCGTAGATCAGAAAAGTGGCTGGCCTCTTTTGCACGACAATTCAGTCGGAGGTCTTTCAATCAAAAAGATCTGATGTGGTATCTTCCCTGTGCAGTTTCCTGCCACCTGGCCCATCTGATCCCAGGCTAAACGAGGGTTTCCGGCTCCAAAGAAAAATACTTCAAAAGAACAAAAGCATAAGGTTCAGTTCAGGTATCTTTATTCTTGCGCAAGGAGACAAAAAATGCAGTTACAAAGTTTGTCTGACTAAATCAGGAAGTGTCACAGTTATTATACCTTTCTTTCAAGACATTGCCCACTACGACTGATGTAGTAGATCACCAGTTCACAATTCTGTTACTTTACAGATGTTTCTCACATTTCTAGCTGACTCTTCAAAGTTTAAAAAAGATTTTTCAGTAAACAGGATGGCCTTGACGACCACCGGTCAATTATAACTTTCTTGCTATGTGATGTTACAAGTCTAGGTACTATGGCTAATTCAAGCACAATGCAAGTACAGATTTCTGAAGCAGTTCATTGTTTACAGTATCTAACTATCTTGCAGCTTATGCACTTTCTCATTAGCACGAACAACGCTTATTGTTCATAATGAATGGATCTAAAGAAATTATTATTATTCTCCATTTAATTTCCTGACCTAGCAGAAAATCACCTGCTTTCCAGTACATTTCCAAAGCATAAACATGTATTTTGCTGTGCTAGCAAACTAGGTCAGAGTGCATCTTGCAGTGTCAGAAAGCACAATTTCAGAAATGCATATTTTCAGTTTCATATAGAACTAATGCTGCATATAGAATAAAAACGTGTTAATCTTCCCTTATTTAAAATAAGCATTGTACACATATGTTAATACATATTTTTCTAACAAGTACTCCCCAAAGTCAGCACAGTGGCACAGCAGATAGCATTTTTGCCTCACAGCAAGAGGTTCTCCAGTTCATTTCTCAGCTGGGGTGCCTACTGTGTGGAGTCTGCCTGTTCTTCCTGTGTTCATTTGGGATTTTCTCTGGGTGCTTTGGTTTCATCCAACTCTCCAAAGATATGCAACAGTTGGATTAGGCACTGTAACTTGGCCACAAATATAAGTATGTTTGTGTGTGTGTGTGTGTGTGTGTGTGTGTGTGTGTGTGTGTGTGTGTGTGTGTGTGTGTGTGTGTGTGTGTGGTATGGAAGAACAAATGCAGCAGGGTAGCCACCTGGCGTTGTGCACTTTCGTTCTAGATGATTGTCACTGTTGAAGTGACATCATGGCCCTATGTGGAAATTGGTGAAAGGGGTCATGGATATACAGATTCCTCAGAGAATGAAACATAGGTGCATTAATCTCACATTAAAGCAAAGATTGCAGAAATTTAGCTACTAACTTTTGTAATAAGCATTTTCTGTACAAGGCTTTCAGTGCCATGAGTGAAGAAAAACAATTGGTAGGGCACAGTTGCAATGTAACATGATCCATTGCTTGCAGCATGGTGCTCATCCTTTATCTAGCAAAGGCAACCTGCTTCAACTCTTTATAGGTTCATAGGTTGGTACTAGACTATCGGCCCAAGGGCCTAAGTAAGCCTAGCCAGTTGGGTTCCCTGGCTTAACCCACCCAAAAAAGTTATTTTCCTGTGCCCCTGTCGAGTAGAGCCATCAAAGTGATCCCGGGGTGTATTTCCTATTTCCCATTCACTTATCAAGATTTTTCTTGAAGAGTTCTAATGAGGAACTTTGCTTGACATAGATGGGTAGCTTGTTCCAGAGTAACAAAAATCTCTGGGACAGGAATCTATCCCTCTAGCATGTCCTCTTTATTGTGGTGACAAGGTATAGGCCTCTAGAACATGTAGCTAGGAGGGATTGGGCTTTCTTTAGGTGTAGCATGTCCAACAGCTCTGGGTATGACATAGCTTTATATGTTAGGCAGAGATCACCTCAGAGTAGGTGATATGCTATGGAGTAAAGCTGGAGATTTTTAAGATGGTCAGTGTAGGGCATCTGTTTGAGGCCAGCAATCCTCTTTGTGAGGTACTTCAGTGGCCTTTGCAGCTGCTGCAGATGTCTTGCGAGGTACATTCCAAAAGGGGCATTGTACTCTATAATGGGTCTAATGAGTGTCGAGTAGAGGGGAACAATGACCTCTTTTTTCCTAGACGAGAATCCTTTTGTGATATGGTGTGCCACGTAGAAGTATTTCCTGACTACTGTGGCGATGTGATTATCAAAGGAGAGACTACTGTCCACCTGGGTCCCTAGGTCTCTTAACACACATTCGGCATTAAGTAGACTGTCGCCTGTGTTGTAGTTCATGGGTACAGACCTTGAGGCCATGGTTCTGACACCAGGCATACGTCTCAGTGAGGTCCTTCTGCAGGATGTCCACATCATTTGGGGACTCAGCAATGGCTGCTAGTTTGCAGTCATCTGTGAACTTCATTAGCCAAAGGCCTTCTGTGTTAGCCTGTACTTCAGAGAAGTAGATACCAAACAGGAGAGGCCCAAGGACTGAACCCTGTGGTACTGTACTTGTCACTGGTTTGAAGTCAGATTTGGAGTCTGCAACATTTACAGTGTGGGTTCTGTCATAAGCCAACTGGCAACCCATCTTGTGACGTAGGGATTTATACCAAGTTTAGTAAGTTTAGCTATAATTCCAGAATGGCGGATGGTGTCAAAAGCCATGGCGAGGTCAAAATAGTCTGTGTGAACCACCTTACCCTCATCTACAGCTTTGGTGACTGCCTCAAAGAAGTCGATCAGGTTCAGGAGGCATGATCAGCCTTTTACAAACCCGAACTGGGTGGGATCCAGAGTTTTGAGGTTACCAATGTCTTTGTTTATGAGTCCCGTGATGATATGTTCAATGGCCTTACAGATCAGGCTCATCAGGCTAATAGCACGTTAGTTCCTGGGGTCAGTGGTGGCTCCCCCTTTGTGGAGTGGGATAAGTGTTGCTGTGCACCATTCAGTGGGCACAAAGCCTGATGTGAGACTATGATTGAACATGGTGCTTAGGTGGGGAGCCAGTTTGTTCTGAAGTTCATGTAAAATGCAGCCTGGTATGTTGTCCGGTCCCATGGATGCTATGTTTTTGGCTTTAGAGAGTGCAGCTTTTACCTGCATAGTTGTGATTACAGGGACTCTGCATTCTTCCTGTATAGATATGGGCCCTTTAGGGGGTGAGAAAGGGGTAAAGTTAGCACTGAACCTATCTGCCAGGATGTTAGCAATATCAGTTGGTTCTGTAATTTTCATGCCATTGTGCTGTAACTCAGAGCAGATCTGGGTGTTGCCATTGAGATTCTTGACATAGCCATAGAATGCTTTGTGGTTGTCTCTGGAATCAGTGGTGATTTTGTTTTCATAGCTAGCTTTGGAGGCTCTTATAAGGGATCTCAGCTTCTTACTGAGGCTGACCAGGGAACTCCTCCACTCATGGGATTTTAGTCTCTTTTGCAACAGTTTATTCTTTCTGTTGTAGAGTTTGTTTATGGCAGGGACCACCAGATTGGCTTCCTTTTTTTTTGGAGGATAGTGTCTTGGTTCTGTTTGGGATAGCACAACCCATGCACTCGTGTAAGTGCTTATAAATTGCATCTGTGTAGGATTCAGCAGTTGTAACTGTATTGTCTATCTGCATGGGTGTCATGAAGTTCGCCAATTCTGTGTTAAGAAGCATGAAGTTGGCTTTGGAGAAATTTTTTACCATAATTTCCTTAATGGGGGGTGGGGGCAGGATGTGGATATCTAGGGTGATTAGCATATGGGCAGATCTGACCATCGAGCTGTTGACTTCAGGTGTGGAACACCGGTCACTCATATTGGTAATGACTAGGTCTAGAATATTGTTGCCCCTGGTGGGGGTGTGGATAAGTTGATCTAGGCAATTGGAATTTATGAATTCCAGAAAGCATTGAGTGAAGGAGTTGGTACATGAGTAGCTTTACCAGTTAATGGTGGGTTTGTTGAAATCGTCCATTAGTAAGGTGTTTGGTTGAACCATAATATTTTCCAGTATATCAAGAAAAGAGGAGTGGGAATCTTGGAACATGATGGGGGAACTGTAGCAAGCTACAATTTGGATTGCAGTTTTGCCCAGAGTTAGTTGCACTTGGATAACCTCGGATGCATTATGCTGAGCAACTAGCCTGGAGGTGTGGATGTCCTTAATGAATATGAACACACCTCCACCTTTGGTGTTCCGGTCCAGGTTAGGTGGCCGGAAAGTGTGGTATGCGTTATAGCCTGGTAATGCAGGGGTGCTGTCTGGAGCCTTGAAAAAGTTTCCGTCACTGCACAGATATTGATGTTCTCCATTTTAAGGAGTGCCTCGAGGGAGTGCATTTTAAGGTTAAGACTTCTAGCATTGAGTAGCATTACCCTCAGTTTTTGCTTGCCTGTTCCTGTTATGGTGGTGAATTTGTCATTTGAACCTTGCCTAAAAAAATGCACTACAGGGGCAGCAAGAGCCTTAGCCAGTATCCAGAATCCCAAGGGTGACAGGTGCAGGCCATCTCTGGCAAAGCATTGTGGTCTATCGACCATGTCATCCCAGGCAGACAGATACTGGATCCCCTTAGAATGACACAAGAAGCTTAGCCAATTGTTGAAGTCAATCATTTTGTCCTTGTACTGCGGTATCATTCTGGGGGATGGCAGGATGCTACTCAGGGCTAGGGTCATACCTGCATGGGCTACAAGATTGAAGAGTTTGTCCATGTCCCTTTTCAAGCAGTCCAGGGTGGTATGTCTTATACATCTGTTATTTCAAACATTAATGTCAGACAACTGGAAATGGCTTTACATGGAGCATCATCTGTCCTGTCAGATGAAACTGATTTGTTTATTAGCAGACCCAGAGTGGAACAGGTCAGTGCTATATTGCAAAATACTTTTTACTTGGTTCAAAACTGTACTTTAACCTAAAAATTTGACTTTTTTTGTGAGGCAGAGAGCTAATGCAGTGGACTTCAACTAGTCTTTCCAGTTATGATTTGCCCCAGAGTAGTTATGAATAATTACTCCTTTGTGACATTGTATTGGGTATACTGGTAAATATATAGTTTCATCTTTCTGGTATCACATTGACAACAAAAATAATATATTTGCAAAAGTGCCATCTCCTTATTGTATAGAGCCATATCTGCTATTTCCATCAAGAAAATTAAGGGTAAGGTATTCATCACAAGTCATACTTCTATGGTATTTCATACTAAAATAAAAACATGCATACAAACCAGAAAAAAAGCATGTTGTTTGAGGAAAAGTGTCACCAACCCATGCACCTACTGGGTTCTGTGTTATGTTTTTGTTACTGTTAAGCACCACACAGTGAATGTTGACTCATGATGACCCAATGAATAGCTTCCCTTGCACGTTTTGTCTGCAGTCAGGCAAATAAACACTGATGGAAGGCCAGTTCATCAATCATTGAGTTATGGTACCTGTCCATCACATTGCAAGCCTTCCTTTTATACTAATCTTTGCCCTTGCAAACATGACATCATTTTGTTATAACATGTATCTTCACACATTAATAATATATGCAAGTCAAAGTCATCACTTGAGCTTCAATGACACTTTTAGGTCATACCTTTCAACCTCTTAGAGCAAAAAATCTGGACAAAGCCATAAATAATGGCGTGCAAAGGCAGAAAAATAGGGACAACTTTTAAATATTGCTCTTACAAACTGAGAACATTGATAGAACAGCAGGTTTTGCTTTAGCGTGAAATTTTTGAGGGGTATAAACTCTGAAACTCAGATGTCTGTTATTATTTTATGTCTTCAATCTTTAATGATTGCCAATAATTTGCCAGAAAACCAGAATTTTATGAAAAATGAACCAAAAATATTAGGCAGAAATCTGGATATTCTGTGAAAATCTGTACAGTTGAGAGGTATGATTAGAGTTTACTTCCTCCAAAGCAGTAATTCACTAATGCCATCATTGAAAGGCACGCATTTTCTTCTTACTTTGCTTCTTTGCAGTGTAGCTTTAACATCCTTCTATCAATATTGACATCCTTCTATCAGTATTGAAAGTAACATAACCTGGACAGCTTGACTTACTGTATGCATACTTACATATATATCTGTCTGCACCCAAAGATATTCCCGGGGATTCAATAAACTCCATGTAGGATTCACACAAAATGTTTGCACAATGAGCAGCTGGTTATGAAACCATGTAAAGCAGCATAAACACATTCTGACATGCACACAGTAGAGGATATTTAGCAAGGACCGTATTTACTGAAAAAATAACACCAAGTGTTGACAAATCCAGTAGATCTGATAAAAAATCCACCGCAAAGAAAAATGGATCCACTGCAACTACTGTAGGAATAACTTTATTATAAAATCCAAGATAAAACTTTCGCCGTAGCTTCAACAAGCACATAAAATCAATTATGCAATATTTTTTAATTATTTTACAATGTATTTATTACTTGTGAGATTTGAACCCACAACATCTGAATACATTATTACAATTGACTACTACAATTACCTTGAATTACAGAATGAAGCATGCATGCTAGATTTTACAGTTAAGATATACATGCTTAATTTGCTAATAATGTATAGAAGAGCAATACTTTTAATAAAATAATAATAATTTTGTGCTTCATACATGCCCCATGGTTCTCTTAGTCTTTCAAAACTTTCAGCATGGGCTTCCATGTTAGATGAAATCTTCTGGGCGGCTGTATAATAAAGAGGAGAGAAAAAAACAAGAGCATTGTGGATACTATTTCTGCCTATTTCTAGCTTTGAATATAATTTAAAATATTATTATCTGTATTCTTACACACCTGTAGGATGTCAGCAGTCCTAAACTCATCCAGCCACTGATTGAGTTGTGCCTGTTTGTACTTTTTCACATCTTTGTAGTGGTGCCTGCATTGCTCTCCAGTGCGTGGAATTCAAGTCACACTGGAAACAGCCTTGGCAAGACTATTCCAAGACTCTGATTTATACCAAGACCCTGTATAGTCGCCCTGCAATAGCCTACTGCTGTGGCACTTTACAAGGAGTCCAATGAATATTTTATATACCTGTACAGCCCATCTTTGAGCCGTAAATTGGGCACCTTCCTTTCTAGCTCTTGCCATGTCCGCACAGGTTATACAACAGCAGTTAAAGTGTTTTCCTGCCAGTTTGTGATATTGTGTTTAAATATCAGTGCACAAAGCCACACAACCATGCCAACCACATTTGTGCAATGTTTAGTGGAGAGCAATACTGCCAAACAGAGAGGAAGGCAGTTTATGAAATAGGAAGGGTGACAGTTGGCATTAGTTTATGGTTTGGATGCTGCTGTACTGTACTGTACTGTACTGCACCTGTTACGTGACAACTTTTCAGACATGTACTGGGGTATAAATTTTATAACTTAACATTTTGTTTTGTGTGTGGCTTTATACACTGATAAAAGTAATTTGTAAAATGTGGGATTCAAATATAAAAGTAATTTGTACAATGTGGGATTCAAACCTATGTAAAACAGACACTAGATATTTTCCCACATAGTTGTGTTTTTCCTGCTTGCCACAAAATAAGTGTTTGTCAGACATGCTTCTTAGTTATATAGACACAAAGTGTTGAGTGGTTAACCATGTATGTGTGTAAAATGAAAGTTCAGAAAATTAATTTGTAATTGTATAACCATAATTGTACTGATACCCACAGGCAAACATATAATATATATGATAGCATGTGCATACTCAATCCACCTGCTAGACATGATTGATTGTATGTATAACTATTAAAGTTAGAGGATTAGAATCCTTGCTCACATGTATCATGGCCATTAACTTACATCTGTTGCCACAAGTAGAGCTAGGCAGCAGGTATAGGTTCATAGATTAGCACTAGGCTAACTGCCCTTGTGAGCCATTTGTTTTAAGCCTAGCCAATTATCCCTTGTGAGACTCAAACCCTGCACCTTGTGTTTATAAGGCAAACACCTTAACCATTAAGCCACCCTCCCAACCCTGTGCATATTTTTTACACTCATTACTGTATATGAGTGCTGACCACTGAGCAATTTCACTTAGCATGTTTATGAGATAAACGTCCACACATGTTACAATGTATCTTTTTAGAAATTGACAAGTCTGCAGGAGACCATCGAGCAATGCTGCTTAGCATGTTTGCACAATGGAAAGCAAAAGATGTAACAATGTATATTTTCTCAATTGACAATGTCTGCTTCTCTGTGGCATTGCACCACATTTGCACAGAAATGAGCAACACACAAACAAGACAGGCAAAGATCAACAGTCATTATTGTTGCAAAAACTGTTTATTAGTTTTCATTATTAAAAGATTAATGCGGGACTTGAAGCATGATATACATATTCTATGTGGTGTGCTTAATTGTGTTTACAAGGTATGATGTACACATGCACTTAATTCACAGCTCTAATTTATGTTGTCCTTATTGTAGAAGCAGCTTCCATTAATTTTAAAGTATTTATCCATTTCACTGTATTTGCACCAAACTGCGCACCATGCAAATACATATATTTAAGAAAAAAGAACTAAAAAGGAAAAATAAACATCACAAAATACATTTTAACATACCTTACAGATTTTTACATGATTCTGGATTTGAACCATCATGCCAATGAACTTACAAAACACAATAGGAGTGTTTTAGTTATCTTTGCCACAGAAACAACTTTGCAGAAGGATAGCAAATCATTATGCATACAAGTTCCATTTCCACCACAATAATAACAAGAAGTATAGGCAAAGGCCTTCGATGCCATTCCCCTCTCAGGTATTATAGACAAGCTCACCAGTCTGAACATAAACCCCTACATCACAAGATGGGTTGCCAACTGGCTCATGGACAGAATCCACATGTTAAGAGTTGCAGGAGCTAGGTCTGACTCTAAACCGGTTACAAGTGGCATTCCCCAGGGCTCAGTCCTAGGACTCCTCCTGTTCGGCATATACTTCTCAGAGGTACAGGCAAGCACTGGAGTGCTATGGCTGACCATGTTCACAGACGACTGCAAACTAGGGGCTATAATTGACTCTCCGACTGACACAGACATCCTCCAAAAGGGTCTCATTGAGACAGATACCTGGTGTCAAAACCATTGTCTCAAGCTAAATGCCAAAAAGTGCGTAGTCATCCCCTTTGGAAAAAAACAAAGTACCCACAAACTACTACATAGGTGGTATCCCCCTAAATATGGAAGAAGTAATAAGGGACCTGGGGACCCAAGTAGATAGTAACCTCTCCTTTGATAATCACATTGCCAAAGTGGTTAGAAAATCCTTCTATGTGGCCCACCTAATCACAAAAGGGTTTGCATCCAGATCGAAAGAGGTCATTGGGCCCCTCTATGCATCACTCATCAGACCCATCATAGAGTACAATGCCCCATTTGGGATGTACCTTACAAGACACCTGCAACAACTGGAAAGACCACAGAAGTTCCTCACCAAGAGGGTCACTGGCCTCAAGCAGATGCCCTATGCAGCTCAATTGAAGAAACTCCAGCTATACTCAGTTGCATACCACCTACTCAGAGGTGATCTCTGCCTGACATACAAGGCCATGTCCAACCCAGAATTGATGGACATGCTCAACCTAAAGAAAACCATATCCCCTCAAGTCACACACTCCAGGGATTTAAACCTCACCACAACAATAAATAGGACATGCTGGAGGGATAGATTCATGTCCCAGAGATTTCCCATGCTCTGGAACAAGATTCCAGTCTACATTAGGCAGAGCTCCTCAATAACCCTCTTCAAGAGAAACCTTGACGAGTGGATGGGAAACAGAAAGTTTACCCCAGGGATCACTTCAATGGCTCTGCTGGACAGAGGCACAGAGAACTAATCTAAGGGGGTGGGGAAAGCCAACACATTCCGGTTAGGCTTATAAATGCCTTCGGACAGATAGCCTAGTACCTACCTATGAACCTATGAACCCATATAAGTGTACACTCTCATTTGTTTGTACATGTGAGGCTTATATATTCAGTTCAATAAGTGATCACACAACCATTTATGAGTATGTTTGCACCAATGCATTGCACCAGTGCAGCTCTCTCTTCTCTTTGTATTGTGTTCATTCTTCTCTTACCTGTGTTGTACTCTCAGACACGCAGCGTATGAAGCATTTTTCATTGTTGTCCTTTAAACGTATGATAAAATTTCATGACAATGAAAACAGTTTTCAGCAAAGGCAGGAGAGTTTGACTATTAGTGAATAAAAATGAGAAATGGTTGCTGTCCTCTTCCATTTAAAAGATTGCTAAAGTTACTTCTACACTTTGTAAGTGTATCCAGGGTGATACACCCAATGCGGGTAAGGTAGGCTGAATTGCTTCTGTGTCTTCCTTCTCGATCCTAATAATCATTCACAGTTTCAATCCATTAGCACTAACAGGTAGTACCTGCACGATGTTTACACCTGATACATGAAGTCAAAAGTTTGGGATTCAGCTATTCTAATGAGTTCACACCTCATTTGCATATTCAGTGTGCTCAGAGGACTGAATCTATATTATAAAAAGGTATCCGTGTAGCTAGTGAACATGAAGATGAGCAGACTTGTATATTTGGAGAACACAAAAGATTGATATTCCTTTGGTTTATCTGCAGAGAAAGCTTCTGATCTTGCATGATTGATTTTTCAACTACATTATAAATTTGTTAACATGTTACAAAGAAAATGTTGATATATATACATTTGAAAATGAAACATTTATCTGCATTCACTTTTTATAGCTCACTGTTGGCATAGGCATTTTTGGCAGACAATTATTTTCTCAGATAGTTATATTACAGTCTTCTGTGTTATTTCACAGAAATGTAATGTACTATATTGTCAATGACACAGGATGTTATGCTTCTAAGATTGCACATAGGCACCTCTAGGGAAGTAGTGGGTAAAGTGAGAGATGATTGGCAATCTTACAAAATTGACTTTTCTGTTATAAATGTGTACACATTGTGAGAATTGTGTCGCAAGCATATATAATAATTGAATTATGTGATATTCCTTGGTTTGTACAAACTTTAATTTGCTAGTTGTTTTGAGAGTGGAGCGCCAAGTATCATTTGTGCGTTGCCACAACAAAAATTATGTTTCAAGAGATTTGCTGTTGAAAATGTGTAGTCATCCTGTTATCTCAGTGAGTAATGATACATTATTAAAGTGGCATTCCTTGTTTTGAACCAAACATTGGCTTGTGTGTGAGTGTGATATGGTACAACCACATAATCTTAAACTGAAATGTGGGTCTCTGCTGCTTAGTATTGAAAATATATGTGTGTATAAAAGTAGGAATTTACTTATGTGATATTTATATGTTGTATCCTTCTCTGTTTTATATTACATAGGATCGTGGAAACAAAGTATACAAATCCACATAAACACCCTTTCAGTGACTCTGAAAATTATGTCATAGTGCAGGCATTCTGGTGCCATGGTGTCTTTCTGCTTGAGACAGGACACATGGATATGGCTGAAAGAATGCAGATTTGGAACCAGATAGTCAATTATTTGTACAATGATCTGATTTCATCAGCCCAGAAGAGAGCAGCTGCAGTTGCCCATGTACAGCTGGCTATGGGGGTGGGGTGGGGGCCTTTACCAAGCCAATACTGACACCAGATGAAGAGTTCATATCCACTGTCAGAGATTCAGAGAGCTCAGTGAAAACTGAGGCAAGTGGCGTTCAGGTTTGTAGTATGAGTGTAGGTGAAAGCTGTAGGTCTGAAGCTTGGTTCCTCTATTTTGGGTGGGAACTGGGTGTAATGGCTAAGGTGTTAACCTTACACATAAAAGTACAGGGTTTGATTCTCACATGGGATAATCAGCCAGACCTAAAATGGCCAAACAAAGGCAGCTATCCTAGTACTAATCTATGAACCTATAAACATGTTATTGATGTTGGTACTGATGTGACTGGGAGGACAACTATGTGCCAGGAGGAGCTTCCGAGTAAGCTTACATATGGCAAGTTTTAAGATTTGATTCCATAGTAAAATATTAAAAAAATTAACTATTAATTCCTGCGTTTTTAGTTAACTTATTGATAGATTAATAGACTTAATGACACATTTTTTTCATTACACATGGGCATCAAATGGACATGTCAGCAAAGTTTCAGTTAAAAGTATCATTAACGAACATATAGGCAAAAATTGTATTTTCACTGTCCCCCTGTGGTATTGCAGTTGTGATGGTTGCATCCTTACCTTGCTTCATTTCTTCTAGTACGATAATTCCTAACAAGTGTAGCCTCATCTCCACATGGTAAGCCAAACATTTCTCTTTGATTATTGAAGACCATTTCTCAGACGTATACATTTATCTGTATGTGTGATGTGGGTGTAATGAGTGTGTTTATTGCTGTACCATCTGTGATAGTGTGACCAGTGTTAGTTTGTTATCATATAAATTATTTTAAATCATTAGTGTAGTATTAATTTCATTCCTTTGTTTGTTGCTTACTTTATTAGGTGACTTGGACAGTGGAGGTGTAGGACTCTTACCACCTGATGTCAGAGTATTGGCAGACTCTGATGATGATGGTGGACAAACAGAGGCACAGTCGGGGGGGGGGTGCAGAAGTTGAATCTGACACTGATGTTGACATTCAGCCATTTCCTGTATATCCATCAGACAGAGCCAGTAGGCCTATGAATACATATTCTAGTGAGTCCTCAGATGCTGGACATGTGTATGGTGACAGACTTGGTCAGGTTAGTGTTGTTACAGTAGCTTCAGTGCCAGTGTAATTTCAGATGATCCGCATAGGACAGATGCTGAAGACCTTGAATTTTCCTTATGAGGAACCTTTGTGGTCTCTGCATTTGCTGCACATGCTTGGAAAGGTACATACCAAAAGGGGCGTTGTACTCAATTATTGGCCTGACGAGGGAAGAATACAGGAAGGTTACAACTTCTTGTTTTCTGGATGCAACACCCTTTCTTATTAGAGCACATACACATGCAGAAGAGCAACAGCAGTACTTAAGATTCTTTCCGTGTACAGTAGTCTCCGTGGCTATATTCCAAGAGATTTTGGAATTTGTGGCAAAAACCTGTACTGAGTGTACACGATTGCTTTATAGCTTGTTGAATAGCTCTTCCAATTTGGATTGGTTTATTAGAATACAGTTCAGCTGCTTATGCTGTAATTAGCATGCCACAATGTTTATTGTGTTTGCACAGCTCAACATGACATGTAGAGATACTTACTGAATACAAAAGAGTGCTCTGCCATGTACGCATCACACCACAATGTGGACGCAGTCTTAGCATACCATCTATGCTTTATTCACTCTAGCCCTTTATCTAAATCCATCATAACCATTCTGCCAAAAGTGATCTGTCATTGGATTTCTTGACTGCTTACTTCAATATTCGTTTTTGAAAATGTCTGCCATGCTAACTGCCAACTGTGTGTCAGCTCTCACATTTGTTCCTTCGAAGTGAGAACCGACCGGGGGGGTGATGTCATTTAGGCAGCATCTGAGTGACAACTGACAGGGAGAGGATGTTTTTTAGGCAGTATCAGTGACTTTTTTAGTTTGCTTTTTGTAGCCCTAAATCCATTCTGCATGCCTAGTAAAATATCCACAGTTCAGTATGTAATAAGTAACAGCAAGCGCAATTGTTTCTGCAAGTGCATAACTTCTTTAGGTGGTCCTATCCCCTTATGGGCAATGATCTGGTGGGATTTCCAGTCTCCAGTGGATACTCATCCACAGGAACCTGCACCTAAGACATGTACTCCTGTTCTGCTCTGAAGAGATAGGATTTTCCAAGACTACATCACTCTTCTCAACCCCTAAAACAGGTTCCCAAGCCACATATTGAACATAGAATTTTTGGGATATAATCCCTCTATACAAGTGGAACAGGCTTATGATACAAAGCAGGCTGAAGTTGTTTAATGTTTCTATTTGTCCTCCATCAAAGTAGATTTATTAGTTTTTGTCAGTTGTCAGCATATAATCTTTCTTCATATGAAAGTGCAAACCTGTTTGAGACTATGCTGTTTAAGATTGATAAGCATGTATTTCAGGTCATTTTCACATTCCTCCAGTAATGAGACATCTTTGTCATATCATCCTTGCATCAGCTGCCACCAGCTGTTTTCCTTTTTCGCTGAGCTCAACCTGGCCCACATCTGTGGCAAATGAGGAGATCAAGGATGCTGGTAAAGTGGCACTCTACTGCCAGGGAGACTACCGTAACCATCTCCAACTCTGCAACAGATTTGCATGCTTCATAACTGCTGCCTATGGGAGGTTTATGCTTACATCCTTGCATGGGCCCGACCAAATAGTATATCATTTGCAGCATGGAGTTGAGTTCACCAAGCTCTTAATGCTACTGATCCAGTCAGCTTTGGTAGCCCCCCCTCACAAGAATAGTGAACCAGCCGTTACCACTCATTCTCATCCTCCCCATCCATTCCATCCAATGCCCCTGCCACAACCTGTCCACAGGTTGTCTGAGGCACAGTAAGGGCTTTCTCCCTCTGTGTTATGGGGCTGGATAGCATAGCAATCATTACAGACAAGTTTTATTCCTACGCTCATGCAGCAATTTAAAGCATATAGTCTTGTTTCTCTGATTTATTATGTCTGTAAATTACACATGAAAAATGTAACCATTCTTGTTTTAAGCGTTTGTCAGTTGTAAACAATTCTGCTTTTTTTCTGCTTAAGCTGCTGCCTTATGATGGATGTGCAGATTATGCATGAGGATTGCCAGGTGTTTTAGTATACTGATGCTTCATTATGTAGCCCAGGGTTCTTTGTGATTTATATAGTCAAAGTCCTTGATATAATCAACGAGAAGCATGCAGATATCTTTTTAATATTCTTTGTCTTTTCAAGTATCCATCATATATCATTGATGGTGTCTTGTTTCTCACTCTTTCCTGAATCTCATTTGCAGTTTTTGTAATTTTAACAAATTATAAAAAAGTAAATAAATAAACTCAGTGGCCTTTGTTTAGTACAATTTTGTCCAATGCTAATCAGTATTTTTGCCCATTAATAAATAGCAGTCGGACAAGAAATACTAAAGCTGGACATTCAGTATCGGACATCACAGACTGTATTGAATGAGTGTGGTGGTTCTCTTTTCTAGTTTAGATTTTTGTATAACTTGTGTAGATAGTCTGAAATCATAAAACACAGTAAGCAACTCTGTTTTCTTTACACAGGGCAATTTAATGAAATAAATGTTACTCATATGTTCTAATTTCATCTTTAAACAACATAACAAGTAAGGTGCTTGAGAAAGCATGGTAAACAAATGGTAGAATGTAGGGATGGCAACTGTGTAAAGTAATTAAACAGGGAAATAACAAACAGAAATAAAGAACAGACAGACAGAACTATAGTTATAATACAACTGATTAACCATGAAATAGAGGGGGAAGTTCACTACACAGAAAAGCCAATCAGACCTGCACCCATTCAGGAAGACATGCAGATAGGCAGAATGTCTTTCAGACAGAAACACAATGTGGACTGGCTGGCATGCAACAGACCTTCAGACAAACAAACAAGGAAACAAATGTGTGGCTAGATGGACAGATAGACAGGTAAGATAAAACAGAACAATAAGATCAGTAGATAGATTAGATAGATAGATAGATAGATAGATAGATAGATAGATAGATAGATAGATAGATAGATAGATAGATAGATAGATATAAGTTCAAACAGGTGGTGAGAAACAAAAATAATGACCATGAAATAATGCAGTCAATAGTTTGAAAATTTAGTGTAACTGGGGAGGTGCACACTAGGATGCATGTACTGCAACATGAGCTTTTAAACCTCTGCTAGTCATACCTCTCAAACTCTTAGTGAAAAAAATCTGGATAAATCCAAAAATATTGAGGGAGGATAATGGCCTAAATCAGAGACAGTTTTTAATTATTGTTCTTTCAAACTTAAAAGACTGCTAGAATAATGTTTTTTGCATTAGCGTGCATTTTCTGAAGGATACAAAGTCAAAAACATAAATGTATAACATTTTTTAATGACTTTATTTCTCAGGTATTTGCCAGAAATCCACAAATTCTATTAGGGCAGACCAAAAATATAAGACAAAAAAACAGGCATTCTGGAAAAAAGTTATGCTGCTAGTATATCAGGGAAAAATCTGCCTTTTGTTTTTCAGTTTGAAGCTTTTCAATCCAAAAACAATACTTGGGAGTGTATGAAAGCTCTAAGATCAAGAAAAATCACTTGAAGTAAAATTTTACAAGTCTGAATGAGTTATGATTTTCAGATGCTGATGCTTTCCAGTTGTGTAACCTTCAAGAGCTTGGACTTCTTGATGCAAGTAGTGTCACGGAAAACCAAATAAATCAAAACTACTTCACTGAAACATGAGGAAACTTTACAGACCACAAAAACTACAAACTAATAAATAAAGGTTTGTGAGTAAGCATTCGGAACACACTGAAAAATGAAAAAAGTTGTCTGGGTATTTGGGTAATACATTATAAGTCCTAGAAAGCGGAAGTGAAAGAAGCAATCTAACAGAGAGATCTATGAGAAAAGAAAAATGGTGCAGACTCTATAGTCAATTAGAAATAAACTAATGCATTTCCTTCAACTGTCTGTTGCTCCAGTGATAGAAGGATCTCACACAGTGGTGCTTACAAGTAAGCACCATAATATGAAACAGATTTTTATCTTTGCTGGAAATTTATTAAATATTTAGCCACTGAGAAATGACCAAGGGAGCTGATGCTTACCATGAAAATAGCTAGAACTCCTGTAGATAAACATTGGACTACACTAATGTAATTTCCTGAATGACAGGAGTGTTTCTTCAATGAGCTATATGAGACATTGCAAGTCCATTGTCATTTAAAGTTCACAGCTACCTTAATAGCCTTTCGTTAAGGCAGGCAACTCAATTTTATTTACCAAAAAGAAGCAGAGTCCTACACTTTCTCCATAACCACTGTCAAACAAAAATCCACACCCACCCTGCTTTGATAGGTATTAAGAAGTTGTGTGTAGAGGCTCAGAAGAAAAAAAAAAACAAAACAAAAAAACTATTATCCTGGATAAAAAGAACTGTTTCGTACAATTGCAAAACAGGCATCAAAACAACCCCAAAAAGTTCTGGGCAGGAATAAATAAACTACTCCACCCTGGCAAACCCTCTACCCAGTCAGCAACCTCTACTACTGATACCACAGATATACCTAACTCATTCAACAAATACTTCATAGAAACCATCTCCAAACTAGCTCAAAACAAACTGACCACTACCACCACCAATTACCCTGAACCTGTAGTTAGACCAAAAACAACCTTCTAATTCCAACCTTTCCTCACCAACTATGTGAAAAAACTACTAACTAAACTTAAACCTACCACACTAGCAGCTGACTGCATCCCTGCAGAATACCTACAGCTGGCAGCTAATGCACCCACCTACCCAATTTCTATCCTCCTCAACAGATCCATATCTGAACATACCATCCCACCAATCTGGAAAACTTCCTATATCATCCCTCTACATAAAGTTGGTACATCACTGACCTTCCCAACTATCAACCAATTGCCATCCTGTCCCCACTAGCAAAAATACTTGAAAAATGCATACATCACCGACTTATTCCATACCTAATTAATAACCAACTTCTGTCTCCCACACAACATGGATTCCACCCCGCCCACAACACAACCAATGCCTTACTCTCTTTCTCCAACCACATTAACCAAAACAGACACTTAGGGAAACTATCATTTGCCATTTATTTGGACATGTCAAAAGCCTTTGACATGGTCAGCCACCCTAAACTACTCCACTCCCTCACTGATCTGGGCCTTAGTAATCATGCATTAACCTGGTTTCAGAACTACTTACAAGGAAGGCAACAAGCAGTTTGATGGGACAGCAATCTATCCCACTGCTACTGGAGTCCCGCAAGGGTCCATTATAGGACCCCTACTTTTCTCCATTTTCACTAGTAATCTCCACAACATCTGCCTAGACACAACTGTCATACAATATGCAGATGACTCAACAGTCATCTGCTCAGCCAATGATCCTCATGAACTCCTCTCTATCACCCAAAAAGCCTACCATTCTACCGAAATATGGTTTCTTAACAAAAACCTACTACTTAATCCCAAAAAGTCCAAACTATTGCTATTCAAACCTAACAAATCCACCACAATACCCAACTCATTTAATATTGTGGCCATAGATAGTACTATCATCTATCCAGATACCCACACTAAATTGCTAGGTTTTTCCATTGACAATAACCTCAAATTCGACCTGCATATAAATCAAACCATAAAAAAGTCCACAAAACATTTTGCAGTCTTTACAAAAATAAATCTTTTCTAACTCAACCTGCCAGAACAACCATAGCTCAAACTCACCTCATCTCCACCCTACTCAAAACAGAAATTTCTAAGCTCAACATCTGCTACAATCAAATAGCCAAATGTGCTACCATTGGCCCCTATTGAGCTCACTACTGTGTGTCACTGAATCAACTTAACTGGCTTGAGTTCCCTAACCTCTTATCATTCCACCAGCTTTCTTTTGCTCACAAACTCCTACTACTACCAGATAAAACCCCAGCACTATCCAACCTACTAAAAATACAAATCAATCCCAGACAACTTCAATCTAGTGATAAAAAACTTCTCAAGGTGACCAAAATCAATAGCACAGCAGGTGATTCCCTCTAACAAAACTACATAGGCAAAATCTGGAACTCCTTACCTGTTGCCATTACCACTGCCAACTCTACAGTTTCATTCAAAACATGACTCAAAGAACACCTAAAACTTTCATGGATATGCTCCTGATCCCACCCCCCAGGCTGACCTCCCACCCCCACCCTCTTCACCACTCCATTACTCCCTTTTGCATCCTCATCAAACCTCCTCCTACTTAGGTTGTATCTATCATAACTATGTAACCTTTTATATTTAATGTTGACCAATATTATTATTATTTCCACAACCTCCTCGTACTTAGGTTGGCTCTGTCAGTGGAAATAGTATAATCTTGGGGTAGCTTTTGTCATTTTTAATATTCAAAACAATGTAACTTTTTATATTTCATTTTTACCAATGTTATTTGTTTTCTGTTATTTAATTTGTGGAGCTTTCCTCCCTGGGCCTCTGCTGAAAATGGACATGTGTCCAGTCAGACTCTAATGGTCATTAAATGTAAAATAAATAAATAAATAAAATAAGAGATAGGCCCTCCTAAAAAACACAAGTGAAATTACCTGATGGAAAAAGACCTAAACTAAGCCCTGTCCAGAAGTCACCCAGCTTTCTTTGTCCAAAGAAGCAACAACTACAGCTTTTGTTGTCCTGGGCAAACATATCAGACGACAACCAATTTGACTACAGAAATGAAGTATGCAAAAAAAAAAAAAAAAAAAGCAGGCTGTTGTAAATATGGAAACTAGCTGAAATATAAGAACTGGAACATGAGGTTATAGTCTTTCTTTCTCCAAACCCTAATGCAAAGAATTTTAAATTCTAGATAAACTGCTGCACATAGAAGAACTATTGCAAACTGCAGGAAATTATTAATGAACAAGACATTACATGAGACTTGAATATATTTTACTGGTTCTTATGCAAGCATTGTTCTTTCATTCATTCATTTATTCATTCATTCATTCATTCATTCATTCATTCATTCATTCATTCATGTTGTGCATGACAAAGAACACATAAAATATCATTTTCCTTCAGGCCTCAGTGATCGGTCATGATAAGATCATTCACTGGTGTCTTGGTCTCGCAGACTTACCATCTATCTTGTTCATTGATGTAATCCTAAGACTTCATCGACCATGATTAATGTTGTAAAAAAAATAGTCCCTACCTATGACAACCTTTCCCAGAATTTCCAGGATGTATGCATAGATTGGTCCAGGCAGATTATTTTAGGTTAGTTTATTGTAATAAAACAATTATCATATCATCCTCTTCAACCCAGTTTTTACTATTTGTCTATACTGGGTCAGGGTGATGCATCAACTGCCACAATCATTCTCGATTAAGTGCCACTCTTCCATTTTCTACAATGGACATGTCTGACTGTGACAAATCTTCTCTCCCATAATCCATTCGTCTCTTTGCTGGACACCCTTGCTTACTCTTGTCTTCTTCCTGTCTCCTCCATGTCTTTTCCAGCAGACTGTCTTCTGCTTTTCTGCAGATGCACCCTAACCACCGTATTCTGTTCTGTTCAACCTTCTCTGCAACTGAAGTTAATTTGGAATATACTCTGGCAACCTCATTATCTTCAACTATGTCACAGTGTGCATCCGACCATCCATGACCAATATGACTCAGTCATCTCCATCACCTTAGCCTTCATCAGCTGCTCTACCTTCACTGTACAGGTTTCTGTACCATACAGTAGAACTGGTCACACCACTGTTTTGTTTACCTTAAATTTCAGCTTCTTTAGCATCCTTCTGTCAGACACTACCTTGACAGTTTGTGCCAAATGATGTCAGCCCCTTTGATTCTAGCCTTAAACTCCTCATTCAGCCTTCCCTTTTCCTCAGGAATTCCTCAGGACACGAAGTTGTTCTACTACTCTCCCTTCTGTTTCAATTTTCATCTTCTTCTGATTTCTTCTATTTGCTGCCTTGGCAAATGCATTGCCTGTACACAGTTTCATGTTATGTGCCTTCAAGCATGCATTCCATTCCCATAGCGTTTGGTGAAAATTTTGTTCAGTGTCAGCGTGTAATGTCACATCGCCCACATACATTGTCTTTTTTTTTTTATCTGTCCTGCCTGACCTGTTTGCTACTGGATTCCATCATAATCTCATTCTCTTTATATATATCTAGGACTATTCACTGAAAGCACATTTCACTGAAACACATTTGACTGCGCACAGTTTACTGAAAGCTCAATTCACTGAAAACACAATTCACGGAAACACATTTCACTGAAAGTTATATATGGCCTTTTCCCCACTGTTGTGCAACCCTGGAGTTAGTATATGTAGTAAGGGGGTGTGGGGTATTGCCCCCCACATCTGGGGGTGTGGGGGCACAGCACCCCATCTATTTTAAATATTTTGAACTATATACATGGATACTTGCAATTCCAATAAATTACTCTTTTCTGAACTTAAAATCCCAGTCCAGGTTAGGCAGAGTCCCTCATTGACTCTCTTCAAGAGGAATCTTGATGAGTGGATGGGAGATCGTAGGTTTACCCCAGGTATCACTTCTGTGTCACTGTTAGACAGAGGCACAGTATACTAATCTCGAAAAAGGGCATAGCAAAATTAATTTAAAATGGGTGGCGAAAGCCAAACACACTCTGGCTAAGCTTATAAATGCCCTAGGGCAGATAGCCTAGTATGAACCTATGAACCTATATATATCCAAAATATGTGGGGGGCGACCTCCCCTTACTATATATACTAACTCCAGGGTTGCACAACAGTGGAGAAAAGGCCATATATAACTTTCAGTGAATTGCGTTTTCAGTGAATTGATCTTTCAGTGATTTGTGCACAGTCATTTGACTTTCAGTGAAATGTGCTTTCAGTGAATAGTCCTAGACCTATATATATATATATATATATATATATATATATATATATATATATATAGCTATAGATATGTATTTTATATATATACATATATATATATATATATATATATATATATATATATATATATATATATATATATATATATATAGGGATCCCCATCAGATTATCAAAGTTTCAAAACTTTGAAATTCATATGAGCGAGACCATATGTAAATAAAAAAAGCTAATTCTTGGTTTTCAGTAAGTACTACTTGATTTGTTTCTAACTTCAGAATATCTGCCTAAATACTTCATCCTTAAATTTTCAGGGTCTATGTATTATTTTCTCCTCAAGTGTTTGGCATTGCTCTGCACAGCCTCAGACACCTTGAGTGACATTTTTCCTGTAAAAGCACAACTGAAATTTCTCTAATACCTAGTTGCACATAGGACAACAAGTTTACAGTGCCAAGCACTGTCCCCATAGTTACAAACTAGATACTCCTGACAGTGATTGATATTCTCACTCCAACTGTCTAATCAATAAAAAAGGGTATGTTGCCATGGATATGAACCTTCCTACTGTCTCTGTTAGCGGCTTGATGGATATCAGCATCCTGAGGCAATGCAGAAATTGCCTCATGTTTACTGACAACCAGTTAATTCTCAAACTGATATGGTATGTGAGAGATGTATTTACACAGGTCTATTTTAGAACCGTGAAAGACCTGTTCAGTGAATATGTAATCATCGACACCTATTATGCGAACCGCAAATACACCGAACACCATAAACAGCGAAATGCAAAATCTCGAACCGTCATAGTTGTCCAACCTCACCACACGCTACATACTACCTACCCAAACAAAATAAATAAACCACATACATACACTAACCAAAACCCTACTTCTAACCCTACACTAAACCTTACATACATTACTATCTATGCACTTACCTTAACCCGCACCCTAACCCTAAGGTCCGTAACTATCGCACACTTACCTTACGAAGCTATACCGCAAAAGGGCCAACCATGAAGATTCGACATTTTGGATTCCGCGCTTCAGGACAATCTGTATTTTCGTGGTTTGATGTATACGTGTCAACGTTTCCATATTCGGGTAAGTGGATCTTCGCAATTTTAATAGGGAACCATTTATACAATATCACTGGAGGCAAAGCTCTCACATAAAAATACTCCTAATGTCAATAATGTTGTCAGTAGTACACACACTGCACCCATCACAAACAATTCAAAGCAGACATATCAACCCACATATACTGAGGTACTTAAATGTAACCTTCCTAAACCACAAAGACATCCTAGACAAAGTACACATAACAAATACCCTCAGCAGCCCCAAATGCAGTTTTCCAAAACAACACCCACATCAACACATTGAGCTACATTTCATGGAACATCTACCTCTAAGCTCATAAGGCAAGCCACCACACAATCCAACATTCTAGTCACTGAAAGACTCCATCATGAGACACACTGATGTCCCTCTCACCAGTCTGAAAAAGGAGAAAGTCATGATTAGTTCCTCATCAGAGGTTAGGATCCACCACATTATGCAGGCACTCAGGTCATTGGACCACAATTACCAATATGACTCAGTCATAATCCATGTGGTAGTAAATGACATGAGCTGTACCTCCCTAGACTATATCAAGAGAGATTTCCTTGAACTCTCAGAATATGTGTCTCAGGCTGGTATGAGCCTAGCAGTGAGCAGAATTTTACCTTCTCCAAAGCTGATGCCACAATGTGAAGAAAAGATGATTGCCTTTAATAAATGGCTTAGTTTCTGGTGTCATTCTAAGGAGGTGCAATATTTGTCAGCATGGAAGGAGATGGTCAGCAGACCACACTGCTTTGCCAGGGATTGTCTGCACCTCTTCCCTCTAGGCTTTTGACTATTAGGTAAAACATTGTCTTCCCCCATAGTGCCTTTTTAGGCAATGCCAAACTGAAAGTACTTCTGACATAGCAAATCAAAACCAAGAAAATCTAAAGGTATTACAGCTCAATGCTAGGAGTTTAAACAAAAAACTCCACTCCATAGAAGCTATCTTTGCCATAGTGAATGCTGACATCTGTGCAATCACTGAGACATGGTTTAAAGCTGAGGGCAGCACACCAACAGTGCTAGGTTATAATGCCTTCCACACATTTAAGACAACTACTTCACAGGCAGGGACTAAAGCTGGAGGTGCCTCTGTTTACATCAAAGATAAATATACTTCAAGGCTGGTCAAACAGGACAATGCACTTCAGCTGCTCCATGTTCAAATCACCATAAGCAAAATCCAATACCACTTCCTTGCAAGCTATAGATCCCCCTGTATGACCCAGGAAACCCATACCATGTATTTAAACTTATTAGAAACACTAACCATCCAACCCAATACCATATTCCATGGGTGTCTTTAATTACTTTACTGTTAACTGGGAATCCTATAAGACACCAAACGTACATGCACTGAGATTCCTGGATTTTGTACAAACTCCGTGAATCAGATAGTCAATACACCAACCAGGGATCCAGCCATATTGGATCTGGTCTCGCTAATATTGGAGAGTGCTGCCATCCCCTACTGTAATGTCTTCCCTGGTAAGGTCAGACCACAAAATGGTCTCCATTGAGGTAAAAGTGGAATATTCAGGAACTCTAAGGCTAACCTCCTGTTATTAAGTGATAACCTGGCAAAATTTCAAGCCCCCATAAACCATGAGAACACTGCTGCCCATGCAAAACTATTCACAGAAACCCTGTACAAGCATGTTAATAGCTGCATAGAGGCAGCTGTACTGACCATGAAGAAATGCAGACCTAACTCAAAAAGCAAGCCACCCTGGTAGAATTACAAAATCAATAGGCTGTATAAAAGAATGAAGAAAATCATGGCAGAAATTAGGAGGTGGAGCATCCGGCAGAATAAAAGCACTCTCATAAAACTAAACAAACATCTCAGAGGACAAATAAAGTCGACCAAAGCCACATTTGATGGAAATCTGGCCTCCCAGGCCAAGGACAACCAAAAAGCATTCTTCAGCCTCAAAGGCAATACACAATTGTGTGCAGAGCTCATTGCAAATGGAGCCACCTATACTGAGCCAGAAGACACAGCAAACCTCCTGGTTGATAAATTCAGCTCCAACTTTACCCCTCTCTCCCCCTCAACCTTCCCTTAGGAAATATCATCAAATATAACTCCCTCTACTATCACTAGAGAACAGATTCTTAACACTCTCTCTGAGACCAAGAACGCTACATCAATGAGCCCAGACAATATCCCAGGATATAGAGTGAAACATGACCTATCAGGGCCTTTGGAATTACTATTTAACTGTAGCCTCCAACCAGGTTTTACACCTCATGAATGGAGAAAGACAGCAGTCATCCCTCTGCATAAAGGTGGGTCATTTACAAATCCTGGAAACTACAGATCCATACTTCTCTCTAGTCTTATATGTAAAGCCATGGAAAAAATTATCATGGAGATGATCAATAGAGACATAGTAAACCTCAAGACACTTGACCCAACCCAGTTTGGTTTTGTCAAGGGCAGATCATGCCTACTCAACCTGGTGTACTTGAGAAGGTCACCAAAGCAATGGATGAGGGCATAATCGTTCACATTGCCTACCTTGACCTGGCCAAGGCATTTGACACAATAACCCACTCAAGCATTGTTGACAAACTCAAGAGGTTAGGTACAAACCCGTATGTCACCCAATGGGTAGTTATCTGGCTCACAGACAGGACCCAGGAAGTTGGAACTGGGGAGTCCACCTCTACAAAGAGGCCAGTCACAAGTGGAGTCCCTCAGGGATCAGTCCTTGGATGGCTCCTTTTTGGCATTTACATCTCAGAAGACAAGGCTAATGTCAGTGGTCTCTGTCTGACTACATTTGCAAATGATTGCAAATTAGGTGCTGTCATTGAATCTCACACTGACACAAATGTTCTTCGGGAGGGGCTGACACAGACAAACAACTAGTGTCAGAGTCATGGACTAAGTCTACATGCCAAGAGATGCATAATAGTATCCTTTGAGAAGTCATCCATCCCTGGTAACTATCATGTTGACAACACACCCTTAGAGCTCACCCAGTAGTCAGGGACATAGGGAAACAAACGGATAGTAATCTAAACTTTGACCATCATGTATCTACAGTGGTGAGGAAATCATTGTATGTTGCCAACTTATAATATAGCATCTAAGTCCAAGGAAGTCATTGTTCCACTGTATTTGGCATTCATCAGACCTATCATTGAGTACAATGCCCCCTTTGGTATGTACCTAACCAGGCATATCCAACAATTGGAACGGTCACAGAGGTTTCTCACTAAAAGAATACGGGGCATAAGTAAAATGTCCTATGCAGACTGCCTCAAGGTCCTTTCCCTGTATTCTGTCTCCTATAGGCTTTTGAGGGAGATCTATGACTGGCATATAGGGCATTGTCAGACCACCACTCTGATGGACCTCCTGCATATCCACAAAACAAACAGCACCATAATTACCCATTCTAAAGACTTAAACCTTGCCTGTGATATAAATAGGACCTGCTGGAGAGATAGGTATGTATCCCAGAGACTACCCCTTCTCTGGAATAGACTCCCCATCCATGTGAATCAGACTTCCTCCCTAACCCAATTCAAGTGCAACTTGGACAAGTGAATGGGAAACTGGAAATTCATCCTTGGGCTGGCACCTATGTCTCTAATGGACACAGGTAACCTCTAAATAGTTACTCTCCCAAACCCATGCTTACACTTAGCAAAGATTTCAGAACTTGTCAGAGATTTGGGATGCATAGCTAGGCTCCTTATGGTCATTAGCCTAGTAAACACCTATGATCCTATGTCACTATATATAAATATATACCTCTGCCCACACCTGGACTGGTATAAATACTAATTCTTCTGAAACAGCTTGGCAAAGAAAACATACAGAGAAGATTGTTTGGTGGACAGAGACTACTCATACATGTATAACTTACAGCAATTTCTGATTCAAAGCTACTATAATTGCATTGTTATACAATTAAGTGGAAAGCTTGTTTGTGACATTTATCAGTAATGTTTAAGCATCACAACTAAGCAGAGCATAATAAGTGTGAAGACACAACACATTATATGTAAGTACAACAGATCAATTTCCACACCACTTTAAAGTTCCATTATTTAATAGTATTAGTATATAATGAATAATATCCAACTGGTTTGCAGGTAAAACATTGTCCCCCATAGTGCCTTTTTAGGCAATGCCAAACTGAAAGTACTTCTGACATAGCAAATCAAAACCAAGAAAATCTAAAGGTATTACAGCTCAATGCTAGGAGTTTAAACAAAAAACTCCACTCCATAGAAGCTATCTTTGCCATAGTGAATGCTGACATCTGTGCAATCACTGAGACATGGTTTAAAGCTGAGGGCAGCACACCAACAGTGCTAGGTTATAATGCCTTCCACACATTTAAGACAGCTACTTCACAGGCAGGGACTAAAGCTGGAGGTGCCTCTGTTTACATCAAAGATAAATATACTTCAAGGCTGGTCAAACAGGACAATGCACTTCAGCTGCTCCATGTTCAAATCACCATAAGCAAAATCCAATACCACTTCCTTGCAAGCTATAGATCCCCCTGTATGACCCAGGAAACCCATACCATGTATTTAAACTTATTAGAAACACTAACCATCCAACCCAATACCATATTCCATGGGTGTCTTTAATTACTTTACTGTTAACTGGGAATCCTATAAGACACCAAACGTACATGCACTGAGATTCCTGGATTTTGTACAAACTCCGTGAATCAGATAGTCAATACACCAACCAGGGATCCAGCCATATTGGATCTGGTCTCGCTAATATGGGAGAGTGCTGCCATCCCCCACTGTAATGTCTTCCCTGGTAAGGTCAGACCACAAAATGGTCTCCATTGAGGTAAAAGTGGAATATTCAGGATCTCTAAGGCTAACCTCCTGTTATTAAGTGATAACCTGGCAAAATTTCAAGCCCCCATAAACCATGAGAACACTGCTGCCCATGCAAAACTATTCACAGAAACCCTGTACAAGCATGTTAATAGCTGCATAGAGGCAGCTGTATTGACCATGAAGAAATGCAGACCTAACTCAAAAAGCAAGCCACCCTGGTAGAATCACAAAATCAATAGGCTGTATAAAAGAATGAAGAAAATCATGGCAGAAATTAGGAGGTGGAGCATCCGGCAGAATAAAAGCACTCTCATAAAACTAAACAAACATCTCAGAGGACAAATAAAGTCGACCAAAGCCACATTTGATGGAAATCTGGCCTCCCAGGCCAAGGACAACCAAAAAGCATTCTTCAGCCTCAAAGGCAATACACAATTGTGTGCAGAGCTCATTGCAAATGGAGCCACCTATACTGAGCCAGAAGACACAGCAAACCTCCTGGTTGATAAATTCAGCTCCAACTTTACCTCTCTCCCCTCAACCTTCCCTTAGGAAATATCATCAAATATAACTCCCTCTACTATCACTAGAGAACAGATTCTTAACACTCTCTGAGACCAAGAACGCTACATCAATGAGCCCAGACAATATCCCAGGATATAGAGTGAAACATGACCTATCAGGGCCTTTGGAATTACTATTTAACTGTAGCCTCCAACCAGGTTTTACACCTCATGAATGGAGAAAGACAGCAGTCATCCCTCTGCATAAAGGTGGGTCATTTACAAATCCTGGAAACTACAGATCCATACTTCTCTCTAGTCTTATATGTAAAGCCATGGAAAAAATTATCATGGAGATGATCAATAGAGACATAGTAAACCTCAAGACACTTGACCCAACCCAGTTTGGTTTTGTCAAGGGCAGATCATGCCTACTCAACCTGGTGTACTTGAGAAGGTCACCAAAGCAATGGATGAGGGCATAATCGTTCACATTGCCTACCTTGACCTGGCCAAGGCATTTGACACAATAACCCACTCAAGCATTGTTGACAAACTCAAGAGGTTAGGTACAAACCCGTATGTCACCCAATGGGTAGTTATCTGGCTCACAGACAGGACCCAGGAAGTTGGAACTGGGGAGTCCACCTCTACAAAGAGGCCAGTCACAAGTGGAGTCCCTCAGGGATCAGTCCTTGGATGGCTCCTTTTTGGCATTTACATCTCAGAAGACAAGGCTAATGTCAGTGGTCTTGTTGATCTTTGAAATGATTGCAAATTGGTCTTCATGTACCACACTGAGCACCAGTTCAGGGACAAGGAACAAACGGATAGTAATCTAAACTTTGACCATCATGTATCTACAGTGGTGAGGAAATCATTGTATGTTGCCAACTTATAATATAGCATCTAAGTCCAAGGAAGTCATTGTTCCATTGTATTTGGCATTCATCAGACCTATCATTGAGTACAATGCCCCCTTTGGTATGTACCTAACCAGGCATATCCAACAATTGGAACGGTCACAGAGGTTTCTCACTAAAATAATACAGGGCGTAAGTAAAATGTCCTATGCAGACTGCCTCAAGGTCCTTTCCCTGTATTCTGTCTCCTATAGGCTTTTGAGGGAGATCTATGACTGGCATATAGGGCATTGTCAGACCACCACTCTGATGGACCTCCTGCATATCCACAAAACAAACAGCACCACAATTACCCATTCTAAAGACTTAAACCTTGCCTGTGATATAAATAGGACCTGCTGGAGAGATAGGTATGTATCCCAGAGACTACCCCTTCTCTGGAATAGGCTCCCCATCCATGTGAATCAGACTTCCTCCCTAACCCAATTCAAGTGCAACTTGGACAAGTGAATGGGAAACTGGAAATTCATCCTTGGACTGGCACCTATGTCTCTAATGGACACAGGTAACCTCTAAATAGTTACTCTCCCAAACCCATGCTTACACTTAGCAAAGATTTCAGAACTTGTCAGAGATTTGGGATGCATAGCTAGGCTCCTTATGGTCATTAGCCTAGTAAACACCTATGACCCTATGTCACTATATATAAATATATACCTCTGCCCACACCTGGACTGGTATAAACACTAATTCTTCTGAAACAGCTGGGCAAAGAAAACATACAGAGAAGATTGTTTGGTGGATAGAGACTACTCATACATGTATAACTTACAGCAATTTCTGATTCAAAGCTACTATAATTACATTGTTATACAATTAAGTGGAAAGCTTGTTTGTGACATTTATCAGTAATGTTTAAGCATCACAACTAAGCAGAGCATAATAAGTGTGAAGACACAACACATTATATGTAAGTACAACAGATCAATTTCCACACCACTTTAAAGTTCCATTATTTAATAGTATTAGTATATAATGAATAATATCCAAGGTGAAGGCAATAGCTTCACTAATATATTTATTTCCAGTTTTCAACAGTAAATTAACATTTGTAAGCATGCTCAAAGAAAAAAGAATGTGTTTGTTATTGGTCACCTCTCACCATTAAGTTTTATTTGACATATATGTTGAATCTTTTCAATACATAATGATAAGACAGACAAACTACAAAACTTCGATGAAAGTAAGAAATATTTGTCATTTATAAGATATTTCTGCCAGAAACAAATGTAATTTTTGAGTCATTAGCCACTAGTAAAAAAGAAATGGCATGAAAGAGGCAACATATCCACTTCTTAATTTCACAGCCAAAAAGAATACTTATGTAAGTTTCAGCATCCAAGAAATTCATATATAAAATAATTGCAACATTGTGAGGTATGCCATTAATTAATAGAATGAGAGAAAATGTTTTAATGTTGCTTATTTTCAGTTTAATGCAGTTATTTTGATGGCAACCAGTAATGACACATGTCTGATTCTCTCTCAGGCAATATGGTTAACTAATTATCCACTGTTAAGCTACAACAAAATCTTCAAAAGTACCTTTATTTATGGATATGCACAGACACACACACACGCACAAGCGCACACCACCGCACATGCTGACACACACACACACACACACACACACACACACACACACACACACACACACACACACACACACACACACACACCGCCTGTCTATCTGTGCATACTACCTGGGATTCATTAAGAAATGTGTACATGGCAACCTAAGCCTACACACTTGGGAGTCTTTGCGTGATGATTACCAGTGCGCATTGAATATGTTAGATGCTAACTAACTCAACATGTAAAGGAGCACCTGTGTGTGGACAGAGCAACTGTACTGGCCATACTGATGTGCAGATAGGCTTGAGCACACAGTATGAACAACAGGCCTCCCCCAGGCCTTACAAACTAAACAAACATCTCAGAGGACAAATAAAGTCGACCAAAGCCACATTTGAGGGAAATCTGGCCTCCCAGGCCAAGGACAACCAAAAGGCATTCTTCAGCCTCAAAGGCAATACACAATTGTGTGCAGAGCTCATTGCAAATGGAGCCACCTATACTGAGCCAGAAGACACAGCAAACCTCCTGGTTGATAAATTCAGCTCCAACTTTACCCCTCTCTCCCCCTCAACCTTCCCTTAGGAAATATCATCAAATATAACTCCCTCTACTATCACTAGAGAACAGATTCTTAACACTCTCTCTGAGACCAAGAACGCTACATCAATGAGCCCAGACAATATCCCAGGATATAGAGTGAAACATGACCTATCAGGGCCTTTGGAATTACTATTTAACTGTAGCCTCCAACCAGGTTTTACGCCTCATGAATGGAGAAAGACAGCAGTCATCCCTCTGCATAAAGTGGGTCATTTACAAATCCTGGAAACTACAGATCCATACTTCTCTCTAGTCTTATATGTAAAGCCATGGAAAAAATTATCATGGAGATGATCAATAGAGACATAGTAAACCTCAAGACACTTGACCCAACCCAGTTTGGTTTTGTCAAGGGCAGATCATGCCTACTCAACCTGGTGTACTTGAGAAGGTCACCAAAGCAATGGATGAGGGCATAATCGTTCACATTGCCTACCTTGACCTGGCCAAGGCCTTTGACACAATAACCCACTCAAGCATTGTTGACAAACTCAAGAGGTTAGGTACAAACCCGTATGTCACCTAGTGGGTAGTTATCTGGCTCACAGACAGGACCCAGGAAGTTGGAACTGGGGAGTCCACCTCTACAAAGAGGCCAGTCACAAGTGGAGTCCCTCAGGGATCAGTCCTTGGACGGCTCCTTTTTGGCATTTACATCTCAGAAGACAAGGCTAATGTCAGTGGTCTCTGTCTGACTACATTTGCAAATGATTGCAAATAAGGTGCTGTCATTGAATCTCACACTGACACAAATGTTCTTCGGGAGGGGCTGACACAGACAAACAACTAGTGTCAGAGTCATGGACTAAGTCTAAATGCCAAGAGATGCTTAATAGTATCCTTTGAGAAGTCATCCATCCCTGGTAACTATCATGTTGACAACACACCCTTAGAGCTCACCCAGTAGTCAGGGACATAGGGAAACAAACGGATAGTAATCTAAACTTTGACCATCATGTATCTACAGTGGTGAGGAAATCATTGTATGTTGCCAACTTATAATATAGCATCTAAGTCCAAGGAAGTCATTGTTCCATTGTATTTGGCATTCATCAGACCTATCATTGAGTACAATGCCCCCTTTGGTATGTACCTAACCAGGCATATCCAACAATTGGAACGGTCACAGAGGTTTCTCACTAAAATAATACAGGGCGTAAGTAAAATGTCCTATGCAGACTGCCTCAAGGTCCTTTCCCTGTATTCTGTCTCCTATAGGCTTTTGAGGGAGATCTATGACTGGCATATAGGGCATTGTCAGACCACCACTCTGATGGACCTCCTGCATATCCACAAAACAAACAGCACCACAATTACCCATTCTAAAGACTTAAACCTTGCCTGTGATATAAATAGGACCTGCTGGAGAGATAGGTATGTATCCCAGAGACTACCCCTTCTCTGGAATAGGCTCCCCATCCATGTGAATCAGACTTCCTCCCTAACCCAATTCAAGTGCAACTTGGACAAGTGAATGGGAAACTGGAAATTCATCCTTGGACTGGCACCTATGTCTCTAATGGACACAGGTAACCTCTAAATAGTTACTCTCCCAAACCCATGCTTACACTTAGCAAAGATTTCAGAACTTGTCAGAGATTTGGGATGCATAGCTAGGCTCCTTATGGTCATTAGCCTAGTAAACACCTATGACCCTATGTCACTATATATAAATATATACCTCTGCCCACACCTGGACTGGTATAAACACTAATTCTTCTGAAACAGCTGGGCAAAGAAAACATACAGAGAAGATTGTTTGGTGGATAGAGACTACTCATACATGTATAACTTACAGCAATTTCTGATTCAAAGCTACTATAATTACATTGTTATACAATTAAGTGGAAAGCTTGTTTGTGACATTTATCAGTAATGTTTAAGCATCACAACTAAGCAGAGCATAATAAGTGTGAAGACACAACACATTATATGTAAGTACAACAGATCAATTTCCACACCACTTTAAAGTTCCATTATTTAATAGTATTAGTATATAATGAATAATATCCAAGGTGAAGGCAATAGCTTCACTAATATATTTATTTCAGTTTTCAACAGTAAATTAACATTTGTAAGCATGCTCAAAGAAAAAGAATGTGTTTGTTATTGGTCACCTCTCACCATTAAGTTTTATTTGACATATATGTTGAATCTTTTCAATACATAATGATAAGACAGACAAACTACAAAACTTCGATGAAAGTAAGAAATATTTGTCATTTATAAGATATTTCTGCCAGAAACAAATGTAATTTTTGAGTCATTAGCCACTAGTAAAAATGAAATGGCATGAAAGAGGCAACATATCCACTTCTTAATTTCACAGCCAAAAAGAATACTTATGTAAGTTTCAGCATCCAAGAAATTCATATATAAAATAATTGCAACATTGTGAGGTATGCCATTAATTAATAGAATGAGAGAAAATGTTTTAATGTTGCTTATTTTCAGTTTAATGCAGTTATTTTGATGGCAACCAGTAATGACACATGTCTGATTCTCTCTCAGGCAATATGGTTAACTAATTATCCACTGTTAAGCTACAACAAAATCTTCAAAAGTACCTTTATTTATGGATATGCACAGACACACACACACGCACAAGCGCACACACGCACACGTGCACATGCGCACGCGTGCACACACACACACACACACACACACACACACACACACACACACACACACACACACACACACACACACCATCTGTCTATCTGTGCATACTACCTGGGATTCATTAAGAAATGTGTACATGGCAACCTAAGCCTACACACTTGGCAGTATTTGCGTGATGATTAGCAGTTCTCATTGAATATGTTAGATGCTAACTAACTCAACATGTAAAGCAGCACCTGTTTCTGGACAGAGCAACTGCTACTGGCCATACTGATGTGCAGATAGGCTTGAGCACACAGTATGAACAACAGGTTATAAATACGCTTGACCTCATTAAAAGAGCAAATGGGGATTGCAGAAAGCAAAGCAAGTGCAGCTTGAAGTAGATAATTAAGAGGCAGGGTGAACGTAATGAGTAGCATATAATTATACATAAATAGTTTACTGTACAAAAACCACTAATTATAAATATTGATAACTTTAGAAGTAGTCATAGCAACTCCTATTCACATCTGCTTCACTTAAAAAATGAAATGTTGACAAAAGGAGATGAGAACAAAGCTAACAAAGTGAATAATGTTCATAAACAATAGTTAGAGTTGAGACATGATATAACAGTTGTCAAGGAAAGCAGATATATTACGAGACATTGCATCTACTGCAGGTAGTGCACAGTTATGAAACGTCACTGGTATTGTCACGTATGTTGTGAAAGTAAACAAAGGCAGCAGTTTACATAGGAATGAATTCTTGTTTGAACACACATAGGGATTAAAAAACTTTAACCATTTTTTGCCTTATGTGTATTGATGAAACAATAATGAAGTTATAATGGCAATGTATACACTTGCAAAATTAGCGATATATTGGGAAGAATCATGAACACCAGTAATACCATCCCAGTAACAGCAGTAATTGTGGAAACAATTACTTGTGGTAGCAAACTGCATGTTGAGAAAAGAAGAAGGTGTGACTGTTGATACATGCCATGTATTTATGTATTCTAGTCCAGAAAGACTTGACATATTTAAGAACTGTCTCTTTGAACAGCATAGCAACGCAA